>NC_135536.1:159703849-160015749 GCF_045843805.1 Urocitellus parryii
ACTTTTATTTCATATTGAAATTATTCATGGAGCTTTAAAAAATACTGATATCTTAGGCTTACCTCCAACAATCTAAGTTTATGGTCTTGGGTGTGATCTGAGCATCAGGAATTTTTAAATTAATTTGATCATACTAATTTACTTGGTATTTAGAATTACAAATGTTTTATTATCAGAAATTATATTATGATCATAAATAATTGAAAACAAATTATTTCATACATTAATGAAAATGCATTTTCAGATCTCTGCAATGAAAACAGAAATATTTGGGGAAGATAAAATCTTGTAAATTTATTATTGGAATTCAAAGACTGGCTGAGAATTAGCAGCAATCAAGTGCTATGCACTATGGAACAACTTCTAAGGAAAAGAAAATTCCATGGGTGACATGAATGTCCCCAATCCAAAAAAAAGCGTATATCACCACTGGGCAGGTAGGACATATAATGTGCATAAAGAGAACAGATGAAAGTACACTGAAATAAAGAAATACTTAGGTTATTGATGATTTCAAACATTCATTGCCTTGCTAATTCTAGTGATTGAACACAGCCATGATTCTCTCCACTACTTCTTTTTCAATCTACTTTCTATTTTTATTATATTTTATGACCATTTTCTAGTTTCTATGGAAGATGTCCCATGGTCCAGAAGTATCAGCATCACCTAAGAACTTGTTAAAAAGGCAAAATCTCAGACTCTTCCCTATACCAACTGAATCTCAAACTGCACTTAAATAGATTTCTATGATATTCATGTGGAAGAGGCTATCTTTTCTCCAATGCATGTTTTTGGAGCATTTGTCTAATATAAGATAATTGTAATTTTGTGGGTTAGTCTCTGTTTCCTCTGTTCTGTACCATTAGTCTACCATGTTTTGGTGCCAATACCATGCTGGTTTTGTTAGTATAGCTCTGCAGTATAGTTTAAGTTCTGGTATAGTGATGCCACCTGCTTCACTCTTCCTGCTAAGGATTTGCTTTAGCTATTTTGGGTCTCTTATTTTTCCAGCTGAATTTCATGATTGCTTTTTCTATTTCTATGAGAAATGTCATTGGGATTTTGATCAGAATTGCATTAAATCTGTATAGTACTTTTGGAAGTGTGGTCATTTTGATAATATTAATTCTGCCTATCCAAGAGAAAGGTAGATCTTTCCATCTTTTAAGGTCTTCTTTGGTTTCTTTCTTTAAGGTTCTGTAATTTTCACTATATAGATCTTTCACTAAGTTGATTACCAAGTTTTTTTTTTTTTGAGGCTATGGATGGAGTTAGAGAAGTATGCTAAGTGAAGTTATCTAATCTAAAAAAACAAATGCTGAATGTTTCCTCTGATATAAGGAGGCTGATTCATGGTGCGGTAGGGAGAGGAGAGTGGGAGGAATAGACAAACTCTAGATAGGACAGCGGGGTGGGAGGGGAAGGGAGGGAGTATGGTGTTAGAAATAATAGTGGAATGTGATGGAAATTATTATCCAAAGTACATGTATAATGATACAAATTGGTGTGAATACACTTTGTATACAACCAGAGATATGAAAAATTGTGTTTTATATGTGTAACAAGAATTATAATGCATTCTGCTGTCATACATAAATTAAAAAATTAATAAAAAGAGAAATTTATGTGGATAGTTGATTTTGCATGGCACTTCTCTAGTAGACACCAGTATCTTAAATATATCAATTATACCACATTAATATGACTCTTGATGTAAGATGTACTATACTACAGTTGGGTCTCTAATTGAGAGCTTGTATTTCAATGTCTTGTGAAGTTTTTTCTAGTAATATTAAAAGGTGTCTTTGAATAGGTGAATTGAGCTCTTTGGACTATTTCATTTATAAGTAGGAACTTGACATATGTGAATAGCTGCTAAAATGTGTGGTATTGATGACAGAGAACAAGGGAAGATGCAATGTCTTCAGGCCAGAGGATTCAGAGATGTTATAAGAAAGATTAGGCCACGCGATGAGCATTAAGAAAAAGTCAGAAAATGTGGGGAAAAGAGAGAAAGAGAACATTCCAGATAGGATGATAATAGAAAGAGGAAGGCCCCACCTACAGTAGGAAAAAAAAGGTTGCCTAAGTGGTAGCAGGGCTCCACGACAGCCCCTGTGACTTGGAGGGGACTGTGCCTTCATATATTCATACACTTGTGTCATTCTCTCTCACTTTGATTAGGACTGACCTGAGTAATGAATAGAATATTGTAAAAATGGTAGAGTGTGACTTCCAAGGTTATGTCTTTGAAGACACCGTGGCTTATTCCTTGTCTTGGTCCATTTGCTCTATGAGAAGCTAGCTTCCATGGCATGAGGAGGAAAGGGCTGCAGCCAGCAATCAGCACCAACATGTCAATTCTATGGTGAACCATCCACCAAAAGGGGATCCAGTAGACCTAGGTGAGCCTTCCAATGACTGTAATCCAAATGGAAATCTTAAATGCAACTTTATGAAAAACTCTAAGCACAAGATGCTAACCTAAAATCTACTCCACAAAAACTGCAAGATAAAAAAAAGACTGTTAAGACACATAGTTTTAAGATAATTTGTTATTAGAAATAAATAATAAATATATATTAACTTGTAAGACAGTCAGTTAACCAGTGTAACTTTAATGGCAAGTTTATAGAGTAGGGCTGCAAGCTAAGATGGTCCTAGGTATGAAAATCAAGTGGCTCTTGCTCGGGACAAGGAGAAAAATAGGGAGTGGTAGAGGCTGTGACAATGTGATGAATATTTTTCTGGCCACTCCTACTGATAAAGCCCATTTCTGGACAGGTCAGTGCAGGGCTGTGACTATAGAAAATCACAGGTAGTAAATAAAATTGTAGTGGTTTGATATGGTAATGTAGAATATAAAAACCACCAAACCTTTTCCTGGAGGTGATCATCATTTAAAGGCTAGATTCAGGATACTTGTTCTAAAAATGCTATCTAGAATATACTAAAGGGGAAAAAATATTAAGAGAAAGAAAGTTTGGAGAGTATTTTATTTCAGAGGATTTTAATCAGACAGACTTGAAGAGATTGGAACATGAGCTAGAATCACAGAAATTTGGTTGGAGAAGTGATCCTTAAATGGAAGAAAAAAATAGAAGCTAGTTTTTGAATAATTGAAAGAAGATACTTTCATTTAAGACTTTTTCCTATATTTTTTCTTTGAATCTCTTTTTAGTATCATGCTAGAATGTAAGCTCCATGAGGAAAGAACTATGTAATTTTACACAAGGTTCATCCTGACAACCTAAAATGCACACTTTGTTTATAGAGGGGGAGATAATATTTTTGCTTTTGAGGCTACTATTCAACACTGCCCTTGTAGCATAAAGATAGCTATAGACAATATATAAATGAGTGTGTTGTGTTTCATTAATACTTAAGTTAGTGAAAGAGGAATGGGCCAAATTTGACCTAAGGGTTATAGTTTGCTGATACTTGGCCTAGAATAGTAGAGGCCAGTGGTTCTCAAATGTGATTTCTAGGATCATACCATCTTCAGCAGCATCACCCAGGAATTTGTAAAAAAGTGAATAGGGCCCAGTAAACTGTATTTTGATAGTCCCTCCAGGTGAATCTGACGAATGTTACTTTAAAGCACATTTTTGTGTAATCACCCAATAATCTTATTTAATATAATTAATGAATTAATTATAGCTTCATAAGTGCTAACTTTGACTTCATTGTAATCACATATGAGAGTATTTGGAAAGTCACAAAATTATGTATTTGGTTATTTTAAGTCTAGTTTTGGTATTAACATTTCATTGTATCCCACAAAGCATACCATGGCTTGCAGGCACTCCACCACCTTAAGGACTTTGGAAACCACTAATCTAACACAGTTGCCTCTCACAAAGCTTTTATTTCCAAGAAAAAGAATCTGAGGTCTCCCATGGTTAACTTGGACAAAGTAACTTGTAAGCCCTGAGAAAATTAAGAAAATAAAAACCACTTCTTGTTATGTAAATAATTATGACTCACAAAATTAATTTTATGTTTGGATTTGCCATAGGAACCAACCATTCAAGGAACAGAAAAGAGTAGCAACATGACCTAGTAGGAAAGAAAACACTGATGGTAGCTTACGTTTATCAATTGAGTCTCAGGTATATTTATTCATTAATGACTGGGTGGAGTTGAAGTTTCCAAATTCTGCTTGGCTTCACAGAGTGAGCAGCAGGCAGTAAGCAGGAGAAGGGAGTGGAGCAGGAATGGAAATCTCCATCAGCTGCCAGCCATCAACTTCTTTCTCAAGAATCATTACATAAACTGAGCCATGGGAGGAATGAATCAGCGGGTAGCAAACATCGAGATCATCCTACATAGCTAACGGGACACAAGACGATATCTCTTAGTGTGACACTCAGAAAGATAAAATTACTGGGCTCTGTTTCACAGAGAAACCAGTGAATTCATGCATGATGTTTGTTTAGCCAAAAAGCCAGAGATCCTCATTTAAACATTTCTGAAAAATGTGGGTTTGAATTAAAAAGAAGAGAGGTTTCCAGCTGATATAGGCAGTGGCCTGCAGGGTGGGAAAATTAAGTGAAATGATAGGGATGAAGTATGCAATGCAGTGTCTCCTGAATAATAAGTGAATCCTATTACTATTAATTTTGCCATTGGGATTTGAGGCTCTGTAATTCCTCGACATCAACAGGATGAAGTGAGTGCTACCACCCCATTCCTGCGCTCACCTTACTGCTGACTTTCTGCAGAAAAATCAGTCTGTGTGTTTGGTCTATGCAGTATCAGTGGGTAAGTGTCTGGGAAAGACAGGCAGGCCAGCTCCCAGGAGGCCTAGCAGGATAGCTCTCATCACCTCCTGGTGAATTTACCATTGGAAGTCTGATTCTGCCATGAGCCTGGAAGAAGTCTCAATCTATCAATCAACAGACATTCACTGAGTGTCTACTATGTGACATTACCCAGTACAAGAGGCAAATGTGTTTAATCAGAATGGCATTGGCTTAACTTATAATGAGCAAGAGCTGTCACAGGAACTGAAATAATCAAAGTCCCTCTGATCAGCATGTTCACTCCATGTGGCCAAGCTACATGGGAAACCAAATTATAATTAGTGTATCTCTATATGAACATGTAATGAGAGATAACTAAGAATTGAGGCCAGCTACTTGAAGTCTATATGATCAGAATATTCTCCCCAGGTAGGCAATTTACATGAGAAGTTAAATCATGATTAGAAGGTGTTTGGTGAGAATAGATTCAGAAAAATAGCAGTTGTATTCATCATACATTCAATGACATAGGATAAGGCCGTCAGAGACTATCTCATAATTTAGATGAAAGGGTGCTCTAGGCTGGGTAACAAGCAAGGGGCCCTGGGCACTCCCATATCTGCTTTTCAACACCCCTTCTTTTCTCTTCAAGATTACATGGCTCAGTAGGCTGTCAAGCACCATCCTAAGAATATTTTGTGCACTATATCATTTAATCCTTATCTAGGACCCTGTTCATCGAAAGACTCTCTGCCTTTTCATGATTTTCAACACTATGGATTTTCTCCACAACTCTTGTCACATTAATATTCTAGTGTAAACTAACTAATTTACAGGCCATTGACTACTTCCCCTAAAGGATACAGATCCCAAAAGAGAGGCAGTGTTATTTTTGGCACAGATTCATTTCCAGTCCTGAAAATGGTGCCTGAGACATGGTAGGAGCTAATTTTATTTGATGAATGAATCTATAAATTGTTGGATGGAAGGCTGGATAAATGTATGACTATATTAATTGATAAATGATCTGAGAAGTAGATACTAGCATACCATCCGGCACATGATGAGTTCAAGGCTATGATGTTTATGTTATTTCCATGGTCACCCATTAACAAGTGGAGAGAAGGGATCCGACTTCTTGCCCGCTTCTTGCCTCTGCAGTGTCCTTCCAGACTACTCCTCCCCAACAGAACTCATTCCGTCATTTCTACCTTTGTGACTTTTCTCATGCAGATCATGTTCTATTCACTTACTTCTGTCATCAGTACTCAGATGTTCTTTGATTACAAATGTGTGCCACTCACTGTGCAGAGTAATGGCTAAAGTAGTCAGAAAGACACATACTTTGGGCTACCAAGGAACCACCAGTCTGTTGGAGGAAATCAAGTTCCAAACAGTCAATTTTAATATTGAGTGGCAAATGTTTGGATAGGGTCAGTGCATGCAGACTTCTTGGCAATTGTAAAAGAGTATAAAACTCTGTTAGGGTCTGTAAACAAGTCAGGATGGCGCCTGGCATTTTGACAGAGGGAGTGGTTTGTGAAGTGGTGCCAGCGAGCCATTAAGTGTGGAGATTCCTTATTGGTTGACTGCTGTATCTAGTTTATGTTAATTAAGATAAGCTGTGTGGAATGTATATATACCCCTCCTGTCCTACAATAAAGGGCTCCCACTCCTGCTGTATCAACGTACACAAGTTGCTCGTCACCCCCCCCACACACACACACCCCGTTATTTTGCTGCAGCCGGACTGCGGCAAAACTCAAATTGTCAGAGGGCTGGGAAAGATAACAGGAACCTCTCATCTATGACTTTGGACAGGAAATCGATTAAAACCTAGAGGTTCCAAAGTCATGGTTCAGGAGAAGAAAAAAATTCAACACAGCTGCAGCAGCGAATGGGGTGTGATGAGAGATGAGACTCTTTCCTTCTGTAGATTCAATCTGGATGCCTGGGAATAATTCAAGTAGTAAGGACTTCTCCATGATGCCCTCTCCACCTCAGCTCTTCATCTCTCAATTCTCCGCCCCCTGCCAAAAGCTTTTGCACATTCTTAATAACACTTCCTTCAGACATCTGTACTTATTTTCTGGGCTAGCAGAGAGGACACACATATCTTTATGTTCTTTGGAAATTCTTAGTGGCAAACATATAAAAGGAATAAAAGAGCCATGACTTCTCTTCCTCACTCCATCCTCTCCTTTAAATCCTAGAGAAAGCCAAATGTTCAGGATACAGATTTAATTAGTTTCTTCAATTCCATTGTTCAAGTTAGCTACGAATCAGGTGGAAACCATTTCATAAATCTGGGTATTTCACCCTATGTAGAACATTTATAATATATTTATAGTTTTATATTAAAACTCGTATATCATGGAGACTCTATTTTATTAATGACCTGTACACCACCAGTGAGAATAATAATAATAGTATTACTCATTATGATTTGTTTTTAAAAAATCAGCTATTTTTCTTGGGGGAATTGCACAAACTTTGGAGCTCCTTTTTGTTAATGAATTCATACAGCTTATAAATTAGTGTCCAGAGGATTTGAGTGATTTCCTTTGTCTTCACAAAAATGGATAATTCTTATCTTTTTGCACCAAAATAAAAACGCTATGTGTCACACCGAACATTTACACATAAACATGCATGTTCAAATTTCTCCATAAGCCCCTAATAAAATAGGTCCACATCTTAATTTATAAAATACTTATAGGTTATTTTCAATGGCAGAATGTGTCTCTGGGCAGACCTTATTTTTCATAGTTATAATGTTCAGAAGAAAATTTATAATCCTTGAATTCTAATCCAGCTCACAGAAATATTTCCTATCGACAATCCTTCGTCTTGAAAAATCATTAATTGAACTATTTAAACTTATGGGTTGGTCTTTTGTAAAACCAGCTATAGATCAAAACTCAGAATGAATGTCCATTTTAAATAAACTTATGCTGTGATTTATGAGAAGGTAGTACTTGTACTAAACAATTTTCACAGGTGATTGTGGCAGTCATCCTAGCAAGCTCACTTCAAACTGACAGTACCATTGTCCTCTAATCAGAAGGTATTTCTCTAAACAGTTGAAAGAGTTTCTGGGAAATACTCTTTAGAAAGGGGATTTTGCACCATCTCATTTAGCCTATGTCTTGCCTACCATTGACTGGCATGAGGTCTAAGCTTTCTCTAGACCAGCTGATACCTGACATTCAATCTCCTTTACAGAGTGAGAAATAGCATATGAATTTAGTAAGAATGAAAGACAACTTTCTTGCAAAGGAAGAAATCACAAAGATGATCTCAAATGGACTATAATTCTTTGCAGTTTACAATACATGGTCATTAGAATATAATAGGAAGGGATGGGATGGATGGAAATAAAAATGAGGAAAATGATCTAAATAAGGAGATGGATATTTTAGTATGAAAGTTACCTAGAAGTTGTCAAATAAATATTTTCATTTTGATGATAAATTTTAGGGAAGGTCAATGACTTGTGTAGGGTCACTCAGATGGGTGCTAATGCTGAGACAGGCATGATCTGTACCAAAATAGAGTTCTTCTGATTTTCCAATAATTTTGCATTGCTTTGAAAATACCTATCTTCCAATGATCTATAAAGAGAGATGTTTAGAGAATTACCATCTTGGTTATTTCTGAAATAATGTCTAGCATGTTATCAAAAAAAGAGATTGCACAATTCATTCTTGCAATTCTTTGTGAGGGAAAGGAGCTTAAATGTTGTATTTTAATATAAAAGATTGCCCAGAGAGGCGTTGCATTATACAGTAAGTGCCACGAGAAGATTAACTACCTTGCAGGCTGCACCTCGAGCAGGGAAACTCAATGATTTCTATATAAAGCTCATAAATGAAAGTGTTCATTTATTCATGATATTCTAACGCATTCTGAACTGTTTTTCTAAGACAAGCAATGCACAGCCTTTTACTTTTATGCCAGTATTTAAAATATTTGAAGAAAATTGTTCATCAATCTGATTCTATTATTATACTCAAGAGTAGGTTAATTACCATCTCCTGGGGTCATTTTAGTGGGAGATATTAAATGGATTGCTTCCAGGGCATGATATTATGGAATGAAAGACATGTCTTACAGTTTCTAAAAGATGACTAAAGGTGAATAATTTCCAGAACACAAGATGGCAGGAAGAAAAAAGAAGAGAAGAAAAAACAAAACAGAGCTTGCCAAGTTCAACTCATCTTTACCAACAATATGCTTATTTTCAAAGAATGAAGTCTTTTCCAAAGCCATCATGATATGAGAAATAGAAAGCCATTAGCCATAGATACTCAACACAAATACAAGTGGCACAGAAGAAGGTCATGTTTTTGATAGTCAAATATGATTGGAAATTAAATTTTAAGTTTGTTGTTTAAACTCTACATGTATGACCAACCAAGCTAAATATGCAATGAAAAGCAGTCTTCTTACTGGTTTCAAACAGTAAACAATAAGTGGAATGTGCATAAGTTCATAAGTTTCTTTGGGGAAAAAACTGATGAAAAATCTTTGTGTTTTGACGATGGCTATTAGTCTTGCACCACCCCACTAATCTTTACTATATTACTGTGTACTGGTTTATATAAAATCTAATTATTTTTACAACCTCTATGGAATTTCTAGATATCTGTGCTGACCAATTAGTATTTCCCCATGAGCTGTCCTCGCTCCACAAAAGCTAACTAAGCATTATGTGTGAGTTCACCTTATCTTCTACTTGGTTCATCGAGTCTAAAAATCCTTCCAGTTAAATCCTCAGATGAAAAAAGAAATGGCTGAAAGGTGGATTCCTCCTTTTGTGATTCTCTTTATTGTCCTTAGAACTTAGCTTTTTCTTAAACAAACAAAAACCAAGAACTTATCTTCTTCTTTTTACCCCTGAACCACAGGATTTATCCTGACACAAACAAGGAAAAAAAAAAAAAAGTCATACTGTCCCTTCTTTTGGAAATGTCTCAAGGACTTCAGTACTTGCCCAGTCCTATAAGTAGTAATACTTTATGGAATGCATATTCTCAAAAGAGTGACAAGATATATCCTATCATTAAAGTTAAAACTCATGACAATGCAATTCTATAAAGACAATGAGCCCAAAATGCCAAGATTTCTCGAAGTGCTCTTCAAATGGATGAGCAACACAACCTATCACTGATTGAATAGGGAAAATGGCCAAATGGTCAGAGAGGCATGAAATGTTGTCTAAATTTCTTAATCCTCAAAGCCACTCTACCATCTCCAGTAATAGAAGAAAAAGTCATGTTAGCATTTGAACAGGAGTCCTTGTAACTCCATTTTCATTCTATTACACACCTCATCTAACATTCAAATTTACTTAGAAGGCTTTATGATGAAATTCTGATTATTTTAAATGAGAACCAAAAAAAAAAATCTAATTGAGTGGCCATAAGACAGGTAATGCCCTTTTCATCACTGAACAATAGCCATCCTATCTCCTTGGGTCTTTACCTGCTTTTGTAAGAAACACGTGTGCCTGATATGGAAATGATCACTGACTCATATCCCTAGAGCCCCAAACAAATCAGGCCACATCTTATACACATAAGGCAACTGATCCAAAATGAATTTAAAACATTAAAATAAGAAGCTGCTTTTGAGGGACAGGAGGCATATAGCAAGCCTATTTCTGGATCCACAATGGCTCACTCCAGGGTCTTAGCTCATGTCGGAGTCAAAGTTATATAACACTTTAACCCATCCTCTAAACAATGGCTAATTTTTCTTTCCTCTCAAATTTTATGCTTTCAAATATTCCATCAAGTCATGACACAGGGCAAGTGTTCTGGCAAGATGATCATTTTACTTTTTTCTTCTTTACTTGATGAGAGAGGAAAAAGGCATCAGCAAAATCCTCATTCAACTGTCAACACAACAAGAATTACTCTAGAAAGAACCTTGACCTCATGGTTTTAGGAGTTGTTTCATTCCTGGTTCTTCAATAATATCATACAGAACAGTCCTCTCTCCACTTGATTTTCCCTTTTGGTCAATAGGAAACACTGTCATCACAAAGGGAGATGGTGATATCCGATGAGGAAGCTATTGATAACAATTCTCTTATGCATGTGTTATCTGAACCCAGTAGAAAGGGACAGAGAAAAGTGAACAGGGCACACATGAGTTACAGGAAACAGCCTGCCCTTCCCTGTGGGTTTCCATGGTGCATCTGTCATCCTCAGAGGCAGGGCTTCTCCACCCATCCTGACCATAAAACATCAGAGGTAAAAATAAGATCCTTGCATTGGTAGAAAACAAATGGTTTCAGTTGTCCATTGCTACTACTTAATAAATTGTCCTGAAACATAGAGGCCTAAAATATTTATTTTCTCACAATTTAGCACATAGTAGGAACATTCACAGGACTTCAGCTACGATGGCTCTCTGGGGGGTCACAGTGATTCTCTACTGAATGGGCTCCTTAATTCTCCTTAAGTTTTCACGCCTTTCCTATGGGTCATGCCCCCCTCTCTATGGCTTTCCACAGGGTCTGTGGGAACAGAACAGGTGTGCTTTTTACAGGGGAATTTCAGGCACTGAGAGTGCAACTCAGAAGCTGCCAGATCTTTTAAGAACTGAGTTTCAGAACCTGAACTGGGTCTCTTTCCTGTATTCTGATGGTTGAAGCAAGTCACAGGCCTCATCCAAGAGTAGGAGATTTGACAGGGCATGAATCCTGGGAGATTTAGTTCAAGGGGTGATCAGAGTACTGGTCAGCACAGTCAAGGACAAGAGTTGAGTCCTATGTGTCATTGGTCTAACACATTCCTCTTAACAACTCATTCCTTCCCTCAATATCTCTGTGCACCCTATAGTCCCAATCAAAGCTTGTTTTGTTGCTGTTCACTTTATTGGTTCTTTTAGAGTGCCAGTTTCCCATCATACTCTTGTGGCCACTCTCCCTCCATTCTACCATTTGGAGCACAATGGATGCTTTATAATGAGGAAAGGTGTTTCCCACCACAGGCTGGATGATTTTATAGAGAATTAGGCATGGCTTTGTCTACTGAGGAATTAGATTTCAAATCCTGGCCCTACTCTACTATTTGTGTGTTCAGAAGCAAATTACTTAACCACTCTCAGGTAAAAATATAGACATTATGCAGCTATGTGTATGAAGTACACATAAACTTCATACACATAGCTGCATTGAAGTGTGTTTTAAAAATGTAAAAATAAAACTAAAACAAAAATCTTTAAGGCCCAATATGCTTAATTCTGATCCTTTCCCTAAGGACTTATTTTTTTATGGTGGGACTTAAAGCATCATGGAAGATAATGAGGCAGAAGTTTGGGTTGGTGTTATAGCCGGCCACATGACATTCAGGGTTCTCTACCCTTAGCCATTCCTGTGGTAGCAGCAGTAGCAAAGGCAGTGACTTGGGAGAGGCAGGCACAATGCCCAGACTTTACTTCAGTGCTGCCGGTCCTGCCTTTTTGGAGAGGCTGTGAATGTGATGGCAGCACATGCTGAAGTTAATAGACTACTCCCCTAACACAACACCCCTGTGCCTAAGGTTCCAGCATGAATGATTCATTTCTGTGAGTCAGGCAATCTCATCGGGGTTGCCCTCTAAATTTCCTGGACGCTTTCATCTCTGAACAGTGGGAGAGAGAGCCTGCAAGGTTTTGCTTACGTAGGGGAAGAATTAAACATTTATAAAGGGATTGCTGCATCAGTCCAAAAAGAAAAATTATTCTCCAAAGCAAAACACTAGCCTTTAATATCAATGTTCTCACACATCACATTAAAATGCAAGGGTAAAACTCATTTTATCTATAAATATGGCCAGCAATTACCTTTTCAAGCTTATCATTTTAACCCTGAAGCAACCAAGATGGTACAGATGCTACAAAGTTTTATGTTTTACATTATGCAAATTCTTAATGGTCATTTGAAAATTTGACATATTGTATCATATGAAATAAATGAATACAATGTATTTCTTTTTTCTTCACTATTTTGTTGTTGTTGCTGTTATCACATCTAGAAATGAGTCTCTTTATTCTTTCAGTATTAAAGCTTGCCATTCAGTACAAAAGTAGATAGAAATATCAGGATGAAGAAGTAAGGTCTGCAACATCTCAAATTATAAACTTATGTCTCTGACACACTGACTGTAAAATGCTGAACATAAGCCAAAAAATGTCAGTTGAAATGACTTGTTTTCAAGGAAGTTGCTCACATTTAACAAGATACATAGAAGACTCACAACGAATGCAGCGCAAAAAGTTAAAATATAATCAAATAAAGTGAAATATGCAGCTTCAACGGTTCTGCACACATAAGAGAGCTGTGGTTTTGATTATTTTGACTAGAGTTGTGTGGGGGGGATGGTTAGTATCTAAATTAAATTTTAGTCCCATGGGCGTTTGCAAAATATATGACCATTCTGCAAATGGATTTGGATTTTTGTCATATGCTTTAAAATAGTAGGAAAGAAAAACAGATTTCTGGATTTTAGCCCATGATATTAATCTAACTTGCTAGAAACACAGTGGGTTTATAATCAATATTTACATGGGCATTGCCTGTCTAAATTGATTTTTAAGTGGAATGTTCAAATGCATGACTCAAATCACTCTTAATCATAGTTCAAATTAAAGCCAGAAACATTAGTTAGAAGGCCATAGAGTCATATTTTTACAGCTTTTATGAATGCATACATGATGCAGATTCTTTTTCAAAGAGGAACACTAAAACCTTGTGCAAGCAGGTAAGATGAGCTTAAAGTGAAGGAAAACAGTTCTGTACCCATGAGCTCAAGAATAAGCACAGGAAATAAAATGAAAAGCAGCAAATTGTTTCCTCAATTGAAAAACATATGTAGTAGATTATTAGTTGATACAAAATAAGGGGCAGAGATAGACATGTGATTGAGTACTTTGTTAACCTAATTAAAGGTTCATAGATCCACATATTTCTGAAGATTCAAGTTTCAGGGCTCCGTTGTGATAATGAACACAAAATGAGGTCTGACCACTTAAAATGTCATCATTGCCACAAGAAGTTATACTTGTCTTCATCGAGTTCTCATAGGTTATTTAACAAAGATAACTTCCATTCTAATAACTATCCACACATTTTGAAAATAATGGGTTATTCCAAGGCTGCTGCTGATTGATCTGCTACAATTTTCAAAGCTTTGGTGAGACTCAATCTGTTTTGTTTTTAATAAAGTGGCTTAGTCACATACTGCATCAGGAAGCAAATGAATGAATCACTATAAATGATACACTTTCATATTAGCTCATACAGTAACTCCACTGACATCCACATTTTTCCAACTGCCTTTAAAAGAGTTGCCAGTGGTATACACTTAAAGATCTGGCTTGGAAAAATCCAACATAAGAAAATGCAGTGAAGAACCCTGAAAATTAAATGTAGTTGGCTTTCTAGTGTCAAAGATAAAAGTAGATTAATAGTTCAATTAAATATGTTAGGGACTCTGGTATTGTAGCTATTACACCTTTGACCTCATGGGAGGCTGTCAGAAATGTGGGGAGGGTGAGCACTGAGGTTACATATTTACGATGCACAGATGACTTGAAAAGCATACCAAGCTAGACAGGACTTGTAATTAACCAAAAGATTCGGTAAATTATGAGATCAATAAAATTTCCTGGGTGCCATCGTTTTCAGAACTAGTTAGTATATTCCTAATTTATTGGCAAAAACTTCATGGACATGCAAGGAAGATAAATAAAAATGCCCGGATATAAAAATAAATATGTATGCTTGACAAATCTGAAATACACTGTTTACAGCTAATGAGGAGGCGACTGTGCATTTTGCTGCGTGTTTTATATCTAGAGCAGGACAGAACACTAAAACCAATATAACTGATAACCTTGGTGCAAACAGCATAAGCCTACATTTCCCATTATTCCCCAGAGATGGAATTAATTAGTGCTTGTCAAAAGCAGAGCATTCCCCTGCTATAAAACTAAAAGTAATGGAAAGGCCACGAATAGTCTGGCTGTACTCCAAAAACATTTCTTCTCTTTTTGGAAGAAAAGCATTGCATATGTCTATATATTAACTGCATATATTTCCTTTATCCCAAACTCATACATGCAGACACATGTGTGTGCATGTGAACACACACATACACACACACACACACACATACACACAAACACACACCACCTTTTTGGCTATATCTCAGCAAATATTTATGAAGTGCCTACCCTGTGCATATCCAGAGGAAAAATACATCAAGTTCACAGTTGAATAGGGAGAAGAAACTGATAGAGGGGATATTTCAATTCAAAGTGTTAATGATTATGATGGGAAAATATGTCATGACTGATGGGAGACTCAAAAAGGGGTTCCCATCTGAATCTGGCAGAGAAGTCAGAGGAGGAGGTAAATCAGATGTCAGCAGGATCTGATCTCTTCCCATTGTTCGGTACTAATTCCCAACACATTGCATTCATGCTAGAGCTCCATGTGCTAGAAAGATGGTGTCCAAGATATTTGAGCATCTCCTCTTCCAAATCACATCCATCTAGAAAGGGCAGATGAGATGGCTTCTGTTTTAATAGTCTCAGTGGAAGTTATGTTGTGCACCATTGGCTTTGGGTAGCAAGCCATCTCTGATGAATCACAGTGGTCAGGAGAATGTGGTGTGTTGATTGGCCAGACCTGAGTCACATGTCCACCCCTGAGCCCACCCACCTAAAAAACATGGAGTGATAGTGAGAAAGGGTGTGGCTCCCCAAAAGAAAGTCAGGGTCTTGCTGCCAGGAGAAAAATGAATGAATTGGGGTGAAAAAAGAAACTTCATGGCACTTAACATCCTTTAAAATGAGTTAATGAATAAATGAATTAACGGATGATTAATAAAATTCTATGTGTGTGTGTGTGTGTGTGTGTGTGTGTGTGTGTGTAAAAACTAGAACAGAGTTTGCATCTGTTTTCTGAAACTAGAATGTGTAAGCAGTATTACTAATCACTATTTGGGGATATGCAAGTCCTTGACGTGGGAATGGAGAATTTCTAACCTACAGCTAAAGCCAACAATAATTATAAATATAAACAGCCATTTAAGTGTCTATTCTTTCTCCTATGCAGGGACTATTCATAAATACAAAGTCAAAATCTATTCTGGGCCCAAAGGAGACTTGGCTTCATGCAGCCAGTGCAAGCTTTACGATTTCCTCTTGATTTAAGCAGCTAAGTGAGTCCCAGGTCTGTCTCAGCATCCTGTGTCTGTTTGATACAGTTGGTCAGACTCAGGTTACCAACAGGCTTTTCCATTCCTGCAGGAATGATTTCTTTACAAAATATTGTTGGGTTAACTTCCTGGGACAATATTTTCAGTTGACAAGGCACACTGGGACGAAATGAAATAATTCAGTCCAATAATTCAATGTAAACGACAAGCCAAGACTCCAGCAATGGCTGCAAATTTTCAGAATCTAATTTTGAGACAAGGAGTTCACAGGCTCAACCTCACTTGTTATTAGTGCTCACAAATTGTAGGCCTAGGCATTCCGCTGTGAAGCAGGGGACCTGATTCATTGGGTGTTTTGTTCACATAAATGTCCCCCTGATTGTACCTTATATTGTTGATGAAGGATCTCTAGATGCCACTGGGTAGGCATGCAATATTTTTTACAGTCATAGGATACTAGAGCTGAGAGGGGCTCTAGCTACCAGCTCATCAGTATTTTAAATTCCTTGTTGCACTAAAGGATTCCATGGACAAAACATACCTTAGAGGCCTCCCCTCAGGTCAGGGACAAATACACAGTAATTCGGTCCCTTACCCCCTTATCAACTACTACATTTGGTGATCAATATACTTTACTTTTGGAGTTTCATTTAATATTTTTTCAGTGATAAGTTTAGCAGTTATAGAAATATAGAAAGAAGAATGTCCATTTTATGGAGCCCACTAAAAATAGTAAGGTAGATCTACATGTACTTTGACAAAGACCTCCAAAATATATTGCCAAAAGATGCCCTGAGTGTGGCACCAGGGAAAACATAAGATAGATTCTGGAAAGCTGGACTTACTCAGAAGCATTCTTGTTCTATCTGTTCTCATATCCTTTATGATGCTCAATGACAGTTTTCATTTGCATGGCTCAAAGGGAGTGGTTTTCCTTTCTGTGGAAGATTGTATAAATGGATACAATCTCCCTATCTTTTGCATTTTGCATTAATATCCTTGCAATGTGGTGCTCACCAACAGGAAGAATTTCCTCGCCTCTTGGATCTGGCCATGTCACTTATAGCTCATTAGCAAATATGTTGAAAGCAAGACCTTGGAAGTGCTGACCAATGGGGTTTGTCCAGTTAGTGTTGCAGAAACAGGTATGTTGTGAATAAGTCTGAGCTAATGCGCTAGAGATGAGAGGCCAAGGATAGGAGAAACAAGGTGCCTTGGCCAACACAATGCTGTAAAGCTGATCGCAGATCCTCCAGCAGTCAGTAAATAACTGACTTACTATCACTGCATGGAATAACTCAGGCGGAGTAGGCTGAGCCAGCCCAGACCAGGTCCTGAGCTAAAGAAAATGCTTGCTGTTTTAAGCCACTAAGTTGTTTTGTTAAGCAGCAAAGCTAACTAATAAATTTTCCTTTGTTATAAGACACAGCCTCGTTCTTCAGATCTGAGATAAAAGAGATGATGAAATGAGGAGCCAAACTGATCCCATGACTTTTTGAAAGTCAAGTCTTTATAGATTCTTGGCTAAAACCTGGCCTCTTGACTGTCACTCAAAATTTCTCTTTACCACACATTAGTTTTGTAGTGCAGAACAGGATCTTCTCTATATTGACTGCAAAGGAAAATAGGACTGTATTTGAGATCTCTGACCTGGGTTTATATTTTCCAAAGCATATTTTATGCCTATTTATTTCAAAACTGCAGTCTTTAACATTCAACTCTGGAAGTTTATAAAAGGTATAATAGATGTTTCAAATTTATTTGGGATATTTATGAAAAAATGAATTGGTGAAGATATGCTATAGAAACTGGAACCAGGAGACTTTTGCCTAGAAAAGTGTCTGTGACACAGAAGAAACAAGAATTTTAAAGCAAAGTTGACTCTGTAATTCCTCTGGAGACCCTGGTTTATTGGCAGACATTTGCCTTGTAAGCATCAAGTTGGAGACTGACAGGTGCTACTCATGGGCAGAATGGGCCTGTTTTGGTCTCCCTGTGAACTTCACCATGCTAGCATTAGCCACACTAGTCTTCCCATTGGAAGCAGGGCCCTTAGCTGTTTCATATTTCAGGAGATGAAGTCAGGCCAGCCAGACATAATTTCTTTACTTAATAGCTGGAAGTCCGTAGGTATTTCAGAATTCTGAAAGGAAAGAGGAGTCATTTCACTTTATTTATCTGTTGCTTTTAGAGTTCTCTGTTTCAGCCTTTTCAATCCAGATAGCCTGTCCTGGTTTGTCTGCAAGAAAATATTTACCAGGCAGAGAAAGGTACTATTGCTTACAGTGCAGCGCTCAGGGGAACCACTGGGTGGCCATAAGTGATTCACTTCAGTTTAGTATCTTTAAAATCATGGTAATACAAATACTGGCTTCTAGGTTGTTCTGAAAACAAAAACAAAAACAAAAACAGAGGATACTGCATGCAAAACACAGCACCGTGCCTGTTGCATAGTAGGCCCAAGAAACATGTTTGAAAAGGAAAACACAAAGCTTTGTGTTTGGCAATGCTGCTTTCAGTTACTCAGCCTCCCCTCCCACTTGCCCTCTAAGCCTTGCTTCTAAACTCTACCTTTTGATTATCTGTTTTTTTTTTTTTTTTTTTTTTTTGTTCTTTCTTATTTGGGGAGATTTCATTTAGGACATTTCTTTGGCTTTGACAAATAAAATCAAGTTTTCTGCAAGTTCTGGCCTTTTCCTTGCTGAGTAGGTTCCCAATGCCTCGCTTAAGGGCTTTTGGAGGAATAGGGATCCTATATTATTCAACTGGATTGTCACTCTTGTCCCCTTCCCCACCACTTGGTATACCCTTTCTTCACTCACTTCATTCCATTATTTGCCATTTTATGTCCCACTATATGTTTAATATATGTAAAATCAAGCTTTGGGATTTACAGATAATCAGAGGAGACCTTCAATTTTTCACTTGGATTAATAAAGTGCCCCCTTCTGATATATCAGGAATAGAGATGATGTGGTTGCTGTATTCACAGCTCTGAGATACTGACACTGCTGATCATTCCAAGACTAGAAAAAATCCTGGGTACATAAATCAGATCAGTTTAAGCCCAGTGAAAATATTTTACCATTAGAAATGAAGCTTAAGCAATCCCATATGTAGGGAAATATAAAAACGCACACCCTGCTCTTTGCATATATGCAAAAATATTTACCAAAGCTGGAATAAGCAACCTCCTGTCATCCTACAAAATTATAATTCAGCAAACAATATTGCCAGCAAATGAGTGGTGATTGTACATGGGTACTTTGACTTCCTTTCTACCCCTGTACAGTGTGTTTCCCTTTATGCAAAGATCTCTTACATCAAGCTAGCTTTTTATGAGATGAAAATAAACAGCACAGTTGGACCTTACTTTTCTCATGTGTTAAGAAAAGAGTATTGGAATACTTACTGGTTTTGGTTTCTTCTAGCTCTAAATTATTCTAAGTTCTCTAAATTTCTCTACATTATTTGACTTTTACTGTGTATGTGTGGCTAAATATTTGACATTTCTAAGTCATGCTCTAGTCAAGTACATCTCCTTTGAAGAAGTAGATTAAAAATGAAAGTATCTTACAGAAGGATGCTAGTGGAACTTTGAAGAAGGAATGATAGAGAACCACTGTTTTGCTAACCCCACTCTAGTGATTCAGCTATGCTCCTCAATGTATGATACAAGCTTTACATTTTGATAAGCAAATGCTACAATAGTGCCAAAGTATCAATTCACAGATGAATTGCTGATTGCAAAAAGAAAAATAATATTCATCTTCATAACAGGGACAATTTGGCAAAAATCATCACAGCCAGTAGAACTAATGTGGCACCACAGAATAACATCAGGAAACTCCTGATGTGTCTGTAATCCACAGAATTATCCATGAAGTTTTCTATCCCCCAAATTTTAATCTGAATTAAACCAAGACTTGAGATGTAACTCCTAGTTTATAAGAAGTGAGGATATAAAGAAGTATGATTTAGCTTTTTAAAGAAATAGAAAAATGCTGGTGGGGCTTGCCTGTAATCCCAGCAGCTACAGAGGCTGATGTAGGAGAATCACAAGTTCAAAGCCAGCCCCGACAACTTAGTGAGGCTCTAGGCAACTTAATGAGACCTGTCTCTAAATAAAATATAAAAAAGGGCTGGGGATGTTGCTCAGTGGTTAAGCACTCCTGGGTTCTATCTTAAGCACCCCCCCCCCCAAAAAAAGAAATAGAAAACAACCCAATGGGACTTTACATAATAGGAGGCACTGTCCTATTTTTTTAAAAGCAAAAGAATATTAAAAAAAATCAGTGTTTAAACCATGATTAAATGATGGTTACAATAATAACAACAGCAATAATGAAAATCCATAAGAGATTTGAGGATCAGTTAAGGAAACATGGTTGGATATTAGATAATTTATAATTTTTGTCAGTCTTGGAGGGGATTATTATAATTATGTAGGAAAACATATTTATTCTTTAGAGATGTAGGCCAAAGTGTTCAGGGCACATTGTCATGATTTCTCGGAAATAACTTGCCTTTGTATGATTGATAGAAAAATGGATGGATGTATCAATGGAGAGAAACAGAAAACAAATATAAAAAAATTTCAACTGTTGAATGGAGAGAGGAGATATATGTGTCAACTGCATCATTCTTTCAATTTTTCTTAATGTTTTAAAATTTTCATCATGAATTAGGAAAATATCTCTTCCTCCACGAGAAAAGATACAATTGTGGGCGTGAGTTGGTCTCCTTAAAAATGGAGAGGGGTCTTCTCCTGTCCTGACCCTATCACTCTGTGTTGCAGGGGAACTTCCCCTCCACTGAGGCCAGGACCTTCTTGAGGACATAGACTAAGTCTGGTTCATAGTTCCAGTGTTTAACCCCAATGCCTTAGACACAGTTAACACATGGCAACTATTTGTTGAAGTTAATTAAAATTTATGTACTGACTGAGTAACCACATAAGGCTGATAAAGACAATAACAAACTTGCTTTTTTGATACACAGACATGAACATTCAAAACACATAGACATAAACAGTAAAAATTAAGTGTTCAGGATAAACTAAAATCAATAATAGAATTAGAAAATTAAAAAATAAATCATTACCAGGGTTAAATAATTTTCTTACCACTTGGCCATAAGTGAAAATAAGAGAGAAAAATAAGTGCTTGTTGAGAGAAATATTCTGAAAAAATAATTACATTTAGAAAGAAAAAATACTGGAGGGATACAGAAATAAAGAAGGTCGAATCTCTCTGAATTAAAGATGGAAGGCATTAATTAATTACTTATTAATATATCCTCCTCCTCATCTCTAGAACTACCAGAAAGATAGGAGATTTTTTTCTTTATATATAGGGCAACTAACATTTTATGTCAGATTGTTTGTCTCCTGAGATATAAGCTGGTCTGGGTGTTCTCAAACCTCCCATACAGTAAAGGAGTGAGATATAGACTGATTTTACAAAGGTCTTAGGAAATCAGATGATAGCATATAAAACCTCAGTTAAAATATAATTGAACTACCTTGCTAATGACAAGGCTACTACTCATTTATTTTCCCATTTATCTTTATACATTTTAAACTATCAATCTTTTACTATTATTTTTATGGCATGAAACATCAGGTCTCAATCAGAAACAAAATAGACATGAAGTCCTGGAAGGTCAGTTCCCCAGTGAGGTAAAGCTTGACTAGGGAAAATGACTTCAGGAGGATCATCATAGGCTGGGTCTTTTTGGTATATGACCCCCCCAAATTGGCTCATTTTAGATTCCACTGGGACTATTACATGGTAGTCCTACTTCCTTAAGTCCTCTTGCAAATTCCCTAGTGTGCTCACTCAAATTTTCCCGGACAATCCTGTGGTGGATCAGAGAGAAGATGTAATTCTGTATGAGTGGAAGTAGTTGAAATAAGAGGTGAATTATGCCTCTTATTTGCAAGTTATTTCTTGAGGTTAAGAGTGTGCCCCTGTCAACCAAGGCACCAACTGTGATATACTATCACCCATGAATTTAATTCTGTGGCTTTCCAAGCAAATTAAAATAGATAGAGAAATAATTTCTTTATAAGAAGCATCATACGTGGCATAAAGATATTTGATGAAGCTTGACTGAACTAACATGAGCTCAAATGCTCACCAACCATTGAGAAGCAAAGCAACACTGGGCCAGCAAGTGTGGTGGTTATCCCTCCTTTCCATTGTCTTTCAAGTCTTCTAGAATTCTGTTGAGATCAAAGTCTCTGTTGTGTAAACTTTTAACATATGCCTGGCACTGGCAAATATCCCTTGTTCATGATGCAATCTGTCTCTATAATACCATGTCCATAGGACCCATACAATCACCTATGAGTCCTCTATCACACTTCTTCACCCCTTCTGGATATTGTGTCCTATCATTTTGCCTTGTGACTTTGTGGTTCTTTCTACCAAAAGTAGAGTATACCTCCTTACTCTGGGTTTGACCATAAGATTCGTTTCGCCCATTTGGTTGATAGCAGATGTGATGCAAGAAGCAGCTGAAAATGTGCTTGTGCCATCGTGTGTGTCTCTTGTACTTCTGCTGTCATCATGTAAAAGAGCTTCTCCTAGCAGCCCTCACCCCTTAGCACGAGGTGCCAGAGCAAGCATGTGAGGATCAGAACTGCACACAACTCACAGTGAAAAGCCAATCCCAGTTGGATGCATGGTTTGATGTAGAGCCACTGAGGCAAGCCCAGCCAATCCTAGCCATGTGAGTGAGAATAAATGGCTGGGAGTTTCAGCCCATGAGGTTTAGAAGGGCATTGTGCAACATTAGCTGTTTGATATACCAACGAAACTTAAAGTAATTACTCCAATTTTGGGATCTTAATCACCTACTAGAAGAGATATATTTTTAATAGCACTTAAAACCACATTCCATTAAGCACAAAGTACCCACTCTGCTCACCCAGGAGGCTGTACTTGATTATATTACCTACCTGTGTCTGTTGCTCAATTCTTCCCTAACAGTTCAATTCCTCTTTTGCTCTGTCCTTTTTCCCCCCTCAACAAAGTGAGAGTTGTCTGAATCTTTCCAGAACTCTTAGCCATATTTATTGGAAAGTCACATAGCTTAATCTAGGAGCAGACTTGAGCTAAGGGTGATTTCTTTTATTTAGTCCAGGGTTTACTGCTGATCTAAATTACCAAAGCATCACGTTCGTGATTTATGATGCAGAAAGATTGACCAACTGATTTATATCCTGTTTCTCACTGCAGACTGTGAGTTATATCTTATAAGGACACAGCCAAGACGTCCAGAGAAAAGGACACCTGTGGAGCCTTCGTTACATGCACAACTGTGATTAAACTTCAGCTCACATGCAAGCAACCTACATACTTTTTACCCTATTTCTTTTTTAATGCTTGGCATGATGACCAGTGATAGCATTATGGGGAAGAAAAAGATCTGCTGACATTAGCATTCAGAGGAGAACAAATGTTACTTGTTTTTTTTTCTGTTCTTATATGTAAGTGTGTTTTAGGTAAGATATGATTTTATGTAGTAGAATTCAGAAGAAGGAACCACTAGATGAGCAAAGACCATGATTGTGTTTTGTTTACCTATACAAGCCCCGATTGGATTTTGTTAGTCTGTTTTTCTTTTAGGTTTTAATTGCTTTAACCTTTGATTTAATAACCATATTTTCATATAATATTTAATTCTGAATTTTCTTGAAGAATGGAAAAATCTGGTAATGCTGAGGTCTCATTCATCCATTCCCCTATTTACCCAGCTATGATTGACTGAGAGAAGCAACATCCTCCTTAATAAGGAATCAACATGAGCTTGTCAGTTTGGCTTCCCTTTTGGAAATTAAATAATTAATTTTTCTTGTGCCCAAATTACATACATTTATGTATGCATGTATGTATGTATAACTACTTTGGGTATCTGCTTATTTATTAACCATATATTAAAGGGTAAAATATCAATGTAAATTATTTTGATCATGTAAACATTTGAGGAATTCAACAATAACGAAACATGAGTAAATAAAAGTCAAAATTGAAGGACAGAATGAAAGATTTTGCTAATTACTAATTTGTTCTTTCAAATATTGTCATTATTTATTGAATATTTACTCTGTTCCAGACACAATGCTAAATACAAAGGATATAAAGGGATACCAGACTCAATCCTAGCTGTTCTGAAATTCTAAGTCTGCTGTGATAGTAATTGCTCTTTACTATGGATATGGATGAATCCAGTAGCTAAATACCCGTATTTATAACCCCATTCCTAAAGATGCTGATATAGGGAATAATAGGTAGAGTGATGGAATATGCATCTTAATAAAAGCAATTTTGACACATAATGCAGAGATCATACTCTAAAAATAATAAGCAAGGAATTTCATTGAAGTATGAGTTGTGCTCTGAAATGGTGTTAACCAGAGGATTAAAATGCATCTTTGGGTTAATTTCAGAACATTCTAGTAATTGGAGGTAGACCTCTAATGTTAATGTGGCTAAAGAATTAGAAGTTGGTCAGATTGAGAGAGAGTATCACGAAATTGTAATGGATTTCTGAAAACATAAGTGAAAGAAAAGATGGTCTAATTATGGACTTAATGATGCAACTATATTCATAATAGTAGCTAAAATGCTCATGAACTATTGATTACACTAAGAACAAGGCATGCATGATTTCAAATAATTTTACAACATTGCTATGATACAGTGGCATAACCCTTCCTAATATTACAGAGGAGAAATCTGATGTTTAAGGTTTAAGCCAAAATCAATCTGGAAACTATTGCCATTCTGGGGCAGATCATTCTTTGATGTGGGTGCTGCAGTATACATTATTAGGATGTTTGGGAACATCCCTGACCTCTACCTACTAGATGCAAATAGTTCCTTACCTCTTAATGAGGACCAACAAAAATATTTCCAGGCATCGTCAAATGTCCCCTGTAAGGCAAATTCACTCCTGAGTGAGAATCACTCTTTTACACCCTGATTAGCAGTTAGGTCTCACGAGTAGTAAATAGACAGGAGAAATTTGATGTTATTCTATGAACCACATAACTCAAACTCTGAAATATCTGCCAAGAAAATTATCACAGAATAGAGGTGAAGATGATCAGATCAAAACTTTGTTTCATAAACAGAGTTGTTCTTTTATAAATCTTAGCATACAGAAAAAAAAACAAGTTGAGGACTTTTAATAAACAGAAGAATAGAAATCAAATTAAACATGCCATATTTCAAACTTTTAATTTCCTTGAGATGATATGGGCCTGAATGTATGGCTGGAGCTGCTAATGGAGGTCTGCAGATGGGGGAAGAGAAGCCACACACATACACACCACAGTCCGTGCCTTTGGTTCCTGTAATTTTACCCTGCGATGCCTTAAAGTAAATGTGACATTACACACATTTTAGCATCTATTTTCACAGCAGGAAGTGTAAGATAAAGAGGCTCAATCAGTATGTTAAAATAAGATCTGATGCAGGGGAGGGAGAAAAGCTTTCAGATCATAAGAAATATCATCTCGAGGAAATTAAAAGCCTGAAATATGGCATATGATTACTGACACCAAAGTCCTGCTGTTGTGCTTTTGAAGGACTTTTAAAGATGCTTCTATTTGCTAAATAAGTCTGCAAAACTACAGTGCTTTCCCAGGTGTCAGTGTGCTTCAATGGGAAAATTTGTGTGCATGGTGATCATCACCAAACTTTCTTAGGGTTTAGTGGAGAAAAATTGAGTTGCTTAAATTAATACATGTCAAATAAAAACAGTCTCCATGATTAGTTTTTTCAAGTCTCTGTTTCCATCTATTTTTTTTTCAAGTAAATAGATGAATAGACTTTTGGCATATATACATGGTTTGAAATTAATCAATAAGAATATCACACTTGGCTTTCCATGTATCTGTCCTTCCTCTTTCCTTCCTAGTCTGCCTGTCCTTTCTCATTCCATCTTTCCCTCTCTTCCTTTCTCTCTCATTCTTCCACTCTTTCTCTTGTGCCTTGCATCATACCTTTATTTTTTAAATTATTCATTCATTCAATAAATGTTTACTAAATGCTAACTATATGCCACCTTAATAGGCCTATAGGGATATAATGGTGATCCTAAATATATGAAGACCCTACCCTCATGAAACTTGTAAACCAGAGGTGATAGTAGACAGTAATCAGAATATGGCTCCAGAAAATAAAGTGCAATTTTAATGAGTGCTATGACATATGGGTAACTATCTCAATGAGAGCTGGTAAGAGAGGATTTTTGTCTTATAGGAACATATGGAAGGCCTCTCTGTGACTTGCTTTTTTTTTTTTTTTTGGTACTGGGGATTGAACTCAGGAACACTCGACCACTGAGCCACATCCCCAGCCCTATTTTGTATTTTATTTAGAGACAGGATCTCACTGAGTTGCTTACTGTGTGGCTGTTGCTGAGGCTAGCTTTGAACTCTGGATTCTCCTGTCTCAGCCTCCTGAATAGCTAGGATTATAGGCGTCTGCCATGTGCCCAGCAGAAGGCCTCTCTTTGAGAATGCCAGAATGATTACTAGGAGGCAACCAGAAGAGGAGCAGGAAATCATTCCAAGTGATCAAGACAACATGGAAGGGTGGGAAAAAAAAAAAAGTGGTTGGTGTGGGTGTGACATACTTAAAAAAAAAACAACTAAAAGAAGGTGCATTTGAATATAAGCCACAGAGAAAAGAAAAGGATGGTAAAGTAGGTGGAAAGGCTTTGGCCAGCCTCTGGTCTAAACCACGGACAGTTTTATTCTAATATTAACAGCAAAAGTCAACAGAAAACCTTTGCTACCTGGCAAGTTTTTGGTTTATTTCTCTGGAAGACAGACCTGCACAAATACAATAAATGAAATGATGTTGAGATTTGGTCTTAAAAAACTAGAAATAACCAAGATATCATATATCTATAAACCAAGATGTAAACATGCACTTTGAATTGTTGCGTTTTCAAAGTTATTTCAAAGACGATGCATAGTGGGAAACAAATATTGGTATTGGTGTTGAATGAATATTACCTCTCACTGTATTCTTGTCTTCCTAAAAACTATTATGTGTGATTTTATGTAGGTATTAGAAATCAAATTTGGACTTAGTTCTTACAAGCTAAAAGTTGAAGGCAAATATTGTACTATACGTTTTAAACTATTAAAGAACGCTTGAGTCTTGGATTACCTTTTGTGGTCCCTTTTAACCAGGAGAAACAATGTGATCGTGACAGGATTGTTGTGGTCCCTTTACTGATGCTACCCCGAGAAATCCTGAATCACACCATCATGTCACTAGGGTTTCTTTAACAAAAACCATGCTATGTGAGCCCCTGGACTGCTGGTTTGGAACATGAAAGGGAGGTTAGCCATACTGAACATTCACTCTTCAAGATAAACCAATACAATTTGTCTTTGGGGGTCCTGGGTAGGAAATCCTACTCTAATTTCTAAACAATGGAGAATTAAATTTTTGTGTTTACTTAAGCTGAAGTGAGGTCTGTGAATGAGGTGAACTCGCTTCTGTCAAGCAGAGCTCCCACGGAAATGAGCCTTGTAAAGCACATACCATCTGGAAAGGAAAGTTTCTTTGTAAAGCAGATAATGTAAACAAACCCAGGAGGTGGGGTGGCAGTGTATGGAGTAGTCATTGTCAGTAAGTAACCAAGGAAGATGATTCTGGGAGATGGGCATATAATGACTGCTGGTCCATTTATGGGTCATCAGTACAACCGATCTCTGTTTTGAACCTCCCAGCCACCCTTACTTCTCTCCTATCCCCATCAGCAATCTCTGAAGAAAAGTTCTGGGCCGGCCACACATGGAGAGACTCCCAAACACTGAGGCTTACTACACAGATGCTTCCTTTTTTACCCAGTAGGTGATTTTAGCTAGCCCACAATCACCAAATTATGGTTTCAATAACAAGAAAGCTGGACAAGAATTGCTCACTTATCAGGAAAGCAGCCACATATTTAGGACTTACATGTAAATATTTTTACAAGTAAATGTTAAGATAACTTCCATGTAAATATAATGCATTAATAGAAACATTTTTTTTTAAAAAAGAAAATACCTGTTTTCCTCTCATACTCCATGAGCATAATCGCACAGCACACTTGGTGTTTTTGTTATAAACTGACATGGTCAAGCACTGAGCAGATTTTACAAGATTTGCTGAGTTTTACAGAATAAAAATTGAAATGCTCAAGTAAAGCAATGCTTTGGTTTTGTCTACAATTTATTTTTAAACAGCAGTTCAAGCATTATTTAAGATTTGTTTTGTTATTAATGTATTGTTATGATTTAATTATTGCTCTCAAGGCAACAAGGTCTGCTCTTAGCTCCTTTTGACAAATGAGGAAATAATGGTTAAGAAAAATAGATGATCACTCTTTATCTACATAAGATTACAGAACTAATTATTATGACTCTGTTAAGTACAGCTTGTGTTCTGGCCTAATATGCTGTCTTCTACATAAACATAGTTTTCTGCAACCCATTTAATCATGAAGCATAAGTTTATATACATACATATATTTATAAATATATGATATATACTATATATCATTATATGTGTGTCATACGTAATTATATATATGTGAGTGTGCTATATATAATTTGTAAGTCATTAGAGTCTAAGTATTTTTTTTAAGGAAGAAAAATATTTTTTTTGATAAATAATGCCCTCAAACTAATGAGCCTGAAATGGCATTGAATTAAGAAAAGTACAATTTCATGAAAGCTAGCCACAGGTGTTGGACTGCTTTTACTCACCCCTAGCAACAGGTAGCCAAATTAGATTCCTCTCTTTAGAAATCTCTTTAGTATTTAGCCATCTGCTCTAACACTTGCAAAAGAATGGGAAGTAAGAGAAAGATGGGAATGAAAAGAACCAGAAGAAATCATGAGCATTGCTGTCATTTAAAAAAAAAAAAATGATCCCACTTGCCAGGTTTTAGAGGTCATCTAACACAGAGGAAACGCTCTTGTTTTTGGATGCCATTAATTTTACTCAGCATTAGGTAATTAAAAGATTTCCCTTGGAGTCATTCAGGCATATTCATCATTATTCTTTTTGCCTTCTTCCTGTCCCTTTTTTCTTTCTTGTCTTTCTTTTCTTTTTCTGGGATTGAATCCAGGGATGCTTTACTACTGGGCTATACCCTCAGCTTTTATTTTGTTTTATTTTGAGACACGGCCTCACTAATTTGCTGAGGCTGGCCTTAAACTTGCTTGCTTTAGCCTCCCAATTGCCTTGGATTACAGGTATGTGCCAGCATGCTCGGCTCCTCCTTTTTTCTTTTGTCCCATGCTTTTTCCTCCCATACCAAGCACATAAAAATAAAAATAAAACCAAAAATCTCCCTTAGAAATCTTCCTCCAGCTCCCTTTAGCTTTAGCACAGAGACTTGGCTGGGTAACTCTAGACAGCTGATCTTCATTTACACTAAAGCTTTCCCTTATTGGACTCAAACAAAAGGGGCCTGCAGCGCCAATGCTGGGGTTTGGCACAAATGATTCTAATTGTTCCCTTATCCTTTATTTGGAGATAGGGCTCAGCCATCAGGCCCTGGAAAAGCAATATACAAACATCAGCTTGATGGACAAGGTCAGTAATAAGATACAGCTCTCCTCTCTATGTCATACTTGAGAGATGCAAAAAAGATAGCGATTCCTATTCTTGTTCTCACACATTTTATAGCTGGTACATGTTTATATTTCCTGCTTAAAGATTGCAGAATACAGCAAAAGGAATTCAAGACTCTGGAATTTCATACAGCCTGACTCTTTTATGTATTACTTCAGGAAGTAGTTAGCCCTGTTATCAAAAGAACAAGCACCCTGTTTCTGAGAGTCTACTAAATTAGGAAATGATCACAACAGTGTCACTCAGTACTGCAGCCCCACCACTATCATGCACTAAGATTTTCAGACCCCTCACCACAAAAAAAAAAAAAACACATCTTGCATTAGAAAGACTTATGTGTATAAAATAACAATAGGAGAGTTAGATCAACAGCAGAGTTATTAGATCACTGCATAGGTTTCTTTACAAAAAAGATGGTGGCTGTAAAAGTAGTAGCTTGCTAATATTCCAGGTTGTCTCTAAATGATAGCATAGATTTAGTCCTTGATGAAGAGAAACTACAGCACAGCAGAAATCAAAGATGCTTCCTTTGGGCTGCTTATTCTTTTTTATTTATACCAGATCTGTGCCATATTCAGGAGCAAGCCAGCTATACACTTGGCAAAGAGGATTGTATGTGAATACGAGCTTGGGGGTGGGGATTTGGGTGGGGGTAGGGAGGTTTTCAAAAGTCTCTGGCATATATTTTCATTGACAGATTGAAATCATAATATAAAGTTGTGACATTAAAAAATACATAATTCGAAGAAATGTTGACGAGACTTTTCCTATATCTTTTTTTTTCCCCTTTTATGGTAGGTGGTGTAATTTTACACAACTTTTAAAATGTGCAAGGCAGGCTGTGAATAACTTCTTTCAAATCTTTACATCAGGGGAGCAACTTTTCAAAAGTTATTTGGAAACACAGGATTTCTGCTCCCCACACCTAAACTCTAAACCACTTGTGAAAATTCAGCTTTTCAAACAAAGCTCAGCAATATTACTTCCAGCTGTCTTTATCTTGCCAAATGCCCTAACATACACATATTCCATTTGTAAATCAAAAGAGAAAGGAAGGAGGATATAAAAAGAATGGGACTCTTAGAAATGAATATAAAATTCTTGAATATCTATAGTTTTAAATGCATATACACACATAGCAAGTTAATTTTTCATAATCACCAAGGTTGTCCTTTTTATATTTAAATATTTAACAACCATCCGTTGTTCTTGAGAATGTGTTATATACACACATATACACAACACACATATAAACACATGTGATATATATACACACCTACTTATATATCTCCACATACACATGCTGATATATCCTTCACATGACCGAGATAAATTTTTCCATCTGACTTCTATTAACTGCTACTTAGCTGGATGCTGCTGAGGAGACTTAGCATCATATATGTGGGAGTGCAGTGACTCAAATCCCTTCTTGACCAGCCTCCACCGTCATCATTCCAACAGGAGATTTAGCAGATTCTGATATCTGCAGCAAAGGCCTTCGGAACTGGATGTTCTCTATGCAGAGAAGCAGGGGCTGTATCTCACAAGGACAAAGTGAGGGCTGCTTGGCATTTTCTTTGTATGACAGGTTATTTAGGCTGCAAGGGACACTAATTAGCACCCTCACAAGCTATGACATTTGTGATCAGCTGCCAAAGGGCAAAAGACAGATGTGTAGTTGCCTTTTCTTCATTGTGTAACTTCAAATGATGCCAAAGGAAACATTTGCATTCTGACCCTGACAACTTTGGGCCAGTTTGGAGAGCAGATTTAATCCTATTCCTACCTAGACCCCACAATTTTGGAGAGGGTACTTGGGATTTGCTCCAAAGTGGTGTGGAGAAAGTCACTTAATGTGGAGGGGGACTGGAGGGAGAGGGGAGACATATATACTTTGGTATGTAATTTTATGCAAAGAATTCTGAATTCCCATATCCTCTGGGCTTCACACCCACCAGCAAGCATTTCCCCAAAGGCTGTGAAGAGCAATCTATAGGGGCACACTTTCAACTCTGGAGGTTGTCCATAGTGGCCACCCATCTACTCCATCCTAGAGAGGAGGTCACTATGCTAACAGTGGGGTTTCCTTTAGAAGTAAAAAGGAGGCTAGGTGGAATTTGTTCAATCATCTCTCTACTCTTAACTTTTCCAGTCTTCCTTGTCTCTAAAATTCTTTCACATGATGTGTGCTTTTGTAAGTGTTATTAACTCTTCTTCCTTTCTCCCCTTTATAGCTGGCAGTGTAATGTGGGGCCAGGACAGTCAGCTATTTTGGAAGGTTCCTACCCTGCCAACCTTGAAATGTCCAATACAACCAGAGAATAATTCAAGGTGGTTGCTTGTCTCAACTCTGCCCTTGTCTGAGGGAGATGGATTTCTCCTCTTTCCTACGCCTTCTTGCTTCTTCTTTCTGCATGAGAGTTGAAAATTGAAGAGAGCCTGGAAAAGAGTTGACCTTAATTCCATCCCCCAATTCTCAGATATCAAAGAAATTCTAGGGATCATGAGGATTTACCAGTTCTCCAGAAAGAACACAGGGTAGGGATTAGAAGTTAATGCTAGAAAGAGGGCGTCTTTGTAGGATCCTATGTTTGTACTCCAACTATTCAGTGACACATGGATTTTGAATAACAATTCAGGGATGTACATTTCTTCCATACTCATTGCAGAGACCTGACCACCAGCAGTCACAGACCACTGTGACTTAACATTGCCGAAGTTCCACATGGCAGGCTACTCTGAGTTTAAAGTGATTTATGGAGATAATAAACAGTTTTACGACTGAGCCAACCAGATGATGGAATGGTATAATCCAGTAACAATGATTATCCTAACTGAATCTAATGGTTCCATATTCAGACTGAATGAATGATGCCCCATTGATCCTGCATATAGCCAAAATATTCAACTAACACATGACCTCTGATTCTCCCCATGTTTGTAGATATAAGATGTTTGACTGTAGTTAAATGTCTATATATTTTTCTTCTTTCTCCCTGATAATAGAAGTTATACAGATATTTCTCATATCTGTATTGCCCACACTACCACAAACAATTAAAAATTGTTTAATAGATATTCATGTGCACAAATAAAGAGGATGCTGCTCTTTTTGACCATACCTGCCCACATAGATGGCAATTTCCTTGTATCAAGTATAAGAGACAGAACTTTGAGACTTTAAGATTTGAACACTGTGTAGGGCCTGCAGCAGAAATGAGAAATTAAGACTTTTGCTACTTTTGTATTTTATAATATATTCTCTTCTGGTCTTTTCAATCTGAGTGATTTTTCTGTTCCAACATTGTACCTAAAGAAGATGATGCAATTATCAGTGTAATTGCAATAATGTAATAATTATGGTAATAATATTAGTTGTAGCTTTAGTGTTACAATAGTAACTAACACTTCTGTGCACTTTTCTATTCATTTTACTCATATTTACATATTTAATCCCCATAGCAACTCTATGGAAGATAATATTTGTATGTGTTACTATATTCATTTTATAAATGAGGAAACCAGGGCAGAAAGGAGATAGGTGAATTATTCAAAGCAACTAAGTCACAAGCAGAGCTAGAAAAACATAAAGCTTAAAGTCAAAAGAATAGACCCTTGGCATTCACATATTTATCATCTATAGATTCCTATCTGGATTACCAGTCTGAAAGTCCATGGTACAGCAGGCTAGAGTTTTACAGATGCCCAAATGTGCACAGTGACAATTTTGAGACTGATATAAATAGGCACCCAGATAGTTAGTAAACCCAATAGACAGTTTATGGCATACCTTCTTCCTTTATTTTGATCTTTCCTTTGTCATTGACTATGGAAAAGTAAATTTTTCCATTTTCTTATGAATGACATCAACAAAAGAATTGCTAAAGAAGAAAATTTCATGAAAAACGAAAAGGCAGTTAACTTGTGATATGAACAAATCCATGAAAAACACTTTATTTTCATTAGAAATATAAATCAAGATTTGTAAATTTCTAAATTTCCAACTTTTTAGACTTAGGATTTACCGAAGTTTATGAGAATAATTTTTTCTTACTACAAAGGGTCTACTAAACAAAAATCTTATTAATAAAAAGGCATTTTGTAAATCATCTCAGAGCATATGACCAAGAATAGTGGAAAAATGCCTGTTTCTAAAGAAGTTTCTGGAAATTAGAATAATGGACTGCTTATCAAATGCTGTGAACAAGGGTCTTGAGCAAATATAAGAAACAGGTAAGCAGTGAGATCTTCCATAGCCACACATATGAGTCTGGTTTGAATTTTCTTCCCCACTAGTCTACATGGGGCTATCTTTTCAAGCATTCCAGTCATTGGTTTATGTTAAATCTCTGTTTCTAAAAGGTTTATACTAAACTGAAAAGCACTTAGGGAAAAAAATAATCAAGCATAAAATAAACCATTTTCATCATTTCTTAAATCATCTTTTCATTGGTTCCCAACAGAAGAGGAAATAGTGAAGATTAAGAATGATGGAGAGAAATGAATTACAGTAGATGGGGCAGAGAGAGAAGATGGGAGGGGAGAGGAGGGTGGATAGTAGGGGATAGGAAAGGTAGCAGAATACAACAATTACTAATTGGGCATTATGTAAAATTGTGGATGTGTAACCGACGTGATTCTGCAATCTGCATTTGGGGTAAAATTGGGAGTTCATAACCCACTTCAATCTAATGTATGAAATATGACATGTCAAGAGCTTTGTAATGTTGTGAACAACCAATAAAAAATAAAAAAAAAGAATGATGGGATAAGACCAATAATCACAGACCATGGGCCATGTAGGGATAGGCATATGTCAAGGATGAATCTGGAGTAGAAATTCATGAATAAGCCCTGGGAAATGCTGGAGTTAAAAGAGAAGAGAAGACATGGTGAAAGGGATGGTTGAATTGGAAGCAGAACCACTGATGGGTCGCTACCCAGGTGCCACCTTTGCATCATATTGACAATTAAACTTTGTATATGATGCACATAAGAATGACAGATATATCTGAGAGCCTGAATTAAAAGCATAAAACCACAAAGCTGAATTTAATGAAGAAAACTTTTGCCAAAGACCCTGGTGTTTGGTATGAACCCGATAGCTCTCCTAGTGTAAGTTCTGGGTCACAGAGCACATGTTGGCTAGCATCAAGATGCCTTCTGCTTTCATTCCCAATTAATTATAGATGTTGGGTCTATAAGATCCTTTGTTAGAAATAATTAAATAATAAATGTCTATAAAGCAGTTTGCATGCTGAGCCTAATAAGAACAAACTCCACAGAAATCCAATTTAAACACTTATTGCTTTTCGGAGCCAGAATTAAATTGGATTTGTGTTTCTGAACTCTTTGGCACAAGGATCGACCATCGCATGGGTGGATTTGGCATGATGACTGCCTTTGGGGCCAGCTGTGCAGAAATACTGTTTGCCTCAGAAGCTGGTATTCCCCAAACATGGCTTTAGAAACAAATCATAGGGCCAACCATTTTCAGATTTCCAAAGGATATCATGAAATTCTCAAAAAAAATATGTTCTAAGCAAAAATAATTTTTCTACATTTACATTGCAAAAAGAGAAGAAAGAGGGTGTGCCAAAAGCAAGTAGAAAGTCTAGGATGTCCAGTTCCATAAGAATGGGAATATCATTATCAAGTATATAGGTGACATCAACAAGGCCCATGGAGTAGAGATTTTAGCAGACAGATATGGAGTGCAGAGCACAAGGGGTGCCCCTAATTTATCATCTTTTCCATGCTAAGTTACATTTTAGTTCACTAACTAATCAACACAAATAAACTTTTGTCCTCTCAAATATCACCACTGCTAGCTGACCAATAGTATCATAGACTTCACTGCTAAACAATACTTGGAAAACATGGATGGAATTTTGAAATTTTATTTTATTTATTTGGACAGAATCTTGTTATATTGCCCAGGATAGTCTCAAACTTGTGAGATTAAGCAATCTTTCTACCTCAGTCTCCAAGGTGGTTAGGATTACCAGCGTACAATATTATGCCTGACTCAAACCTGAAATTTAATTATAGCTTTATTTTTTTAAAGTGAGTGAAAAAAAATTAAAGTATATATTTACTAGTTCTATAGCTGGGACAAAAGAAATGGACATTATCAGCTGAGCCTAAAGCAAAGAATTTATTCAAATAATAAGCACATTGGATTGACTGGTTGACTGTGTGTTTTCTAAGTGAAAGAATATAATTACACAAGTTATCAAACTTGTGAGAGAAATGACAAAGAAAGAGGTAGTAATTATGAAGAAAATGGAAAGATCGGATATTGGAAAATAGCATTTTTTTTCAGAAACTTAAAAGAAACTTTTTTTTTCAGAAACTTAAAAGCTGAGAGGTACCCTGCACCACAGAATTATTGATATAACCTGTTATATATTGTGCTTTATCAACAGTAACAGAAGGTTAGTATTCAGCTTTCTCATGACCATTTCTTCAGAAGAAATGACTGGACTCCATCAAAATTGGCATCCCTCAGTCCACACATGTCCTATTTAGTTCCTTTGCATAAGCAAGTGTTTCTTGGGATCTAAATCTTGACCTTTATCTATTTCTGGTGATATCAAGTAAGCCGAGAGAACTAGAATTTAAGGGAAAGATAATTGTTTATTAACTTAACTTTTGTTTAAATTTAATAGTGAATTATTACTCTTAAATCATCATGTGTATTTTTATAGCATTCAGTGGGGGAAGAAGTAAATTTAAATATGTAAAACATGATTAAGAATTACAAAATATGTTTAACAATTCTATAACAAAATCTGATGCTCAAATTTTACATGTGACATCTTAGGTGCATTATGGGAAGGCATTCTTAACTAAAAAAAAAAAAAAAAAAGAAAAAAAGAAAGAAAAAAGAAATGCCTAACATTCCTAAATGGAGTAAAATACACTAAATGGAATAAAATGCACCAAGATTTATTTCCAAGTCTATACAAGTCATTGTGGTTTTCTCCCCACCCCCTTTCAATCTGAATTCCACATTCCAGCTTTTTGCATTATACAGCACCAATCAAACTTCAGTTTTATCCCAGATCAAAAAAGCAAAAAATAAATAAATAAATAAAATAAACAAAAAAACCCCACTTATTTGTCTAAACCAAAAAGAATATCTTATCTTTCTTGTCACAGAGATTGGTTGAGGAATCCTAGACCAGAGTTGATTGACATAGTGTCAGATGACTTCTGTGATTGGTTCAAGAGTACCCTGATCTAAGCAAAGCTTAAGACTTTGGAATCTTGTGTTCATGTATGAGTATGCAACAATGAACCCGCCATTATATACAATTACAATGCCCTATTAAATAATATGGGAAAATAAAATAAAATTAAAGCCTATAAGTCAAAATAATAATAATTAAAAAAAAGAGGGAGGACCTGGGGGCAAATCCATTTTGGGATCTTAGAGACAGCTTGGAAAAGGTGTAGCTCTTTTGACACCATGAAGAAAGCCTGCATCTCAGAGCAGAGTCTGAAGAGAGAAAGTCAAGGATGAAATGAATGAGCTCCGACATGATTCACTTAGTCCAGAATTTTCATGACCTTTACCTTGTTTGCTGTTCGAATGTTCTTGAAATTTTAGACTCACTAATGTACTACTTAGCTATATCTTTGTAAAGAAGTGCTATGCCCATATAATTTTATGTCAGTATATACAATAATGTGGATGTTCTATATTGGGTTCAGCAAAATGTTTGAACACAGGAAAGAATAACAAAAACTAACAAATCCATCCCTAAATACTGTCTTGAGTCTCTACATTAAACTGTTCCAAGATTGCTGTACTTCTGGACTGTCCAGTTAACCGAATTAATAAACACCCTGTGTTTGTTAACACACTTTGATTATTTCCTCTTTATAGACCAGGTAAAGTGTTGTAACAATATAAATTTAGAAGTTTCCAACACCTTATGGACATTCTTATTCTCATCTTCCAATAGGTGGAAAAAATCTCTAATGGGCTGGCTATTCAATAAATGAAGTTGAACAAGAGTCACTTTTCACTCACCCATCTATCCATCCAATCATCCATCCATCCATCTGATGCTTAATTCAATAAACATTTACTGAACATGATCTATGCATCAGACAATGCTGCATGAGAAAGACAGTAATTAATCCAATGATATGCCATGCTATTATACAACAAAGAAGTGATTACAAATTTTGCCAAATATCAATACTATGAAGCTAATTAAGATTGGTAGGGAGTATTGAGGAACTACATAAAATGGTCAAGAGAGGTCTCACTGATAAGATGACAGAGATGGGAAGTAAATAAAGATAACTACTAGATAAGGAGAAAAAAATTCCAGGAACAGATTAGGGATGCCTAGGGTCTTGGGGGTCTATATTGAGCATATTCAAAACAGCAAGGGGATTAATTCTGGCATAAAGTGAGAAGGTGTTTTCTATACTTCTTATATATCCATCACCAACCCTTATTGATCCAATATGGGGTGTAAAAATATTCTAATTTTTAAAAAATATTCATTTCCTTCTCTGATTCTCATAGTCTTGGCTATTATTTTCACCAATGTTAAATTCCTTGGTGGGAACATTTCAATGCACTGCTTTCCTAGAGACTTACACCTCTGCCATTATCCTTAACAGTGCTTCAAGGATGATCTATAGATATGCGTGTCCCAAGAAAGCCCCCAGGTAAGTTGTCCATAGTCCCTCCATATTTATGGCAGGGACCTACAAACATATTGTTATTGGCCATATTTGGTAAAGAATTTTAAAATGTACCTCTCCTATACAAATTATTTCTGCATCATGGTACTTGTATTTTTATTTTACAGTTTTATCAAAATCTGAGAAAAAATATTAAAATAAGAATATAAATTTTAACATTTTCTTCCTGCTTCTTGGTCAATCATTTTGTGAGCCCTAATGTGAAGACACATGACTCTTTAACATGGCCTACATCCCAGTCCTTGCTAATTCTGTCACCTCTTCTTTTGTCCAGAGTTCATGCTGCAATATAACCAATTCTTTTGCCAGTCTCCATAATATTATTTTTTTTCCTTGCCTCTGTGCCTTTTTTCAAGCTGTTCCTTCCATTTGCCATTTCCTCTTCCCCATCTATGTAGGCAATTTCTCCACAACCTTTTAGAGTCTACTTAGCTGACATCAATTCCATAAATTGTTCCATAAGAATTATACATCCCAGGCTGGGTGAAGAGAATCCTAAGCTTGCCGTTGTACTTCTGTCATTTTCCTTTCCTACATTATACTCTCATTAAATGTTATATGTCTCCCTCCTGCTGGTCCGTCTATAAATTCCTTGAAGGCAAAGTACTATCTATTCTAGTCTATTTTATCTATGTATCATCAGTACCTAGGGCAATAATCATTCATTCAATGTTTCTGGGGAAAAAAATAAGACTACATGAATTAATTGATGGATGGATGGATAAATAGATGGATGATACTGCAAAAGGAGACACATATAACAGGGTAAAGGAGACACAGTATGGACTCTGGAGCCAGAGGACCTGGGTTCCAAACCTGTTATTTTTGTATGAGCTTATATAGGAGCCTTAATTTCAACAAATTGCCATCATCTCATCTGTAAAGTAGAGGTCATAAAATAACACATTGTTTACAGGATTTTTCTAAGGATTAAAATAGCTTAAATATGAAGACTTTCCAGCACAAAACATCACCTGAATAGATTTTAGCTAATTCTCCATCCAGTAAGTCCTAGATCTTTCCCCTTGCTATTTATTGTAGAGAAGAATTTGGACTTGGAGCTCATCAGAGGGATTCCTTCTAGTCGTGACAGGTGATCTCAGTGTAAGATGAATGGGTTTTTACACCCGATATTTTTTAAATAAGAGGCCTGAATGTTTGCTGAGACATAATATGCAATAACAGCGAATCTACCTTTGACCTACCTCAGGGGTACGCTGAGAGGAATAGGTCAATAATAATAAAATCATCAGAGCTCAGAACAGTGAGGCACGTTGGTATGAAGCCCAGAAGACATAATGAAGTGGGTCTGGAGTTGTTGAGATAGTGTAGACCCAGAGCCATTAAAAATGTTGACAAAATGGAATGCCAGGCAGTCTTTTGAGATTTGCATAATATAGATTTGTGAACAGCAAATTATACTTCTAAAAGCCATGTCTGCCATTATGCAGTGTGTGTCTGTGATTTCAAAATTAGCTTGCCTGCTAAGTTACCTCTTAATCCAATGGAGTGTAACAAAGCTGAGGAGGAAATACAACACATTAAATACATGTTTGCTAAAAATAAAGGCCTAGCTATGCACTTACACCCTCCTCAACACTGCATATTATATATATGTACCTGGTTTGCCTTGTTAGTTCCAGCTTGCTGATTATACCTAAGACCATCTCCTAAACTTTTGAGACATTTCTTAGGAAACCAGTGAGATTTCTTCCCACGTATTTTACCCATGATAAAAAAATTTCTTAAAAGTGATAATATTCATCTTTCCTCTGCCAGGTCTTTTTGCTGTTTTTAAAAACTCACAGTGGGGTGTTCACATGCAAGATGAGGTATAAGCTTTTCTGGGTTTTAGAGAAAACGATTAGTTTTGCAGAGAAAACTCCTCAATTTATTTCTTTAGAGCATCTTCAATGTATATCTCACTACCCCAGAATCCCTGGAAATGCTCAGATAATTGGAGAAAAATGACATGGCAGAATACATTATCATGACACAATGCACAGAGACTTACTGAAACACAGAAGCAATAGGAAAATTCTACATGCATCCCTGCAGTGATTGAGAGGCACGGGACTCTGTAATGCATGGTGATCCTATTGCCTCGGGGTCACTGGGTGTAATTTCACTCTACAGAAGACAACTATCCACCATTCTAGTGCTGTACCTGCTCTGTGATTCAAGTGTACCTGCAATGGTCAAAGTCAAGTAAGCAATTTTCATCCCAAGGATGAATATAGCCCTGCCATAGCCAGGAGGGCAAACTGATCCCGCTTTCCCAAAAGAAATTCAGGAAGACTAACTGGTCCCACTTTCTCAGATTTTTGCATGTTGAATTCTCTCTTGCCTGACCTACTCAGACAAGGCTAGAATAGCCCCGAAGAAATTGAGGTTTTGGTTAGACAAGCAGGCCCTTTTAGACCTCCAGCTAAATATAGGCTGTCAAGCTGCAGGCTCAGCAAACGTGTTCGAAAGAGCAGGGATTTCCTTAAAACGACAAAATAAGACACAGACTTCACTCCAGTTCAAAGACAATCATTTGTTTTGAATCACCCAGATGCACTTTAAGTGTGTTTGTGGTGGAGAAAATAGAGACAAAAGCATCAAAGGCAAGGTTGTCCTTTAGTTGGGGAAGACTCATTATCAGAATGAAGAGTCAAGTTTTGGTTTCATTTGGAAAAATTACTTAACATCTCCAAACCTGATAGATTACCCATCTCTCAAATGTGTTCAGTCACAGATTAACCCTATTTGGTGACTTGTGAGAATCCACTGAACTATTTCTTATGCAAATAGAACCCTCAGTAAAACAGTGAATAAAAAGCAAATACTCAACAGAAACAATTATTACTATCATTAGTATTATTAGGGCAAAGGACTATTTGTGTAAGAAAAGGGAAGGGAGAGGGTTGTTCAGTGAGGAGAGATCCTATGAATGCTGACTCTACAGATCTGACAATTATCAGGATCTTCCCTGGATTCTCGGAATATGAAAAAGGAGATAGAAGATGTCAATGCTGCCTTTTGGAGTGTGCCAAGGACCCCTCTAAAAGGGTCCTGGAGAGCCATTACATTACTGATTATGTGAGAAGGGGGGTTAGATGCTGTGGGGAGTAATTTAGTGATGTCAGACTTGGGTTTTTATCTCAGTTCTGCAATCTATTAGCTGTGTGTGACTTTGGGAGAGTGACCTTTCTGTGAGAGTCAGTGGGGATTAAGTGCCTTTCCTTCTTAAAAACAGAATCTCTTTTTTGTGTGTTGTTGTTGTTTTGTTTTGTTTTTGTTTTGGATAAGCACATTGCCACCCTAGGTTATGTTTGCCAACTTCTTTTATAAGTAGGTAAATCATGTGTCTAAATTCTGACTAATGAGGGATGTTGAAAGGACTATGATGATACTGCTTAAACAGAGGGAATCATTTCCATTTTTTATTTCTTCTTCATCTGCTTGCCTAGAGGCAGAAGAGATGGCTGGAGCCTTAGTAGCCATCTTGGAACATGAGGGTAATAGAGTAGATGACATTTAGAACTCCAATATCAACCCTGAAATTCTCTTACATGAGAGGAACATAATATTCTGCCTTGTTTAGGTCACAGCTTTTGAGATTTTATGTCACAATAAGCAAAAACTAAGATCTAACTGCAATAAACATCATAAGACTAACTATCCCTTAAGATTTTTGCGGTGATTTTACCAGGTACGTAGGTGGCTAGCACTTGATATGCTTTCATGCATTTACAAATTCATTCTTTCATTAAATATTTATGATAGCTACCCTGTTTTAAATGTTATTCTTGGCCTTGAGAACACCATGATGAATAAGTAGGCAACACTGAGACTATTCAGAGATCACATTCCAAGGAAGAGACTGACAATAAATATGCAAAGAAATAGGTCAGTCTGACTGTAAGTGATTACCCAGAGAAGAAAATTAAACGGGGTTTTGGTGTAGAAAGCAGTGAAACGAAGGAGGGCACTTTATGGAGGTCAGAGTTCTCTGAGGAAATGACAATTGAACAGACATCTAAATGGTAAGAAGTGAATCTCATGAGGAAATTTGGATGAAGCACAATCCAGATGGAGGAAAGCCTCAGTCGGAGGACATGAAAGCAGGAAGATGCTTAGTCTTCTGAGCTGCAGCCAAGGAAGAAGGTTGAGGGTGGGGGGTGATATTGAGGAGGGCCCAGGCCAGATTACATCAAACGCTGAACAATTGGTAGGAGAGGCCCCATCAATACACACCAGGGGAAGAGAAGGTATATAACTTTTTCATTGCTGTGACCAAAAGACCTGACAAGAACAATTTAAGGGAAGGAAAAGTTTATTTGGGGCTCACAGTTTCAGAGGACTCAGTCCATAGAGGGCAGGTGTCATTGCTCTGGGCCCAAGGATGAGACGGAACGTGATGGCAGAAGGGCCTGGCACAGCAAAGCAGCTCAGGACATTGCACCAGGAAGCAGAGAGCAAGTGAGCTCCCCTCACCGTGGACAAAACATGGACCTCCAAGGCATGCCCTCAGTGACTCGCCTCCTCCAGCCACACCCTACCTTCCCACAGTTCCCACCCTGTCAATCCCTCTGGAGGGATTAATGCACTGATTAGATTAAGGCTCTCATAACCCAATCACCTCATCTTTAAACCCTCTTCCATTGCCTCACACATGAGCTTCTGGGGAATACCTCACATCTAAATCTTATGATTGGTTCACCCCAAAAAAACACGATTAGTGCTGTTAAATACCCTCAGGTCAGTATGCTTATTTCTCACATTGTTGAGAACCTTCTTCTCCAGTTAAAGCAAAGTGGGCAAATGTTCCAACAAGATGTACAGTTGGCCGTCAAGCATAATGAGGCTGAATAGGCCCATGTGTGGTTGAATCTAGTGAGGGAGTCCCCAGTATATTAAGGACCCTCAGCTAATGGATGTCTGAAGCAGTGAGTTGGCATGTAAAGAAGCTTGTCCTGTGAGTCCAAACAGGATGTCACACGTGTGTGTGTGTCAGGGTTGGGGGACAGTTTCCTCCAGAGATGAAAATGGAGGCTGAACAGAGCAGACACACCCAAGCTGCTGGGCAAAGGACAAGATGGACATGCTATGGAGGTTAGCGGTGTCTTGGGGGAGAAATATTCAGGTAAAGAAAAAAAGATTGTTATGATTTTCTGATATTTTTATTTTATTTTATCATCTTATGTGTGTGAATGTGTATGTGTGTGTGTGTGTGTGTGTGTGTGTGTGTGTGTGTGAGAGAGAGAGAGAGAGAGAGAGAGAGAGAGAAGTACTCAGACACCCCAATCTCTCCCCCTTCCCTCTTTTATTTAGTCCAACCACAAATCAGAGAGATAAACAACTTAATGATGCGCTATTTGGCCTTACTGAGGGGGTAACGGGCACAGACATTCCTTACCTGAGGAAATTGATACTGTACCATTAAGGACACTCACAGAAGGTTGAATCCGCAAACCACCTAATAGGCAAAGTTAAAGAAGAGCGAGGATGGGAAATGGTTGCCGGGATCGATTCCAGACCTGCTTGCTTTATGATGCTTGTAATTGTTTGTTCAAGGGTTCCTGTTTGGATTGTTTTTCTGTGATACTATCTATCCTTTCTGAAATAAATGAGGACAGGCTGCTGAACTATTGCCACAGTCCCCTCCATTGTCCAAAATGAGCCACACTGATTTCAGAACTTCTATTATTTTGGGGATTGCAGGATCACCAGATATGGAATCTTTTGTGAGCTTTAGGGAGCTTGTCTTTTTTTATATTCTTCTTTCTTGTCTTCTACAAATACTGGGCAGACAGGGAAGAAAACAGGTTTCTTTAAGTTGTCTCTGGATTCTTAGGACTTCTGATGCCCCAAAGGCACCTATTGAGGGAGAGCCACCTTCAGGCCACTTAGAAGAGGAGGAGACATTGAAGTGTATATATATATATACATATATATATATATTTCACCTGTAGGAGTGAGCGCTACTATTGTTAAAGAAAAAAAAAAAGTACCAATCTAGGGATTTTAGCAAACACAGGATATATGGAGAAAATTTTCATTTGGCAACGCCTGGGCATTTTTTGGTTAGGAGACAAAAAGAGAGATCTTTGGCAATGTAATAAAACTTTAAATATTATATGTCTTCCTTCCATCTAGCTGATGATTGACCCACCGGAATCGACTCTAAAATATAGATGCCTCTTGGGAAGAGGCAAAAAGGTGTAGGAGGTTTGTCATGAGCAAAAAGAAGGCACTACCAAAATGTTCGCTGCTGTTGTCATTGTATTTTTGTCTGCCTATCTTCCCCATTAATAATGGATCCCTGCTGCATTATGCATCAGGCTCCATGGAGGGCACAAAAGCTTTTCTCTTGGGATGATTATGAAAGACACACAATCTGATCATGGAATCTCCAGAAATTCAGCAAGGCATGCTCTGCACAGAGGCATGAACCTCCTGCCAGTTCCTCACAGTCCTTTGATTCATCCGTGCAATTATTCTCACCAGACATGGCTACATCTATTATTTAAATGACAACACATTCTGCACTCGTCTGCCTTAAAACAAAACCCAAGCTCAGAGTGTTTAATTGTAAGAGAGGAAGTCTTTGGGCGAAAGGGGAGGAGAGCGTGAGGGAAGAATTTAAGAATGAAGTGAGAGTGGTCATGGCTCCAAGAAATCTTGATTTGTAATTGGAATGATAGGACTTTTAATAAAGTCAGGAAGAGCCCCCTGCAAACTCCCAGGATCACGCTATTCCAACATATCCTTCTACTTTCCATCTACTTGCTCTGGCCAGATTGCTTCTTTGTGAAATAACATGAAATGTGGAGATGGCAACATGGTCACCAGTTCATCATGCCTAGTGGCCTAAGGAAACGAGGAAAGCCTGGGAGGTAGGAACTTATGAAGTTTAAAGGAAAACTTGCAATGAGTCCATCTGGGGCAGGTTGTGGTGTGGCGTTCCGGGCCATAGGGCTTGTCCATCCATGGACAGCTATCAGCCCAACCTGACAGCTCACCCAGGGTCTGTTTGCTTGAGGGACTCAGAAGCCTTCTGGGTAAGAACATCACAAGGGGAGAGAATAGAAGCTCTTAAACCTCATGAAAAGAAAATAGGCCAGAGTTTGATGGGAAGAGCAATTCTGAGCACAACATAATGTCTGCTCCCCAAGGATAATTAGGGTCCCTTGAATGTACACGGAGGATCGGGGATGGCTGTAAGAAAGAGTGAGGAGACAATAAAACTAGAAAGGCTGCTTCCCTTCTCATTTCTCTGTCTGGGCAGTGCAGCCTCACAGCTTGTGCAACATCAGGTGGAACAATAGCAGTGGGAAGCCCCTGGATTTTCTATGGCAGCAGGACATGCACACAGGTCTTCAGACGCTGCTAACCATCACCCAGGGAGCAGAGAAGTCATCTAAGCATCACCGCTTAGCCTCTCTTCAGTCACTCTTCAATTCTGTCTCTCTGCTTCTATACAAGTCTCACAGTTTCTCTCCCTTTTATTCATTTCTCACTGTCTTGTCTTTCAAAGCTACTTGAGGTCTCTCTGGGCATATGTGGCCGAAAAGCATGAAGGGCATCACTCCCTTGGGAGTCACTGTCAGGGGAGGGGAGTCCAGAGTGGAGAGATACTCCCAAACCTGGCTCTGACAGGTCTATTGTGAACAGCAAGTACATATTTGTGAGGCTCATATCTGAGCCTGGCTGTGCATGAGTGATCACAGCTTCTCTGGCAATCTGCAGATGGCTCCATCAAGGTCAGAGTTTTCCCACACTGGAACGGGGACTGGGTTCAGCAGGGAATAGGAACTACTGGGCAGTCTCAATTCACAGGTGACCTCAAACTTCAGAAATAAAAAAAAAATGATCTTGATGTTACAGTTTCAACCAACTTCTTCCTCCCGGAGACTCAGAATTTTCTAGGATTAAATGATACAAGTTGTGAGCCGTTCTGGTTATGAATTCTTCAATTTGTCCTGAACCCTCCCTACCATCTCATTTTCCTCAGAAATACTTTCCTTGCATATAATTCAAATCCCTATCAGATTTGGTCTTTATTGTATTTTTCATTATCCATTCTGCTCCACATCAGCCCCTCTGCTGTGGGCGATTTCCTTTGAAGTAAAGGCTTCACAGAAATGGTTCTTTTGTATCAGTGTTTCAGCTACTGTGCCCAGCATACATCTATCACGCAGGCTGAGATAAGCCCCGAAACCTGCCTACTGATGTCTCTCTTAAATTCCAAATGTCTGTCACCAATACCTTAAGCATTTATCCGGGACCAATCAGAATGACACACACAAACCCCTGAGATAGTCAGGTCAGCTGTCCACTCACACTCTACCAACGCTAGGGTTTAAGCCTGGTCTTTGACAGAGGCAAAATTTTCCAAATACTCATAAAAGTCTCCTTCTCCCTGGCCCACAATTGGATGGTTTTTAACCAGCTCTTGAACCATGAAAAGTTACCCACCTGGCTCCTCTGTCCCAGTTGGCTGGCTTTTCGGTCCTCTATAATTATCAGCTCTTAAGTAGAATTCTGATTTTCTAATGCTCTACTATCACAAGAATTCAATAGCCGTTGGCCATGGTGGCTATTGTTGTAATCTGGATTTGTCAAAAGAGGAATCCAGGGGCTTAATTAAGTTCCTGGAGACCACTCGGCAAGTCAGTTCCCAAGACAAAGACAGCCCGGTGCCCATAGCCCCCGAGCCACACTGTCTCTCTCTGCCATGATTGCTGGCCTTATCTAATGACCTGAAATTCTTTTCTGATGCATTCAGACTTAGCCTGTGACTTTCACCTGTGTTGATACTTTTAGCACTTAAAAAGTAGCTATTTCTTTCCCATTCCAAACCGTTTCATACTTGCATTTGGTATGCTTTGGTGAGTGCACCCTGCTAGAGAAGCAAAACAAAACAAAACAAGACAAACACTTCCATTTCTGTTAAGATATTTTTATTCTCCCTCTCCTGGAAAGAACAGAGACACGCAGGCGGTTGGCAGGAGGGAGGACAATAAAGGAGACTGAAGTTGCCATGTTTCCATGTGGGAATGTAGCTCCGTTTCCCTAATGCTGAGGGTTTCTTCGTGTCGGAGCCAAATTCTTTGTGTCTGTTTCATAGCCAGGTGGCATGGAAGAATGAGTGGCTCGTTCCAAGCGAGCTCAGTCAGAGCACATGTTTTAACTCAATCGACATAAACCTAATAAAAATATATCTGGGCCTTCCCATCGTTTTCTCTCACTAAAGGAGTTTATAGCCCACAGCATGGACTTTAATTAAATTTGGACATTATATACCCAACAGGGAAACAACCAAAGTAAGCCAAGTCTTTATGTAAACTTCAATTACTTATTAGGCAAAGGCAGAAAGATAAGCACTGTTCATTTTCTGGTTTAGAGCCTCAAAAATACAAAGAATAAAATTTCCGACTGACGTTGAGGTTAAAAATTCACTCATCTGTATCTGGCAGTCAGCAGAGAGAGAATGCAGCAGAATCACCCCCAAACTGTAGTTTCCCGACCTTCTCAGCACCTAGGGATGGAGGACTGGAAGGCACAGATCACCAATCTGACCTGGGGCCCAGGTCTCCCTTCCTCCCTTTCTTTAGCATTCTGCAAGGTTTTGAGCAGGCATGATGTCCATAGTCTCAGAGATATACCAGCTTCTGGAACACTTTTAGATTCTTTGAGAAACTTTTAGATTCTCTCACAGGACTAAGAAAGCTAGTCTGAAAGAAAGAAAAGCTAGCATGAAGCAAAGGTGGGAGAGCAAAAGACCAGAGTCCCACAAACCCCTTCAAGGATATGACTCCAATGCCCTAAAAGCATCCTCTAGGCATGCCATCTTGAAGATTCCACAATCTCCCAATGAGGCCATGCTAGGGACAACCCCTCCAACACATGGGCCTTTGAGGGGATACTTAAGATCCAAAATATAGCACTGAAATAAAGAATTTAAAAAAATAGCCAAGTAAATAGCAGGACCAGGATTCAAATCTAAGTTGGCTGCTTTCAGAATGTTGTCCTCAACCTCTGATGTCCCAGAGCTCATGTCAATGAGTTGGAAAGGAAAAGGGCAGTCCTTAGGCAGGGAACATATTGCATACTTTCAGTAATGGGCATCATGTTTACCCTCTTGTGGGGCTGAATTCCACCTTCGGCAGAACCTCTTCAACCACAAGTATGATACTGCACAAAACCCTTCAGTGGTAGAAGTGCTTCCTGGAGTAGACCCAACCTTTCTGGGCAGTTCTCCTTGACAAACACCTTGTCTCCCTGGACCTTTCCCTCATCAGCTTCAGTTAGCCTTTTGTTTCTTCCACGTGACAGCTCATTCTCCCCTGCTTAGGTCCCAGATCCATATCTTCTTGAAAAAGTCATCTCCAGTTCCACTTGCGATTCCTATGACTCCCCTGTGGAGTGTTCCTGCAGGCTGATCACAGTCCCACTTACTCTTGTAAATAACTGTGCTCTCAGCCCGGTCTATCATCTTTCAGAATCTTTACTGACAAAGGAAGAACCGAGTGTCTCCTGCCCTATCACTCCTCCACTTTTTGCCTTTTGTTTTAAATTAGATCACACAATTCTGAAAACCCCAGCCAAATGATGCACTTTGTCTTCTCAGGGTCTGCTTCAATCTCTAAGAACTTTAGACATATAAACACTTTCTAAAATACACACAAACAATGTAGAGGAGATCTGAAATATGAAACCCAACCCAGTAAGGTGATAGATACTCCTAGATGTTGTGATGATAAAAGGGATGAGCTGAAGAATCACACTTATTTTCTGGAACTTGAATCTACACACCAGTGATTCCTGGATAATACCATAGTGGTGGAGGCTGACATGGACTTGCTTCAGTGACGTGGCTATTCCAAGGTCCAGGGTACACATATCATATCTAACTCACCTATCATGTGTTCTTTCAAACCAATGACATCATAAACCTTATGCTTAGATTCTGCAAACTGTTTCAGCCCTTGCGGGTTTCTAAACGTTTGAGTGGAAACAGATACATCAAAGCTTGCCCTTTTCATGCTAGCTTTGCTGATAGAGAAACCCAAACTCAAATGCTGGCTTTGCCATTCACTAGCTTTGTAAACTTACACAAGTTACTCGATCTCATTGAGTCTCATTTTTTTTTCTGGTGCTTAATAGACAATCAACTATAACTCTTGTTTTCTATGGTTATTTCTGTTTTCATGTCAGTCAAAGTTGACTTAGGAAATAGAAAATTAGTATTTCAGGAAGAATGGGATTTGATGTAGATTTGTTTCTTGGAATCTTCCTAGAAGGGATGGTGGATGATGAGACAGGAGCTTTTCTCTGAACAAATGAGTATAGGGACATAAAGCTGTAGCTGCTGCTGTAACCAGAGGTCAGGAAACAGTACTGTTGCAGCCACAATTGCTTCCAGATATCTACGAGGCCAAATATAACAGCTACAACCATTAATTTTTGGAAACCTCCCCATCAGCAAGAGTAGCAGTGGGGAGATGGCCTTTCCCTCAGCTTCTTTGAAGTCTCATTCAAGTGCATTCTGATTTAAAGAATATAATTTGCACCCAGAACCCTACCAAAGAGTCTCATTTTTAACTCTCAAGTGCCTGTGGCTTGATAAGGCACTTGGAAAAGGTGGAAGTGAATTCTAGTTAACACTACCATCACATTTCTCCTGGTTATCATCTCTACCATCAACAAAACATGCTCTTGGTACTACTATCATAGCCATGGAAATGACTTGGCACAGAGTTTGTAGCAATTTTAACCTCCATCAAGTAGGTGCAACCTATAATCATACAGATATTTTCTTTGTTCGACACTAATTGGGCCGCCTGGGATCAGATGCATGACCTTTTCTGGTTAATATCCTAATTCAAACAACAGAGTTTATCAGCCCTCAGTAGAAAGTCACTTTCAGAATTGAAGTAAACACATGGGATCATACTGGAGAAGTTTTATGAATAATAAAGAAATTTCTGATTAAGTAAATTGTTTAGTGCTCAAGTAACAATTTAAATAGGAAATCGACTCTTACATCTGTTCTTTATGATAAGCATATGGAAACACACCCAATGAATTTCCAATTATCCACTCCAATAATACATTATGTCAAATGGGTGGATCAGAGATCAAGCAGAACCACAAGAAATTCAAACTACCATTTTAGTTTCTTTTCTCTGACAAGTAACTAGGAAACCCATGAATGCCAGTTTTACCTATCTGCTCCTCCTTTGTTCTCTCTGCTCTTTGACTGGCCTGGGAAAAACAATACACCGATAGGCAACCAGAGAAGGAAAAGCATAAGAGAAGCAAAGCTGGAGAAAGAAGAGACCTTTGAAATGAAATGAACCTTTTGAGGTCAAAAGGGAATGGATAGAAGCAATGTCTCTGAATTCTAATTTATCAGGGCTGCTTCACAGGTTGAAATGTTCCTTAAAATATATTCACATTACAAAAACACAGAGTAAATGCTCCTAAACCATTTATACGTAGATAAACATCTAACTGTATTTTGCTATGCAAAATAATGAGAAGTGTCATTTAAAATACTATTAACTATAATAATATATTCAGTGTAATCTAGACATTTATAGGCTGGGGATATTAATTTTGTCAATTTAAAAATAATGTGTAGACTATTAATAGCAACACAGACCTAATAATAACTAGAATATGAAAGCAGAACGGTGAATGCATATGAAGTAAAAAAAAAAAAATTCAGGGAATGCTGTTATAATGACAAATACAACTTTTGGTTAAAATAACTCTACCTCACTCAAAGGGGAGTAATAAAAACACTTGTCTGCTAATATTTCCCCTTTAAGATCAAATCCAAGTCAAAGATAAATGTTACGCTTCGGAATGCCGGATGGCATTTTCTAGTTCTGGAAATGATTTTCTTACTCCTCACTTGTCACACTAATGAAGGCCTGCAGTCAGATTCCAGAGGAACAGTGTGTCTGGCATCATTACTTCCACTTCTGTTGCACAGCAGCTGTTTTATTAAATATGGAATTCACTTCAGGTCCAGATTTGAGCATGCAACAAATCGAGGTAAATAGTGACTCACGTTGTTGTCTCATTATTGTTCCCCTTTGAGGATGATTTTAAAATAAAAAATAAAAAACTAGTTCACCCTTACTTCAACATATTCATACTTCTCCAAGTGGGAGAAGGAGAATAAATTATGTAAGTGTAATATCCACAAAAACCATCAGTAATGTGTGAGTTAGAAACCACATGGTAAATGGAAAGCAAGGTTAGTGATTAAGTCACTCTGTGCTTCAAAACCTGTTTATTCACGTGAGCAGCAACAGGCAAAGTTGTAGGACGCTGTGTGTATATGTAGGCAGGTAGACATGGGGACAAGGACAAGGATGGAAGGAAAGCGAAAAGGAAGGAAGGAAGGAAAAAGGAAGGTAGGCAGGCAGGCTGTCAGGTAAAATGCATAAATAATTAATCTGGTTGATGCTGGATCATTACTAAGACACTCCATTCACCAATGTTGTTTACACCAATGAAACCCCAAATTATTATAACAACATAGAGAAAACTTTATGGCAAAGCCCTTCCCTGTATCCCATGTCCTGCATTCTTTCTCTGGATCTTAAAGATTCAGAAATATCATTCATTTTTTACTTTATATATTAAAAATTCCTCTGTAAAATAGTCTCTTCCTCTACTCCTTTTCTGTACTTTTCTTTGGGCCAATTTCTATTTTTGTCCACGATATGATACTATTTTGCATTCAATTGAGTTGTAATGGCATTGCGTATATTTGTACATCTCAACTCCCCCACAACCCCACACACACTCAACTGTGTGGGTAGGTATATGATTTCTTCTTTCTATTTGTACTGTAAGAGCATATAGATTTACAGAGAGCTCATTCTCAGTAAATGTTTGTTTAAAATAAACTGAATTGACACACTCATTTATATTTTATTTGACCTTTTTAAAGGCTTACTTTCCAGTCTTCAGAATAGGTTAAGACTTTTTAAAATTCCTATACCCAGATCACTCTCCAGACTAATGAAATAAAAAATGTCTGGGGATGGGAGTTGGACATCAGCAGATTTTTAAAGATCTCCAGGTGGTTCCATTGTGCAACAAAACTTGGGAACCAGTCTCAGAGCCTTTTCCAGTCCATTTGGAGCTTAGTGTTTTAAGAGTAGAAGAGATGGACTGGGGATGTGGCTCAAGTGGTATCGCGCTCATCTGTCATGCGCGGGGCACTGGGTTCAATCCTCAGCACCACATTAAAATAAAATAAAAAGATGTTGTGTCCACTGAAAACCAAAAAAGAGTAGAAGAGACATTCCCCTGCCAAAGTCTTTCACCTCTAAATGGAGAAGAGAGTATAATGGTGCAAAGCAGAGGAATTTAAATCTCCCTTTCCCCTACCATCTCCAATCAAAGGCTCCGATCCCTGGCTTTGGTCAATGTTTTCATGATGTCTCTTAGAACCTACCTCTAGAGGGTTAAAACAAGTTGGAAGAATGTGTTTGTATTAAAAAATCATTTTTTCCTGATGAAAAACAATTATGTGCTATGATTTCTGCCTTTGCTTATTAAGGAATAACTAATAAACACTAAGTTGCAGTCCAAGGATTTCACTCGGGTCCTACCATCTAATAGCTGAACACACTCTATATTCATTAGTCCCATGGAACATGCAGATGGACATGTTTTATTCAAGTGACTCCTAAGAACATACATAAGGAAAATGGATGAAGCTGTTTCTTTTCATGGACATGAAAGTATCCCACTTCTTTCCTATATGTGGACAGAGATGCCTTCACACGGCATATCCCTCCCAATTCATTAATTTGGGACAAACAGTGAATCACAGTTTGTCCTTAAAAAGCCAATTTTTAGCTATGTACTCAGAAAGACAGATCTGACTATAAATATTCTTTTATGAAATTTATCATCATACCCACAATGATCTGCTAAGCAGATGCTTCTGTGTTCAACAGATGAAGCTCACACAGGGATTAACTTGAATTTCTATTGGAATTATTTTGACAATTTTTTTTTGTCCTCTCTTTAAACTCTGCCCCAGTTTGGATCTTCCAACTCAGTTGGTGGTTCCACACCAAGACTGAGAAAGACTCTCTAGGAGATCAGAGACCATACTATCTCCCTGAGGTGAGAACTTAGTTGAGGTTAATTCACCACAAGTTAGAAAGAGACCACTTTCTCCCTTGTATATTGTGTATGACCAAAGGGCATTGCCTCTACATTTGCTGTTGATGCTTTTGGTGAACATTAAAGTCACTTGCAGAATTTATTCTCCATTCCCCATTAGGACAGTTATGCAACCTGAATCCTTAATGGACTTAATCAGCAGGATAACATGACATTTTCCCCACCATGTGCTAAGTTCAAGGCAGAATACAAAGACGTATTAGAGACATCTCTGCCCTTGAGGATTTTGTAATCTAGTTGCAGAGATGAGAGGGTCACAAAAACTACTATAATGCATGACATGTCTACCAAAGGGACTGTTCAAGTCAGGGCTCATTTGTTTGCAAGGAAAAGAAACATACTTGAAGTTGCTCAAGTTCAGTTCCAGAATATTTTTACAGAAACTACAAGGAAAGTTAAACCTCCAGCTTCCTGGAAGGGCCTATGAAGACAGCAGAGAAGTCTTATCTCATACTATGGCATCTTGGTGGCTTCATTCATCCTTTCTGGCTTGTTTTTCTCTAACTCTAAGAGAGCTCTGTATGTCAAACTTTATAGAAGCACCTTATATATTCTACTCAAGTTAATTTCATATTTGAAAATATCTTTTGAAAATATCTTAATGGAGATAGCAACAGCAGCAGCAACAACAACAAAAAAAACAAAAGCAGATATACTATGAGCTGGTGACTGCACCAAGTGATTTCACTGTGCAGTTGATCCTTACCATTGCCCAAGAGAGAAAGAAAAAGGAAAAAAAGAGGAAAAGATGTGGGCAGGGAAGGGATTTCACAAAAGAAAAGAGTTTGATCATTCCTGCATTATAAAATCCCTTTAAAGCATCCATTTCAACAAGTTCATAGATCTTTTGCATTTGAAATTTGGGGAAACACCTTCTATTACATCTGTATACACATGCATAGGTCATTTTCTCTTTGACTTCCTGGCAACTGAACCCAAATTTATTCTCTGGTCTTCCTTAGAAGGAAACATAGTAGATGAGGTCGAACTAAATCTGAGGTTCTTGAAATATGCAAAATTCAAAAAAAATTTTACCTGAAAGTATTTTTTAATATGTAGTTGTTATGTGATAAATGCAGAAATATTTGGTTTTATATAGGAACAGATACAGTACAAGGAATGACTGTCATTTGGCTTAAATATGCAGAAAGACCTTCAGTAAAATGTCAGGGGAGGTCATTTGAATTTAATTTGATTCATTTGAATCATTTCCCTCAAATCTTCACTAGAGTTTTAAAGATATTCTACATATCCCTATAAAATAAAGACAGACAAAAATGTCATAATCAGACAGGCATCTCCCATATGCTGTCAAGAAAGCATAAAGAGCTAGTTAAGCAGAGAATGATAAAGTAGGAGAGTTAGACAAGGTACAAATACTCTGAGTTTGGACCAATCTATATCAAAACAATCCCTCCCCAAAACTCTTAAATGGCTATAATTAATAAGATTTGATACTACCAGCAGATGTAGTACAACTTTGATTCTCATACACCACTGATGAGAGTACAAATTTTTACAAGTGATATGGAAGACTGTTAGCTGATAAACCATATCCTAGGAATATACTTAGCAGAAACATAAACATATTTCACTCAAAGACATATGCAGGAGCATTCATAACAGCACTATTCGTTATAGCTCAAATTAGAAATTAGCCAAGTATCCACTAATAATAGAATGGTGGTATAAATAAATTGTGGTATATTCACACAGTATAATACTATACCACAATTAAACGAATGACCCACAATTTCATGCAACAATATGGATGACGGTCACAAACACAATGTTGAATTGTAGAAACCAGACATAGGAGACCATATTGCATGGTTATATGTATAAAAAGTCCAAAACAGACAAAGTTAATATACTGATTGCCTGAGATTCCCTTGCTGAAAACATTTAATGTAGGGTTCTAATTAACAGCTCAGTTGAACCCAGACTTCCAATCCTCCCTGTGAAGGTGCCCGACATGAGAGTTAAGCTACTTTATTTCTGTTAGACTGGCCCACCTGCCACTTAATACCACTGAGTGTCCTCTGTCAATGTCTTATTTAATAGAAGACTTGTCCAGTTAAGCTTGTCTAAGTTCCCAATTGACAAAATCCATGAGTTATAATAAAATGGTTGTTGTTTTAAGCCAGTATTAGGGAGTTTATTATATACTTGGGCATGACTGGAACACCTCCTATGAAATCTTCTTTACTTTTTCACCCTTACTCTTTTCACTTTATTAGAGAAGAGGTACTTGTGGTTAAGAATGTGAACATTAGAGATAGACACCCTAGGTTCAAAGTTCCATGTAATAGGTTACAATAATCCCCATTATCCATAGGGGTACATGCCAGAACACTCTGTGGATGCCTGAAACCTTGGGAAGTATTGAACACTATGTATTACTTGAACACAGCACTGCAATACTGTGATAGTAGATGTGATAACCAAGAAGGCCATTACATGACTGACCAGTGGGTACTGTATACAAAGTGGATACAATGGATAAAGGGATGATTCTCCTCACAGGCAGGTAGAAGCAGACACCATATTTATCACAGTATTCAGAATGTCATTCAATTTGAAACTTATCAATTGCTTATTTCTGGAATTTTCCATTTAATATTTTTGGGCCCTAATTGACCACTGCTGACTGAAACATATTAAAGCAAAACTATAGATGAGAGACTACTACTGAACTAGCAAGGTGGCCCCAGGCTAGTTAACTGCTTTGTTACAGTTTGCTCCTATGCGAAATATGATGGAAAACAGACCTATTCCTTTGGTTGATAGGAGACTTAAGTGCATATGCAAATAAATATTTAGTAGGAAGTTGATGAATACCATTTTCTGATAAATGTGTGGTGTAATGAAAGCACACAATATATAAAACCCATTGATCAATCATACCTGCAGATTATATTCTTACCTTCTTACTTCCACATATATTCTCTTCATTTCTGCTGCTACTATCTAATTAAGTTGCCCTGGGTTTCTCACAGGGTCTCTGCAATGACCTTCAATCTCTTTTTTCCATCTTTTACTTTCTCACGGGCATTATATGTCACACAGTTTTACCATATTAACCTTCCTAAAACAAAACTTAAAACTCAGCAGTTTAAGACCTTCCACAAGATGGTTCCAGCTTTCTTTTGTAATCTTTTCTATTATCTCTTCCCGCTGTACTACAGTTTTCCATTTAAAAAGATGACTTGCTGCTCCCCTGAACTTGATCCAAATCACTGTTTCGGCCATTCTGTCTGCCCCAAATGACTTTTCACCCATCTCCACTGTTAAAATCCTATTGATGCTTAAAGACCATTTCAAATCTCAGCCTATCCATCAAGTAGCCATTTGCTAATTCCTCTCTCCTCGTTCCTTGTTTTTCAGTTAGCATCTCCCTCACTTATTCACTCTCTTCCCTTCTCCTCCCCTCCCATAGCAATGAATCTGAATCTCCTTTTAACAAATTCCCTAACCGATCACATATTAGTCATCTGCACTTTTCTAAATTATCCTACATAATACAAATTCTCTAGCTGTAGCCTCATGTTTTGATACTAGTGGACATTTAATAGATATTTGTTGAAATGTGTCAAAGTGCTATAAATGAGTCAAATTAACTGGTGAAAAAGGCGGGATCTTGTCAAGGGTTTGCATGTTAAACAAAATTTCTGTGTGTCTAATCCATTTTGGAAACTATTTGCATCTCAACTGATGAGAAATCACTTCTATTTTTAAAAACCTCTAAGAGAAGACATTTAACTGCTTCTTTAGTAACATATCCCAGTGCTCAATAAGCTCTAATGTCAGAATAATCTCATTTCTCTCTAAGTCCTTCATGGTGCAGACTGAACAATTTCTTCTAGATTTTTCCAAGCAAAGATAAGGAAATAATGCAGTACTCACTTAATTTCTTCTAAGTTTTCCCTTGCTGTAATTGTTCCTGCCTTCATCATACAGTCAATGCAGATATACAATATTATCACTATCACCACATGACCTCATTTATAGGACCAAGGTGACTGGCCAAGAGCAGATGCTTGATACAAGTTGGGCTAATAAATCTCTTCCCCAGGATTTTCTCTTCCCTGAGATCATAAAGAGAGCTTGATATCAGTCTTTTCCCACTGGCCAGGGATATCTGATAAACTTTCAAAAGTTTTCAGCTGCCTGCTGAAAGCTATGGGGAAAAGGCAAGACTGGAAAGATGGAAAAAGAAAGTTCACATATATGAAGTAGAGACAGGCTCCAGGAACCTTGTTACAATTCTTTCCCAGTCCCATAGGCCACCTTTTCATTTTGAGGCTGGTCTTTTAAATTTTTCCTTGGATTACATGAGCCATAAAGGTGTACTCATATTAGACTTAGCAAGTTTGCATGTTTCTGTCATTTGTAACTAAAAATTTTACCAAGCATTTACTTATTATATCACCCGAGTCACAGAGTCAGCACCTGCTCCGCTCTGCCCAGGGTCCTTGCCTGCCAGAGGCCATAGCATGGGGAATGAGTGCCCATAAGAGTGACCTTTAACCATGGTGAGAAAGTGCATAAATACCTCAGCTCCCTCATTTCTTGGGTGGTATGTCCTTGGGGCATATATTTTACAGTGGTTCCTAGAATTTCTTTGAAGAGTTATGATTCAGTTTCCCACAATTACAGGTGATTTGATAAGGAACATTGCATTACCTGCCTTCTCGTGCTGTGTATCAATTCTTTACTCTCTATACTTCAACCACCATGCCATTTTGGTACTGAACCTCCTTGTGGGGAAGCTACAAAGACAAAGTCATAAACTCCGTCTTTCTTTTTGCAAAAACCCAAGCACAATTACTGCATATCTATTTTTACTGGTGAAATCTAAATTTGTTCTTGATCTGATTTTGAACAAATCTATCTAAATCTGTCATGGAGGTCTTAGGGAACCATCCAGAAAACATAATTAAATCTACAGTATCCATACTGTCTCAAAGAGTCTAAACTATCCTGTGGTGAGCCGTTTCTGTGAACTGTGGCCGCCATTACAAGATGGCGCTGGTTTCCCCTGTAGTCTGTGACAAACAACTCCTTATCAGAATGAGTTGGCACGCTGTGACTTGGCACCCTATGAGAAAAGTCCACGTGGCAGTTGTGCATTGGGGCTTTATCTGCTTTATTAAGGCTGGGGCACACGGGAGTAGTAGTAGTGGCAGTAGTAGTAGCAGTAGTAGTAGTGGCAGTAGTAGTAGCAGTAGTAGTAGTGGCAGTAGGAGTAGCAGTAGAAGTAGTAGTAGGAGTAGCAGTAGAAGCTAAAAGACATGTCAAAACAAAGGCCTGAATAAACTGCTGAAAGAAGAAAAAGTATCAAGGACCTGATTAAACTGCTGAAAGAAGATTCCTGAGTTGCGTCTTCCTTGCGGGCAAGGGGTCGCGACACTATCCCATGCATTAAAAGTATAATGTGTGATGTTTGGAGGCTCTGTGAATCTCCTAGGTGATATTATTCCATTCTCTCCTTTCCACTTAATTAAACAGAGGGAAGGCAGAAACAAGTTGCATTGGAGCTGTGAGTCTATGTTTTGTTGAGACAAAACCAACAAGATTTTGGAGTCAAATTTCTAAGACATTAGCAACACAAAAGGAAGAAACTTGCATTTATAGTACCTTCCTTCAGATGCAAATTTCTCTGCTAGAAGTTAAATAATTACAAGTTATAGTATTATATCCGCAGAGGAAGTAATCCTGTACCCATTTTACAGATTTTCTTCAATGACACATTTCCATATTGATTAGAGGGAGATTTTATATTTTTTAAAGAGTAGTTTTTTCATGATTTTGAAGGGGGAAAATAGTTATTCTGATATGCATGGCCTGAGCAAAGTTTTCGGGAATAACTGAGGAATTCCGAGTGGCCCCTTGAGGCCAGAGAGGCTGTAAAAAAAGCACCCCCATTAAATATCTTTGCAAGTTAGGAATTTAGTAATCAGAATGCATTTGAGGAAAACATCGAATGTTGAGATTGTTCCAAACAGGTGGGAAGAAATATTTTGAAATGGAAGAGACTTCTAACGAACTTTTAAAATACGGTCCAACTGACAATAATGTCATCAATAGAAGCTTGGTTACTTTAACAGATTTTTGTGCACCTGTGGTAGGTAATATCCTTGGCACCTCACAAAAAGTGAGTCCCCACTAGAGTGTCTGAGGCTATCTCTAGGCACTGCCATTTAAATTCAGAAATAAATCATACAAATAGGGTTAAGATCTTACCCTATCCTAACAAATGAATAACAATATTAGCAATAACCATCAGTCATTGCCCAGGTGTCTTCTTCAGACATAACATATTATTATCCCATTTGTATCCTGTTGCCCTCTGAGGTAGGAACCATTATACCTCAGTTTGCAGATGAGGAAGGAAGGGGAAGAGAGGTTAAGCAATAACAAATAATAATTTCTTTTCTAAATCCAATGAGCCTGGATGATTTTTTCTTGTCCTCCAGATACAAACTGGTCATCCCCTTTTAGATTGCTCCCAGGCTGTGAACAATCTCAACAAAGAACCTCAACACAAACACATTCAGAAAAAAAAAAAAAATTCATTCTCATGTGTCCCAAACTCATTTGTTCCTTATTAACTCAGTGGATGGTTTGCAACCCACATAGAGTGTATTCAAAATACTCTGTTCTTTCATACTATCATATCGTGATAGTTGCCATATCTTCCTTGTACCCTTCTTTCCTAGAGAACTGCATTAACTCAGCCTTGCCATCATTTCCTGCCTAGATCACAGCCACAACCTACTACCAGTCTTAGCCCATTAGAATGAAAATTTATTCAGGCCATGTCTTTACTTAACATTATTGATGGCTCTCCAGAGACACCGGAGACATAATCTGAATCTCTTAATATACTCCCTAAAATTTTTTATATGATCCTATCACCTATCTTGTTTCACTTATTATTCTCCCTTCTTTATCATGTATTAAAAAAAATCTTGCTTGTTCTTTATTCATGTATTGATTGTTCTATGTTACTAAAACCCTGTCCCTATTCTTCAATATTCAGGTCAGGTTTCAACATTTCCAGAAGTCCTTCCCCAAACTTCCTCTCCACCTTATACCCCCTCAAATGAAACCAGAACAAACAGGCCATGATTGCACTAAATACCCTGGAGCAAATGAACCATTTTCTTTTCTAATAAGAGATCAAAAGTCATGTCTCTTATTTAATTCTATAATCCTGGGTCTTACAACAGTGCTGGCACATTGTTGATATGCTCACTAATTTTGGAAGAATGGATGATGAAAAAGATGAAATTCTTCTGCCACAAGTATATGGCATCTGTATACTTTGCGTTTTCCTACAAAGTCTAAAAAATGGTTATGCTCACCAGTCTCTATGCATACATTCATATTTATCAGTTCAGTTGAATCTCTACTTTTGTTTTGAAAAAATAAAGCCATAGATTCTTTATATATCAGCCATTGTTGGATCAGCACTTAGTCCAACTGTTACAATGGGACCTAGCTCATAAACCTTATTTTCCTGGGACAATTTCAACAAATTACAATAAATCCTCCTTGTTTATCTTAGAAAAACTTAAAAACTGCACTCCCCAAGCTCCAAACCAAATTTTATTTTTCTTATACTTCTGTAGGGTCTAATCATGTCTGTTCTGTCCCTGAGCTGCCGAATCACATTTCACTAGTGCATGTCAGTCCAACTAAGCATCCATATATGCAAGTAAAAAAACAACAGATAAAACAAAGCCTAGTAGAAAAAAGTTCAGGAAAAGGAAAAAAGCACAAAGCCTGGTAGCTTGAACTGAAAAACGGTTGAGGAGGAATTATCCTGCAAAAGAGGAACAGGATCTTGAGAACTGGTAAATGGAACATTAGTCTCAAACCCAGAAATGTCCCTGGAGAAGTATCTGTTCCACCACAGCTCAAGAGATGGATACTAACAAATTGTGGCTGAGATCTGAAATGCCCATCCCAAAGAGAAGGGAAAGTATTAGTAGTTATTAGGATTCATGGATTTAGGAAATAGGATCCCATATGGGTAGACCACTTTAGTAGCTATGTGCATCCTGAAAAGCCCCATAAAACTGAACTACTGCAAATGATTGGATGCAGAAAATTTCAGGATTTTTTGGTGAAAAGGCTCTGAAAACCAAGTGGGCCTTTTAATGGTAGAGCTGGAAGAATTTTCCTAGATGAGACAGCAGACAAGGGTAAGTAGAGGCAAGAGAGGAAACCCAACCAGGATGGAATTAAAGTCAAATCAGGTAATTCACAGGGTGAAGAAGAACTTAAGCCAGTATCTGTGAGCAGAGCAGGGTAGACAACAGAGTCAGATTCTGGGGGAATTTGTAAGGGCAATGGGCTTATTAAAGGTGAACAATGCGAGTCATAGGTTAACACTAGTAAGGCACCAGAGAAAAGTCTAGGAGGAGGTTTCATTCCAAACACAAAAACTCCCCTTGATTTAGTGGGAAACACTACCTGCTCCCTGCAGGTGTACGCTAATTCTTCATCTTACCCATAACTGGTAACAGCTTTATACTTTGGTTTGCCTGGAGTTGAAAACTTATTTATTCCATTTAGTAACCAAATGTGTTTTAGTCATTTTTGGTTTGAACCAGTCGATACTGGAAACTTTTTACTCAAATTCAGATATTATTGTACTTTTATGCTACATTCAAAATTTCCATCTTGGGAAATTCCCTCATGCTTCTCATATACAACCCCTAGTCATTTCTGGGTCTCCTTTCTGGGAAGTTTCTAATATTCCAGAGTGCTTTTCCACCTGGCAAGGTGTCTTTTTATGTGTGTGTGGGCTTCAAAGTGGAAGTTAGAAAGGGTGGTTCACTTCCAGTGCAGACCCAGCATAGCAGCAGGTATGGTGGTTGGGCTATGGTCACTTTTAGGATGTGCTCTTGTTCTGATACTTTCAATGGTCTGGTCTCTCACACGGGTAGCATTGAGTGCTGCCACTATCACTGGTGAACTTTTGGAATCATCTAGAAATTTCTATTGGTACCCTGCAAAAGTGTCCATCTCTCGTGTCCTCTAAAAGTTCACTCTGAGGCATCAAGAAGATGCTGGTGAGTTGGCTGCATCTCATTTGTCTTTGTTGACCACTCTAGATTTTTCCTGAAAAACAAAATTACCATCTCACCAACTAGGTCCAATGGAAACCTGAAAATGCTTTTACCAGTGCTCATCTCTAAGGTCCTTCTAAATTAACTTTTCATGTCTATGTCAACAGTGTGCCAGAAGTTTCTGATTCTTTGCAGGGAGAAATAGGAACTTAACTCAGGGAAAGAGTTCTCAGATTGTTACTTCAAAAGTGATTCCCTTCTAGTCTCCATTTAAATATTCTGATAGCATAGGAGCATCTGTCTCTGAAGTAGACCTGGATGCAGATTGGGCAATGTTGTCTTCTTGGAACTCTGAGGCCTCTTCAGTGACTACCTCTTAGTGATGGAAAAAGGGCAGCAGTAAGACAGGTAAGCAGGAAAGGAATGTTTAGGGGATGTTCTCCATGTCCTGCACATATCACAAATCAGATAAGAAAAAAAAAAGTCTCAGCAAAGCAAAGAGACAAAGTTACTTAAGAGGAACAGGGAATGTGCTAAAAATGAAAGCATGTGCAATTTTATTTTTAAAACAAGAAGAAAGAATTATTTGGCAAGAACATAACTTTTTCCCCCTCTTGCATTGAGACATGGATATATCAGTTTGGCAAAGATCTTAGAAACTTAATAAAATTTGACACCCGTTATTCTGTATGTCATCAAAACCCAGAGTCACTGAATACCAATTCTTTAAGACATATCAGTTTCCTCAAGCTTTGCAATTCATTCCAACAATCTAGCCATTTTTTTACTGGCTTTAATTGCATTGCCAGGCACGTGAAAATCCACTTTATATATGTACAATACTTTTCTGTTGTTATGTTGCATAAGATATATTTAGTGATAGTTCGTGATTCCAATTTAAGTTAAAATTCAACCATATGTGGTGTTGCCAATGCAAATAGCTCACCTGTGTTAGCAATCAGAGGAACAGATACCTTGAACACATGGCTCAGTGAGAACCTTTACAGATGATGCCATTCTGGGCAGCTGGCATGTTTCCTTTTACTCCAATTATAAAATAAATGGCAATTTCAAAGTTTTTTCAAAAATGGGGAAAATATGGGTTTTGGTAGCTAGGAAATATAATGAGCAACAGGAGTAAATGGAGGGAGTGAGTTTGAGAGAAAATGATCAGAAAAATTAATATTTATGTTCACCATAATAAAAGAATGAATAAATAATGAAAGACAAGAACAGAATCATCTAATCTACCATTTATTGAATCCCTTCTATTTATTTGACATTCTGGTTAGTATTATATTAATTTTAATTCATTTTCATCAAACAATCTTTAAATAATGAAAGTAACTTTCTCAAGGTAACAAAGCAAGAATAAGCTGACTCAAACACTGGCTTTCCTGGGGATGACTGAAGAGTAAACACCTATGCCTGATGTCAGCTTATTGTTACAATCCTAGGAAAAGGAAGGTTTACTTCTTCCCCTCCCTCCTTTGCACCACTCTAGTCCTACCAGGGTCTAAGGTGCTCTCAAAAATAGTAAGTAGCTCAAAAAAACATGACAATAGCATGGCAGAAATCCATGCATGGAATGGCAACAGTCTCTGCTTCCATATCAGCCAACTTTATCCACTTCAAGTGAAAATGGTCAGACTTTCTGACCTCCTACTTCTTTTCAAAAGTCTCTTAAGAAACAATCTCCACTATGTGAAGACAGCCTTAGAGTGAAGTGGAACCAAATGTAAAACCAAAAAGAACTGAATTCAAATCCTTCCTATGTGGTCTTATGCCAGATTAACCTCCTGAAGCCTTGGTCTTCTTATAAATAGGAAGGATCCTTGCAAATAGCTTTTAAGGTTATTTTGAAGATTATATGGGATAATGTCTTTAAAGCTCTTAACACGGTGGCTGACACAAATTCAAGATACCATATATTCATGGTGTATAAATTCAAGTGATTTTAGAGTATATAGTGAGAAAAAAAGTAGGTTTGATGTTTTAGTATCACACTGCTATGTACCTTTTTAAAGGCAGGAGGGACAGAGTTTGAAGCAATGTGATTTCTTTAATATTATGTAGACAAGCCAAAATACAGTGCTTTAATGCTGACATGCCAATCAAAGGCCCAAATCAGGAGAGAAAAAAGTGTTATAATAAATAGACAAAGTTTTTAGTAATTTTAAAAAATCTGGAAAGATCTAAGCAGATGCAAAACTATAGAGTCATTATTTTCTGACTGCCTATTAACACAGAGTTCAACAGGGTTAGAGAGTCTTCATTTTAATACAACCAACTGGCTGAAGCACTGTGTCATGCGAAATAAAGTAGGTATGGATTTATTTCCCTTAAAATATTCATTTTCAAATGATAGTTTTTCTACAGATGCAGCTGGGTTTCTTTTCCCCTTTTTGCTACAGGGGAAATGATTTCTTGATCCACTTACTAAATGACAATGTCTTAGCTGTTATGCCCATTCTGGAATTAGAGATCACACTCCTCCTGACTGTGCCTAAGAAAATACACTGCATTTATAGCTAGGTTCCACTGTGGCCTGTCAGTCTTTTGGTGCTATTTTATTAGTAAGTGATGAGAAAATAATCTGGACATCATTCTTTCAAAAGAAGCTATCCTATTTTTTTTAATAGCCAGAAGCATAGAATGTTTGAAAGAAATTTCTAAAATTTTCTCTTCTTTGCATTCATTCCTCTTTGTCTAGAGACACATTCTATAGAGCATTTTAAAAAGGACTACAAGAAAAACAACAGAGCTGTTCTTTCTATTCATTTTCTTCTACAATATTGGAACTTCTGTGACTATAATTCCACTGTTCCTGATGAATAGCTTAGACTACAGCAGCAGAGCATTTCCTCTGTACAACATGGAAGTCAGCAGTCTCATTTATTTTGCTACATGTCTTAAGAATATGTTTTTTTAAATGTTACTCCCATAAAAGCTTCATTGAAAAAGATGTTTCTAACCTATTCTTGGACTTAATCAACTTGCCTATAGTTTTGCAGAACTGAGTGGGAGATGACAGAAATAATATAATGTGCATATGCAAAGTTAGCCAAAAGAGAAACTGTGAAACAGCATCAGGGATTATTCTCTCCCAGAGGAGCTGACACAATAGAGACAGACAGATTAGGGTGTTTTCCTAACCAGGCCAGAATTAAAATCTCTGGGATAAAATAATGTTCAGATTTGAGCAACAGCCAAGAGCCAGAATCATAAGCCAATGTAGCACAAACTTTGTACAGCTGTATTTGCTATATTCTAGAATTTGGAAAAAGACGGACTCTTCCTGGAATTAAAGCAATGAGTTTTATGTATTAAAGTAGCAAATGGATCCTAAAGTGACATGGTCTGGATCTGACAGACACACATTTCTTTCTCAAAAAACTATAAAGAAACCTACTCTGTCAGTCACCATGAAGTTAGTATTGCAACATGTGTAGTTGGAGAACTAGAAGGATCCACAGAAAGAGTGAAAAGGTAAGGGAATAAATACAAGGGAAAAAAAGCTGTGTTTTATGTTGGAGGGTGCCTCACTAGAGAGAAACACACAAATAAACACATGTTGATATAGAAAAGGTAATCACCACGATGTGTCCAATTCCTGGGAAATTGCTCAGGGCCTTATAAACATTATGTAATAACTTCTCAAATTGTCAGATTTAGCACTTTGCCTACAATGGATGCAGAAATGAAATTGTTTAGAAGCAATTACAGAACAATATTTCAACAAGAACAAATGAATTCAGTACAACCTTAGCATGTAAGTGCCAAGGGGGTCACAGTGAGGGAATAATCAGAGTCAGATGGAATTTGAAAAAAGAATTTCAGAAGGATGCTGGCTGAGGCACGCTGGCTGGCATGCTAATTCCCATGGGGTTGTGAATAGCCCACTCTACCAAAATAACTGTGTGGTCCTTCATGGACACCAACTCGGAGTCACAGAATAGACTGGACAGCCAGTAATTGTGTTGCTGTTTTGCTGAGGAAACTGAAAGTATAGAGAATGTTCAGAGCTTCCATGCCAAAAGCAAATGATTAAGTGATGTTAAGTAGGCTGAATGCCAATGAAGTAAGATGGGGGACAGCATCAGAGGGTAGGATTCCAATTACAACTCTGCTATTGATTGACTGTGTTACTTTTGGACAAATTTTAATTTTTGTAAATTCTTTGAGACTCAGTTGCTTCATGTATAAGTAAAACATTGATATCTGTCCAAAAGGCTTGTTGTAAGGGTCAAATGAAATAACATGTAATTTATATCATGTGCAGCATCCAGCACACCGTGGGTTTTTAGCAAATGTTCAATGTGCTTTTAGGTGTCTAGATTGGTATGATTGATGTCTTAGGACTACGACATAGGGAATACCAAAGACTACCTATGGGTTTTAGGATAACATGAGGACAGAAGGGCCAGTGTTCACTTGGAATGGAAAAGAGTTTTTCAGCTAAAGGAGAAAAGAAAGACAGGATGAGGCAAGTTGGAGAAAATAAATTATGTGCATAGACTTTTTGGCTTCTTTTCTGCCTCCTGTGTGAGCACAAGGCCAGATGAGAAAAGCAATCCTTTTTGCTGGTCTGGTGTGTTCCATTGCCAACACCAGTTCAGAGGCTGGGAAGTCAGTGGCAGGTAGGTGAGGAGGTATTTCTTCTGGTCACCTCCAAATCCAGAGCATGTGGTAAATGCAGAGAAACAAAGAACTGAAAATAAGGTGCCTGCCCATAAGGTGCCTATAAGGGATTGAATGGTGTCCTCTCGAATATAAAAGTCTACCTGGAATCCGTGATGTAATTATATTTAGAAAGGTTTTGCAGGTGTCATTAAGTTATAGATCTTGAGATGAGATCATTCTGGATTACCTGGATGGGTCCTAAGTCCAATGCTAAGTGCCATTATGAAGAGAAAGAAGGAAAAATGACAAGGAGAAGTTAATGTGAAGTCAAAAGCAAAAGTGGAAATTACATGGTCACAAGCCTGGGGACACCACCAATTGCCCACTGCCACCAGAAGCTAGAAGAAAGGCTTGGAACTGATTTTCTCTCCGTATCTCTAGAAGAAACCAACTCCATCAAACTCCTTGATTTAAGGATTGTGGTCTCCTAAATGGTGAGAAAATAAATTTCCATTGTTTTAAGACTCCCAGTTCAGATAAATGTTGTAGGAAACTAAGGTGGTATCCACTTAAGGAAAGGAATACAGTGGTATCATTCTGGGAGAAATAGATGGGCACACACATTGTTCAGGAAATGTTCAATCTAGATGCAGAGGAGTTCACATTAAGTGAAACGTCTGACATGATTTTGCAAGTTGTCCTGTGTTTTAGCTATTCCCAGAAGTGCAAGAAAAGGAGAGACAGAAAAAATATTCTAGGAGGCAATGTTCCACAAAGTTCATCACCTGGGGGAACTTGTACACAATTTCACAGATTATAATGGTATAGAAGCAAATAATAGCACCTTCTGGGATTTTCTGACCAGGGACTGAGTAGGTAGTAATCAGTGTGAATTTCTTGAGAGGGTGAGTAAGGAACTAAGGGGCCCCTAGGTCCTCTGTGGTGGCTGTAATTATGTAATTTATAATGCAGAAGCTTAGTTGTTGCTGATCTTTTAAGAAAGGATTTTGAAATCAGGGATTCCAAACAGCAATATAATTAAGCTAATGAAAAGAATAGCAGTCAGGAGTTGCAAGTTTCTGTACTCACCCAAATTCCCTTCAACATGACATAATCCTGGGGGCATCCCTGAGAACTTGCAAGGGGTAGCATAAATCATTTCCCCTTCCTCTCCTGGACAGAATTCTAGGAGGGTTCATTGGGACAGTTTGGATACTGAATTCTCTGTATTCCAAATTAACTGAGAGAAGCATATGGATGGCTGTATTGAGCCGCCTTTGGGCATCTTAGGCTGATAATTTGTTCCAGTTTAGTCAAACACATATCCAATATTGCTGTGAGCTAATGGAGAGGAATCATACACATTTTCAAATTTTGGCAAGACAGAGAGTAGCTTGTTTCTCTGTTCTGATACAATGGATGCACTTTAGGCCTTGTTTTCTCCAATTTTCATTTCAGAAAACAAAGATAGTATTAACCAGCTCCCCTGGTTCTTCCTTCCCTCACCTGACTTGTCACAATTCCTCTTCCTCTTCCCATCCCTTTTCTCTGTTCAAAAACAGAGCAGCTTGGAGGGAATATGATTAATGAGCCCTATCCCTGAGCAGCTGGGGGTGGGTGGACCACCGAAGCCAAAAAGCAAAGTGGAATTATCAAGGGGAAGATTGCAGATCATTTGTTACATCTGCCTTTCTGCATCGAGAGGAACAGAGTGGGTGAGAGAAGACCAGGATATTGCTGGGCCATCGTCACACAAGGATGGGGTACAAGAGCCTAGAATCGGCAGCAGCAGGCACACATGGTAGTAGAAGGGAGAGTGTAAAGAAGTTTAGAGAGCAGCCAAAGAAAAAGGAGAAAGCGAAATGAAGTGTAAAAATACATATTCCAGGAGAAGTATCAAGTCAGTTAATGGGAAAGGAAGGGAAAAATAAATGAAGAAAAGCAACTTAAAAGAGCACAAGCAAAGGTACCCTAAATCAGATGGGACTTCAAAAATCCTAACACAACAGCAAAAGGGAAAGAGGGGAGGGCCATGCAGAGAGGCAAGTGTGTACCAGGGTCAATTATGCAAAACCAGTAAATCTTTTCAATTGGGTGGGCTATGAAGGAGGAACTGAATCAGTCATCTATTTCTGCAAAACAAACAACCCAAAAGCCAGTGGTTTAAAAATAGTGATCATTTTAATTGCTTCCATGAGTCAATTGGTAATTGGTTGGTATAGGCTAGACTTTTCTGTGAGCTTTATCTCAAGGTGAGCACCCAGGTAAACTTAGGACTTGAATCCTTCATGCAGCTGGTTTTCTTTTTCTTTTCTTTATTTTTTTTGTTTGTTTTTGGCATGTTTTCTTTCTAGGACCAAATGTACACATTTGCAGAATACTCAGATCAATTGCGAAAGTAAAAGGGGTGAAGAATTAAAAAATAATGGCAAATTTTTGACCATACTGCATACATAATGTAACCAGGCCACAACTTCAAGTATTGCTTATTTATAAAATCAAAGAATTTCACACTGTATAGCCAGTATATGAACTAAACAGTTCCTCCTTCAGTATTAGAAAAAAAGAATCATATGGCTGTATTAAGATGGGTCAAGTCATGGCTAGGTCATACCAAAATAGCATTGATACTCTCCTCCCCTTTTATATGACATTTCTTTGATTTAATCTCTGAGTATTGATTTTAATCAGTAAATACATTTATAATCCCATGCAAATTAATGTACCATTTAGAATTATAATAGCTTAGCTTATAAAATATTTTAATAGACATAATGCATGAAATTTTTAAGATTGCAAGACAAGCTACTGTAGAGTCTAATCAAGAGCAGACACGGGAGGAAATGACCAATGGCTGGAAAATATCAAACTCTTGGGTCACTGTGAACAGGAAAGAAAAGAGAACATCGCTGCAATTTTCCTAAGTAAACCTAATTAGGGAAAATTAATGTAATCAAATTATATCAATGGTTCTCATGAATATGCTAAATTATATAACTCAAAATGTGTCAAAAAGCAATGGGCCCTAGTTTCGGCTAAGCTACAAAATTAGCATTTAGCCTCTGTAATCGGTGTGTTACTTCAATTTCTTATACCTTAGTTTCCCAATTTTTAAAATAAAGTCATTCTATGAGTTAATCTCTCGGAGTTTTTCTGGCTTAAGTATTCTAGAAATATTTATTGAGCATATTGTTGTGGTTCAATGCTGGGTGTACTAAGATGAAATTCTCATGGCTCTGCTATCATGGAGAACAATACTAATGGATTGGGACCCAGCTATTCTATAAATTTAATAATGGCAAATGCTGCATAGAGAAATCTTTAGGAAGCTTTGGGAGGCCAGAGAAGAAAGAAGCCCAGATCCATAGGAAGGCCAAAACCCATGCTGAGCCTTGAAAGGTAGATGACAAATAATCAATTGCAGAAGAAAATGAAGAATATCCTGGGTAGCGGCAGAAACAAGCCCAGAATGGAGGAAGGAGAGGCGGGAAGTGTGTGAAAACTCAGAAGCCTGACATCTGCATCCACAGTGATTTGACAACCTGAAAAAAGAACACAGCAATGAGGGCATCCAAGTCCTTATGTAGTTTGCTAAACAGGCAACAGAAAATCACCAAAGAATTTTAAGTGAAAAGTATCCTTGTGGATTGGCTTTTGCAGATTGCTCAGGTTATTAGAGAATAGATGTTGGGGGTACAAGACTAGAGGCAGAGAAACAAAGTCAGAAATCATTGCAACGGAGCAAATAAGATATTATAAAAATCCAACAACAACAATATTACAAAGGAGAGATGGCAGAGGAGACAGGCTGACAAATATGTCAGAAGTTTAATGAAGGGATATAATCAGGTCATACAGGTACATGGTGAAGTGACGTAGCCACGCAGCATGCAAGATACCAGTAAGCATTGTGATTTATCCACAGTTAAGAAGTTACAAGAGCCTTTGAAAGACACCAAGAAATTTGAAGTGGCATAAAATGTAGGAAATGTTGTTTTAGTGGACAGCATATGGGATGAGTTGTGGGAAGTTCTAGATACCAATATCTATCCAGTGAGATAAGGATTTAAAGACTTGTATTCTTTACATACAAAGTTCATTAGAACCACCATTGCTTTTTAATCAGAACCAAGTTATTGCAGACTTTTCCAAATTAGTGTTTTCAAATGTATATATTTTAATGTGAGCTCATTCAATACAGAATTTTTGTTATTAGCTAGTGAGTAATTGGTACTTTATTCTATTTAGTTTTGCTTTCTGGGTGTATTGTTGATTTACTCCTAAGGAAACACCAGAGTTTTCTCTCTCTCTCTCTCACACACTCACACACACACACACACACACACACACACACACACATATCCTGTTCATTTTTCTAACTGAAGTTATCTGAAATAGTCTATGTCTCATAGAAGAAAGAGAATCAATACCCTCTTTTCATTTTGCATCTTTTTCTGGCAACTGTGGGAAAACATGAAAAAAAATCTATATTACAAAGAGTGATGCCCCAAGACAGCAGAGTCAAAAATGCTCAAAGAGGGGAGGACTCACGACTTTCCGCTCAGACACATTTTCTCTGAATACAAAGGAAATGAAAGAGAGCAGGTCATGGACTATGTGTAAGCTGCCTTGCAGGTAGATGAGAGAAGAAGGAAATATAAAGATTTAAGACACCTAGTAAGGGTCTGAAAAGACACACTAGTGTGGGAGAAAAAAAAAATCGTTCAACATTTTCTTTGTACTTTGTAAAGAAAAAAAAATCACTTAGAGGAACATATGGGAATGTTCCCAATAAACTCCATCCACTGTGTATCTGTATATGGTGCGCTCTCCAAAAGACAGACTTGGCTTAGAACTTCTAAAGGGTCATTACTTAAAAAACTAACACAAACTGCTAAAGTGCAACAAGGGTAATTATTTGTAAAATGTGTCATATTTCATCATTATTTTTTGAGGTTTAAAACAAATATACAAATTCAACAAAACAGTTTTCATTGAGTTATGGATATCCTTCTAGTAATGATTCTGTCACATTGTAGAGAAGTAAAGATCCCTGTTACTCTAGTATAACCAGGAAGAGCCAAGAAGCAGAAGTTGTTTCACCAACAATGTTCTCACATCTTAGAGCATGTTATCTGCCTCTCTCAGAGCACTGTGATACAACTTAGTACTGTGGACGGCAATTGGTGGTGGATCCTACAACTAACTGGGCATGCCCTGCCAGTCCTCTATTCCACTGGCACTTTTCTTCTAGACCAGGAGCTACAGAATTGCTAATAGGTTTTTTTTTTTTTTTTTTTTTTTTTATAAATAAAGCTGTTTAGGCTCCATTCCCAGAAATGGTTTCAATACTTAAGCGCCTGGGTTCTAAAAAAATAAAAGACAAATTAAAAAAAAAAAAAACTGAACTGGTAATTTTGTTGCACAGCCAGGATTAAAAGCCTCAGTGAGAAAAGATGGAAGGTTTGAAGGACAAAAGAAGGAAACCAAAGAAGTAAATTTGATCAACCCTTACCTCATGGCATTGAAGTTGTGGATTCTAAAATTCTGTGTCACTCTCTGGTTTGGGCAATTTCCTTTCCTCATGCAGACCTTAATAGAAGCCCATGTGGTACATGTGCTCCCACAGTGGGTCTGAGGTGCCACATCTTGCCAATTTTGTAGAAGCAGTGGGAGTCTGAAAGCTAGCCTATGAACAGGACATCGCAAAAAGCTGTTGGCTAATTCTGGACTCTACTGGAGTTAAGAATTATACACCAGGCTTGGAAATAAAAAGAGCTGAAGTTATGAGCACTGATTTTAGAGGGTGGTGAGTTATTCCAAAGTACAGCTCCAGGAGCACAGAGTGTTGAACAAACTTTTAAAATAAAGACACACTGATGAGGCTGGGGTTGTGGCTCAGTGGTAGAGTGCTTGACTAGCATGCATGAGGCACTGGGTTCAATCCTCAGCACTGCATAAAAATAAATAAACAACATCAAAGTATAAATTTTTTTTTTAAAAAAAGACACACTGATTTCAGGAAAACATTCAGGACAAAACCTTATTCATTATCCCCAACAGGTCAGCAGGATTAATATCAATTAATGACTCATCTTTACTGACTGCAGTGGCTTTCTCAGTTCACAGATCTGTTGAAATCCTCTTCAGTTTCCCTTCTATGCTAACTAGATGATTGATTGATCTTACGATACTGAGTAGACTGACTTTCCCAAATGGCAAAAGCTGAAAAGTTTTCACGGCTCCTGTATCTCATGAAATATTTAACTGTTGTTAGCAGATGAGTCTTACTCTTGTTTTATATGAATGAGTTTGTTTATTTCTTACCCTACATCTTGATTTGACATTTTGGGTATAAATTTAAAAAAAAACACAACTAATGAATGTTTCAGGAATTTAAGTAAGTTCTACAGATAGTATCCATATGTCTTTGATCTAGTCATAATTCCTGTCATGTTTCAGTTACAAGGGGTTACAGGCTCTGAATGGGACAATGCAAAGAAAGCCTCCAGCTTCACACACCTATACCCACTCTGATTTAATCTTTAGACTGAAACACAATCAAGAAATGGGATAGCTATTTTTTTAAATAGGCATTGGCTAAATATTCTGGGAATTAAAAAAAATCTGTAAAGATTTCCAAAGTTTGACCATTAATAGAGACCTCATTCTACTGCGAGATGTAAAATGGCAAAGTTCTCAGAAATAATTAGGTTGTCAAAGCCAGTTAAGCATATGTTGACCCTCCTGCCATTCTAACTTCTGCCCACATCACACAGCCATTTTTATACTAGATTTCCCTATTCTTATCAAACTCATTATTCATTCATCTCTCAAGAGACTCTGTTTTCCAGGCAAATTTGTGAAAAACTTTCACAATAACTTAGAGAGGAGTATTATTTAGCATATTCTTTGTAGCTCTTGGGTTAATAAAGAAGTCTCACTGGTTTTGATGTGCTACCCCATAATCTAAAACAAAATGAAGTAGCCACTGTAATTTCGGTTCCCCAGGAAGCAGACCTTGAAGTAAAGATTTTCATGCACAGAGATGACAAGGAAATTCTCTTGAGATCAACACCCACAGAAAGGCAAGGACAGGAGTAAAATTGGGTAGAGGACTGAAGTTGAGCATGACACAGTCTTAAAGTAGAGAAGTCATCTTTATGGGAAGTGTAAAGTCTTTGTGACCTTTTGGAGTTGTGGCATGTTGGAACAAAGGAACCAGGCATTTGCTACTCCCGGGTGATAGTTCATTGGATTGAATCTTCGAGAATGGGGTATGGCTTTGGCTCTCTTTAGCTGAGGTAACCCCAGTAGAGGCTAGGAGCTTTCTGCTTGATAGTGCTCCCAACATCATGATAGACTGGTTCTACATTCTTCAATAGGGGATCTGAGCATCCATCATGTTATGTTTAAGGGTTCAGTAATGACTTTAGGGGTTCAGTAATAACCCAAAGAGCACAAGTTCATTTGTGAACAAATTTCCTCAGCCCACCATGCTTTCCTTTAATTAAAAGGATGAATGAGCCATTTTTATGGTTAGATTATTTGTTGTATCATCATCATCATCATCATCATCATCATCATCATCATTATTTGGGGGGTACTGAGGATTGAACTCAGGGGCACTAGACCACTGAGCCACATCCCCAGCCCTATTTTGTATTTTATTTAAAGACAGGGTGTCACTGAGTTGCTTAGTGCCTCTTCATTGCTGAGGCTGGCTTTGAACTTGATTCTCCTGCTTCATCCTCCCAAGCTGCAGGGATCACAAATGTGTGCCACCACGCCTGGCTATTATTATTGCTACCTAGAGGGACAGAGTCAATCAATCAATGGTAGAGTCCATCATCTATCACTGGATAGATGTTTTGAAGTATGCTTGTTCAGGAATATAGAGTATCAAACTCCAACAGACAACTACGAATTATACCTTTTACTACTATCTCCATAAGAATAAAGTGGGACTGTGTTTTGCATGTAGGCGTGAAATTAAATTTCCTTCCTTGCTCATTTCAACTGAGGTTTACTATGCATTCCATTTGAAGTGGATAGTTGTACAAATTTAAGTGGAGATGTTTTTAACTGCTCAGAAAAGAAATAAATACAGACTTTACAGGAAACATCCACAAAGGATCTTCTAAGAGGCATGAGAAGATGAGTCCTGCATGACTCAGGAAATCCAGTGGACGTCTTCTTTGCCAATGATGGGGGCTGGCAACTGGAAACTTGCTGGGGGAGTTATTAACAAGAGTGTTCAACAGTAGATAATAAATATGAATCTGTAATTGAGTTACTTTCCTATGTTTAATCCAATTTGATTCAGATTTTAAAAAGTTATCAGTGTATTTCTCATTGTTTCTGTCATCTTATAGTTAAATATTCATATTGAAAGTTGCCTTGCTGATTTGCTACAGGTTAGAGTATCGTTTGGGGAGCTGGGGAGCTGAAACAATACTTGGAATGAATTTATACAGGAAGGATAATCAGTAGCAAAAACTGAACCCTGAATTTCTCATCTAGCTGTACCGTACGAGATGGTCAAATGTCAAGGTTTTCCTAGCAATATTTTTTGAGCTCCTGTGTTTATCTGTAAGCTTGCCTCTGCCACTGCATTTTTTTTCTGCAGATATCAGCATATTCTCTACAAACCTGCTGATTACTCACATTAGCCTGTGGTATTCATCTCAAGTGCTCATCAAGCACCATTTGTCTCCTCTGAGCTTCTGATTTTTTAAAATGGCTTTACCTTCCTCCTAGGCTCTTAACCAAAGGTTTTTCTCTACGACAATTTTTTTTTTCAGTATATTGGACATCACACAACTATTTTGTCATTTGGTTAGATTTCCTGAAAGCTCTCTTGGAAGTCACTTGCCACTTTGTCATTAAAAAGAAGCTAGAGGAAGAAGAAGTGTGTCTGGGGGATAGATATTAAGGGCTTTTCTTACTGGATTTTACAAGTAACTTTTTGATGAAGATCAGAAGAAAATGATTAAAAGAGAACCGACAGTGAGCAATGCAAAATTAAGATCAAATAGTCTTTGCTTATGACTTGCTATCTGGAATAACAAAAACAACAGGAAAAATTAATGAATTTGAAAGGAAGTCAGACTAGGCTACCAGAAACTGGGGAAAAGCAGCCACAGAAAGAGTGGTGGTGAAGCCAGTGAAAGGAACCTTGAGAACCATCTGCAGGATCTAGTGCACTGGAGGAGTGCTCCTGCTCCAGTAATCCAGCCTACAGTGGCCTGAGAAGCATGGAATAATGGCCACTATAGCCACCTGCCCAGACAGCTTCCCTGTTATGTGAACAATGAACCACTGAGCGTCACATACTGAGATCTGATTTGTAGCTCTTCCTCCTTCATTTTTTCTTGTTCCTTCCTGCCAATTTCAGAGCTGTTTCTCCATTTGTGAGCACTATCCCAGAGTCAGGAGTCAAAGGGAGAGACAGAGGCATTGAAAAGTTCTGACCCTTTAGAGAGGGGTCTAGGAAAAGCCTTCAGTGGGGAAGGCATGAGAACTGGGTGGCTGGAGCTCTTGGGTCCTTCATGGTTCCCATATCCCTGACTGAACCTGAGTTAGGTCCTCTGGGGTTACTTGCCACTTAATAAAGTAATTTTCATGAACCTTCCTGTGCAAACTGAAAAGTAAGAGAGAAATTTTAAAATTTAGACATATTGATCCCTATACTACTGCCAAGAATAGTGGCATTTATAAGGACTCTCAGGGTATTGCAAGTCAATTTTCCTTGATTAGCACATTTGGTTCTTATTAGGAGTTTGATATTTGCAATTTACAGGTGATGGGGCAGAGAAGTCAGGAGGTCAAGTGTCTTGCCCACGACTACACTGCTAAAGAACTTTTCCAGAGAACTTACCCATAAACTGTTATTTTCAGTTTTAATTGTGCCTCACATAGGGGAGAAGAATAAAGGGATCACAGTTTTCATTTTTACACAATTTAAACTGTTCTTTTGTCCTGGCTCAAGGTATCAAACAATGAATGACAAGCTTTGATTTGGAGATAGGATTATTGCAGTAACTAAAGAAGGCTCCAACTCTGGGCATTTTTAAAGGTGCAATGATCTCAAGCCAAACCCAGTGGGCCAAAGAGAGCAAGGATTCGCTTAAGGTTGTCATTTAAAATAAATGACACGTGGCAAAGTTTGAAATTCAGATAAGCAATTAATAAATTTTTTAGTATGGATCTTCCCCGTGTAATATTTAGGGCATGCTTATACTAAAATATAGGGTGTATCATTTTATTTGATGACAGAATTATTCTGACACATCTAGTGAAAAAGATATCAACTTCAAACCTTCTTCCTTATCAACATGGGGAATATTTTCTGTCTGGCCCTACAGTGCAAGGAAGGGCATCTGCTTTGAGCTGATTCTCCGTCTCAATGTCTTCACTCCACCCATTGTCTTCTGTTCTATCCACTTTGCAGAAGGTGGCATCTCTTTGAAGCCCTTGGGTCTCAACCTTCCAGATTTTAGTAGCATCATGGTCTCAGAGGAGTCACCACTGGGGAAGAGATCCGAAATATAGGCAGGGTTCGAGGGGATGCCTATCAGTGAGGTTTCTGTCAAATTTACCTCTATATTGAACAGATACAACTCATGGGACCAGAGATGAAGCAACTTAATTTTTGTCTCTTAACAGCCTCTAGGGAAAAAGAAAGTACTTAGAGAAGGTCATTCTTTCCTGCTCCTTAAAGAAGTTCTGAGATGTCCCTGGTCTCACTGATCATGATTACAACGTAAAATGTCCTAAAGATACTTAGTTATCAGATACAGTCAACAGTATGGGGACATAAAAGTTAAATGTTTGCTATCATCTAATAATGAAGACATTAAACACATTTTGAAGTCAAAGTCTTTACAGTTGGTGCTGTTTATGTGTGTGAAGCTGGGAGTGGGGTGTAATCATTCTTCTTTTACACCCTGCTCTCTTCTCTTGCTGACTTTAGTTTCTAGTGACTTCTGGGTTGAGGAGAGAGGAAGAAGCAGAATCAGAGAGAAGAAAAAGATGGTCTTTCATTCCGAGGCCAGCTGATCTTTAAAGCCAATTATTTTATTTACTTATTTACCTAGAGATACAGGTCTTGCTATGTTGCCTAGGCTGGACTCAAAGAACAATCCTCCCTTGCCTCAGCTTCCCACGTAGCTAATTAATGTTTTATGAAGCATTTTTGTGGATTGTTTGAAGGTCCCCCAATCTCTTACCATCATCATGCCGCTCCCACCTGTGCAGCCTGTTAGCAGTGATGTGCCTATTCTATTGCATCACTTGCCCCCTAACTTGACCCAAGAAACTGGCAATATCTTCAGATATCTCTCTGCTGGTATCTGTTTACATCTCTGGGTGTCCCCACTGGACAGAATCCAAGACAATCCTACATCAGCTCTTCTCCAACTTTCTGGATTATATCCCTTGACTCCCCAAAACTTAATCCTAATAGAGCAATTACTCCACTGTGAAAGTTTCTAAATCACTTCCAAACATATTCATTATTCATATAAGGCCAGTATATTCCCTAACTGCAAGGGATGTCTAAGAATTCTTGGAATGGTCTTATGGAAACTTTTCTCACTAGGGTTGAGTTGAGAGGCAAATACTTTTGCCATTTCTCCTCCTTTGGGCAGAAGGATGGGATTTAACACATATACCTTTCTCCAAAAATTTTGTTCTGAATAAAAAATTCCCAGAACTCTTTCAGACTAATGAAGAGGGCACTTGAAAGGTTTTCAAGGCATCATAGCTTTCCTATTTGAAAGTTTTACATTTTAACATCCTAATACTCTGGTAAAATTTGTACAAGAGAACACACATATTCAGAGTCAACAATGAGCCTCATTGTCCACAGGCTCATTGTTGATTAGTGTTGGGATTCTCAAGGGACTTTGGGGCATTTGACCAGTTCAAGGCTGTGTGTTCTTTACATTTCTAATAAGGAGGAGTGTTTTGGCCTCATACTTTCTCCTATGTAATGCATGGGCTCTTTTGGATGTAGAGTGCACATATAATAAATCAAACTACTTAAAATCCCTTCTCTGAAAGTACTGCAAATTACTGCAAGAGCCTGAAAGGCTAAGAGTCATTTCCAGTCATGGCTTTCAAGAGCACTTACAATTTAAATTAACTCTCAGAGCATTCTAGATCTCCCAAATAATATGTGTTATAAACGACTTGATATTGAAAACGCTAACCAATTCCAGCACATTTTAATCAATGAGTCAATATGTTTCTAAGGAATGACCACAGGCTCTGAGTAAATTCTCAAAGAGGTGCCAAGAACCATGTCTTTAACATGTGGAATGGCCTATCTCATTACCTAATTGTTCACTGGTCCCTGTGGAAGTTGCAAAACAAAAACATTACAACACCCACCAGGAGGAATTCTGACCAGCCACATTTTGTTGAGCAAAGTTGGCTCAGCTGTCTCCTCTGAGGGGCCTGGGCCTGGGCATCAATAGCTACCTCCCTGCAGAGCTGACTCAGTCACAGGACAACAGAATGACAAGCATCTAGACAACCATGATCAGCTGATCTTGCTCTCCTTCATTCAGATTACTTTAGAATTGATAAAAATGTTGTGGTGTGTGTCAGAAAGTTTTAGGTTTATGTATCATGGATATTCGGCTTTCTATGTTTGACTTCTGAGTCATTTTTCTCATTGAGAAATTAATAATACTGATTTCACAGGTTTGTTGGGAGGACTATATGAAGATAGTTCAGGAAAATGCTTACTACATTCTAATTTTTTGTTGTTTTAATATTAAAACAGAATACTACATTGTCATAACTTGAGTCTTCCATTCTGTGTTATTCTATCATGCCAATTTATAGTTCATAAATCATAAATGCACGTACCAGAGATAATCCTATCACACACAGATGGGATTCACTTCACATTTTAGTAAATGTCTTTTCATTTTAACTTCTATTTTTATTTTTTAAGAATTAGAATCATATCAAATTCATAGTTATACATACTGTTTTTAAATATAAGGCAATTTAAATATTTCTCACATCACTAAATATATTTCAAAACAAGTTCTTGATGGATACATTTTCCATTTTCCTTCCTGTGGGGTGTACCAATATTATCTTTGTTTTTGTTTTTGGTACTGAGAATTAAGCTCAGGGGCACTTCACTACTGAGCCACATCCCTAGCTCCCCTATATAAACACACACACACACACACACATACACACACGTGTGTATGTGTGTGTGTGTGTGTATAATATATATATATATATATATATATATATATATATATATATATATATATATATGACAGGGCCTTGCTAAGTTGCTGAGGCTGGCTTTGAACTCAAGATCCTCCTTCCTCAGCCTTCCAAGTAACTAGGATTATAGGTGGCACCACTGCGCCTGGCTACCAACTTTAATCTAATGATTATTGTGGTTGAGCATTTCAACTAATTATTTATATTTTGCATCATACATATTATTGCAATGAACAAATTTAAATGATTAATTGACCACATTTCTCACTTATTTCTTAGGACAACCTAAAAGAAGGTCTAGACATTCTTAACCCTCTTAATACATTGCTAAATTACATTCTAGAAGTTTATACTTGTGCCATAGTACTTTTTTGGCACAATAGTTGTTGAGTTTATTTCCTCAACTAACTATAAGATCTGATTTTCTAATTTTTAAAAATGTTCTTGGCTCTTCCCACAAAATTTGTTTTGAAAGAAACAGAGAGATGAAAAGAAAGTATAGAGCAAAGGCATTAATATTTAAAGAGTATATCATCCAGGGAAGACTAAAGGTTATTGGGAACGTGTATGAGTGCATTGTGGTGGGTCACATGATAGGGAAGGAGAGCTGCTGACTTCTAGTGAAAGGTGGTGATGCAGGCATGGAGTGGCTCCAATGCTATGCTCATGTTTCTCCTGTCTGTTTCTGGGAAATCCTCTTGGCTTCCCCATCAGAATCTTACAGACACAAATTACTGGATAACGGAGAAGTACAACTACCAAAAATAAAGATAACACCTTGAACAGCATATACAACCTGAAGCAAAATTACTGGGCAGAGCAACCAAACGTTTGAGTTAAGCATAAGATATAACTGAAAAGAAATATGAAGGAGATAAGCAATATGAACTGAGACCAGTAAGAAATAAAATAAATCAAGTGAGCATATTAGCTCCAAAAATATGATATCCGAAAGTAAGAACACAGAAGATGGAATAAGTAGATTAATATTAATGAAAAAAACAAATTTGCACTCTATGAAAAGATTTAGTAACTGCTTCAGTTTGCATCAGGAAAGGATAAAGAGAAATACAAAAGAAAAACTAGGAAATATGGAGGACAGAAGAGAGTAAGAATGAGACTGATATCAAATTTGTAAAGGTATATCAAAAACAATGAAGACAATGGAGTAATGTTTTGAAAGAATGAAACAAATAAAATATGAAGAAATCAACAGAGGTGACCAGGAATAAATGGGGGAAAGAAGGAGTTTTTAGTGGCATCATCCTTTCTATTTAGAAAAAGAAATTGGGCCATTTTCTAATGCCATGTGCAGTAATGGAATCCAGCTAGACTAAAGAACTAAAGTAAAAACCAAGAGATTCAAAAGTTATTAATTTCATTACATTAAAACTAGTAGTTTATACTCAATATGGGAAAGAGTCCACAGATAAACATTTGATACTCATTAGCCTGACAGAAATGAAAATAATGAGATATTTCTTCATGCTTAGAAATTAGGATGCTGAGTAATGCCTCACGTTGGTGGGAATGTGTGGTTGCAGACCATGGAAACCCTCATATGTTATCAATATGGTGAGGATTAGTGCAGCCATTCTGGATGTCAGTTTAGCAATCTCACTCCTGGGTATACATCAGAGACAGTCTTACCTAGGTCTGCAAGGAGGACATGCAAGAATATTGTTTGTGATGGAAGGGAACTGGAGCCAATATAAATGTCTTTCACTGGATAAACGACTAAGTCAGATTCCACACCATGGAATTCCATGAGGCAGTGAGCAGTAATGGGTGAGATTTATAGCCAGCAATGTGGACAGAAATTCAAGAAAAGTAACAGAAGCAAAAGAAAAAAGTAAAGGAAAGAAGAAAGGAAGCTAGCAATTGAGGGGGTGGGGGGAGAAAAGAAAGAGTATAACAATAAGATCTAGTATGACAATATTTGTATAAAAGTTATATGCAAAAAACAAAATTGTTTTCAAAGAACTCTTCCAAATAAATGATTGTATCAAACATATAAGAGCATATGCGTATGGAGTGAGGGCAGGGTAGGGAACAGTAATTGGTTATGGGGTGAGAGGGAATTGGATAATAAGTTAGAAGACCCTTTTGTAGACAAAGGATAATTGACAAGGCGTTGAGAATCCAATGACTCCTTTGCATTAACAGATGGACAGATAAAAAAGGGAATGTGAGGAAACACTGAAACAGCCTACTCTTTATAGACTCTGTGCTAAGGGCTTGCCTTCTCAAGATCCAGCTGCGGGAGGAATTTGTGGCTCTCCTTGTTTAATTTCCCAATGGTGAAAGAATGATTTGGGGAGAGGAAATCATGGGGACTCATCACAGGGAGGGATGAGGGTAGCCCATGTTCTTAACACCATTCCAAAATGCCTTGGTGAAATCTCTTCACGGGGATGGTAGTACTGACCACAGAAGAGCCTGTGAGCAGGTGTGTATATTGTATCATTACTATGCCACAGGTGGGGCATAGTTTGGGCACTGCTCCTTTCTGCAGACCTCACATGAGGGGATAAAGAAGGGTCAGAAAGCAACAGAAAGTGCTTCCTCCAGCCTCCTGGAAAGATGCCAGATTCCTCCTACTGTGTGTAGTACAAACAAATTGATATGATATGAAATATTTAAAACTTGTGCATGCTGATCCATGTTCCAAACAAAAGTCTGCTGTCAGAAAAGATGAAAATAAAGAAGCTGAGAAATAGCTACTCAGAAGAAAGCAAAATGCCAACATAATGCCAATATCTACTTAAGAAAGTAGACCACCTCCTGGAGGGTGAAATTTCCATGCTCAAAAGCATAACTCCAGCAAAGTGAGCATGGACCTGAGGCATGTGGTCTTAATAAATCTTATTCCATATCCCCTGGATTACTGTTAAAATAGTGTTATAAGAAGTGCCTCTTATGAACACAGTGACTTGAAATTATAAGGAAAAACAATACTGTATGCCTCTGTTACGAAGGTAGTTTACAATTAGCCGCAAATGCCATTGTGCCAATATTTGCAGTAGGGGACTGGGCACTAGAGAATTTCAGATACAAATCAAATTTTGCATGCGGAAAAAAGAAAATGGCACCACCTCATGATATCAGTACTTCTCCTTAATAACACGGGTAAACACCAGAGTCTCATCCTAAGAAAGGGAAGATTAAGCCAGAGCTCCTTATCAGTCTGCCAAGAGAGACCTCAAGGTGTCAGAATTAAGTCCTGCAGGGTCACAGCATGAGATGAGGATAATGTGCAGAGACAGCACCAGCATCAATATTCCAAAAAAGCAACTAGATAATTGCTTCATATCACATCTAACACACAATGATAAAGACTGTCACAGTAATTACTCCTAGGATACCAGGGACCGCCACGCTGCAATTATCATCACCGCCTGGGTTGGTTTATATGTGATTGTGTGTCTCTCTTGCTGCTGCCAGATTACCTCCTTGCAGATATGTCACTCAGATTGGTAGATTTAGCTCTGGGGGGCACAAGGGTTTCTTCTGAACTACGGAGATTGAAGTGCACCAATTTAATATTCGCTTCTTACTGGTAAAAGCTCAAACCCATTTGACAAAAGCTGACAAGAAGGGGAAGCTTTGAAAAAGGAACCTAAGCCTGGAAGTATACTTTGGATGATTTCATCATTCCCCAGTATTCTAGCATATTTTATTTCTGAGATTGCAAATAATGAAGACAAAGGAGACAAAGTTTCTAAATAAAGGATATTTGCAGTCTTGCAATAGAAATAGAAACAAAACTTAAGGGAATCAGGGAGGTTTCATTTACTTCATTTTATTGCTTTCATAATTTTCTGAGAGGAGATCACACTACCTATAGGACTCATACAGGAAAGTGTCTGCAAGAGTTAGTGGAAAGTAGAAAAGGGAAGGAAATAGAATACTTTATGACAGAAGCTTTAAATTAGCAGTTCCTGACCAGGCTGAAAGGCCCAGAGGAAATATGATCAGAGCCTCTAGCATACAACTGTTCGAATGTTGAGTTATCCCCACCTAATTTCAGACTAAGGACCAACCCTGCCTTTACTATTTCAATAGCTGCAGAAAACACATAACATCTCATGATGCACGCTGATGCTTGTCTCTTACCTGAAACAGACAACAGATGCCTGTCAACAGAAACATTGATTTATATCTGCAACTTTAGGCTATCTTTTAATAATAGTGACTATTTTTAGCAGTTACTCTGTAGTAGGTATTGAAGTACTAACATGTATTTATGCATTTTATCACATTTAATTCTTAGCCACTCTGTCGGGTCTTATTATTTTCCCCCATTTTATAGCTAAGAACACTAAAATACTGGAAGTTTTAATTACTGGGCCAAGTTTCATATCTACAAAGTAGCAATGTCAGGATTGATCTTCAGAAGTCAACTGGACAGACCTTATACGTGACCATCATGGCAGAAGAGCCAACCATGACAACTATGATCAATCAACGGACGATTCAGCATCAATTGACAAAAATCTGACTGTCTTTCGAAAGTTTATTGAATGTTTTGTAACTCATAGCTTAAAACTGCCACACCAAATTCACGTTGACTTAGATTTGCAATCCATTTTATTATTTTAAAAAAGAAAAGAAAAGAAAGAGGTAGAGGAAGTAAGGTTTCCAGTGCCTGCAGACAAAAGGATTAGTTTAATTTCCTGTCATACAGATAATTAGGCACCAAATAGGTCCCTAAGGTAATTAAAAACATAATAAACCTAATGAAACAAGGACTGTATTCTGGTTAAAGAGGAAAAAAATAAAAGTTATAAATCACTATCAAATCATGAATTTCCTCAACAGGTGGATTGTACTTGTAAAAAAAAAAAAATTACTCTCATTCCTCAATATCCAGAGTCCTTTACATCAGCTCTGAATGTGTCCAGTACAATCATGAGCAACAATAAATCTGTTCTTACTTCTTCTTGGGAAGGAGGGGAGGCAAAAGGCCTTGAAAGATGAGGAATTGAAGCTCTGAGTCAGATTTCTGGCATCTTGGTGCTGTACTGGTAACCAGATGAGCATAAGGAGAGAGTGTGAGGCATCCTGAATAGCTGGAGAGCCAGTTCTGCTTGGAGAGGGGACTCATCTGCATTTCTTTATAATGAGGGAGAGATACCAAGAATAGGAGGATGGAAACTCACATTACCACAGTCTCTAGATTTGTTCAGACCTGGCCATGACATTGCCCTGCCAAAGGGTAACATTTGTTGGAGGAATTTCATTCAGATTTTGCATCACTGTGATTAAAGTATTTAGAAGAAGAAGAGTGTGCTTGGGACTCAGGATTTTAGAGGTCTCAGTCCATAGATGTAGACTCCATTGCTCTGGGCCCAAAGTGAGGCAGAACATGGCAGAAGGATCCACAGGAAAAAAGTTGCTCAGTAGAAAGGGGAAGGGGGGGCATAGGAAAGATGAAGCCTCGAGTACACTCCCAGTGGCCCACCTCCTCCAGCCATACCCCACCTGCCTACAACTACCACCCAATTGGTCCATTCAAACTAGTATGGGCTGATTAGATTCCAACTTGCACAATCCAATCATTTCACCTCTGAATATTCCTGTATTAACAGGACATTTGGGGGGATACTTCATATCCAAACCATAACAGAAGGCAAGGCTAAAATTTACTTACTAATTTAATCCACTCAGATCATTGAACTTCTACTAAAATATTGGTCTGAACTGAAAAGAATAAGTCCATTTCCTACAAAAGAAAATAGTTACACATCTTTTCTTAAATACAATTTCATGATCTAAGTGGCTAATTCAGAAATCATGTTGACTACTCCAGAAAACAAGGACTCTAATGTAATAAAGAAGATGAATTGAAAATACACGTTTGATAAAAGAAATGGCCCAAAATACTGCTTTCTAAGATAGGAAGTTTGATGCAGAGAGGAAAGCTCCAGAGAGGGAGTCAGAAGACTAAGGTTTAAATTGTGCTGAATTACTCATTGCTGTGCAACTGTAGGAAGGATAGCTAATCCGTCAGGGTCTCTGTTTCCACTAGCTTTAAAAAAGAGAAACGAATTCTTGCCTCATGGATTGTCATGAACATTCAACTAGCTTCTGGCATTTGGTAGCTTCTCCAGAAATACTGTATTGATGAATCTAAAGTATTGTCCAAACTAGCAATATTAACATAGGTGACCATAGGTTTCATATTCCATCTCTTTATCAAGAATGTAAATAAATGGCAACTTTATGATACACTAAATATTTTTATGTATTGGAGGCTCTTTCCGAATCTTCTATTGTGACTATCCATAATCTCATATTATGATGTCTAAATTATGGATTTCAGAATGTTTTGATAACAATGAATTTTAACATTTAATAATATGTAATGGTTTTATGGTACATTGATGTTAGTCTTTTCTCATTTTTCTTGTAAAACTTCTCTGACTAAACTTGCTGTTGTGTTTTTTCCATGTATCTCTGGGAGCTACATCTTGGGTTAAAAATTCATATGGGCACTAAAAGTCCTGAGCTATCAAGCCATAAAAAAGACATAGAAGAAACCTCAATGCATACCTCAAAGTGAAGGAAGCCAATCGGATGGGACAACACACTGAATGGATCCTGCTAGAACATTTGGGAAAAGGCAAACCAATGGAGACAGTGAAGAGAACAGTGTTGTTCAGAGGGTGATGGAGAAAGAGGAATGAAAGGCACAGAACAGAGGATTTTTAGGGCGGTGAAATTACTCTAAATGACACTACAATGGTGGATACAAGTCATTAGATATTTGTCCAAACCCATGAGAATATGCAACACCAAGATTGAACCCTAATGTGAATTATGGACTCTGGGTGGTCAGCACAGGTTCATTAGTTGTGTTGGAGGTTCCACTGTGGTAAGGGATGGTGGCAATGGGGTATGTGAGTGCTATGTACATGTGGGTGTATGGGAGATCTCTGAATCTCCTGCTCGATTTGACTGCAAATATAAATGTCCCTAAAAATAAAGCATATTAATTTTTTTAAAAAATTCATGTTGGGATTTTATTGAAATCATGTTGAATTTATTTCTTATTCAAAGAAAATGAACATTTACACAATTGTACTTTGCTGTTCAAAAACACTGTCTATTTTATTGGCTCCAGGTTTTCTTTGTGATCTTCAGCATATTTTAATTTTTTCTTTATATTTGGAAATATCACAAATTTCAAAAATATTATTATTGTTTATTTTTGTTTATTTTATATTTTCTGCAATATAGTGTCTATTTCTATCATATATTCTCTTTATTACCTATACAGGAATCTTCTGTTGTTTTGCATTAATATTGTATATAATCATGTGTATAGTCATATGAGCAGTTTTTCTTAGTTGATTTTCTTGGTTTTTCTGTATGTATAATAATATAAGGAACACGAGTATATTTTAGACATTTTTATTCTGTTAAATCCACAGAAAATGTATTCCTTTCAATGTTTTCCTGTTGAGTATGACAGTGGTTTTAGTATTGTCATTAATGTAATTTATCCTGTTAAGGAGGAATCGGCTATTTCTTTATATACGGACTTTTGAGTCATGTAAGTATACTAATTAAAAATCAATATATAAAATTTTAAAAGGAAAATCAATTAATGCTTTATTTCAGTGGCAAGTTCAGGCTCTATGTCTCAAGAAATTATAGCAAAGGCACAACTAGCAGTTCCCAGTGTGGTCCTCTGGACCCGCAGTGTTAGTATCATTTGGGAACATGCTAGAAATGCAAATATGAAGGCCTCATCATAGACTTACTATATCAGTCTCTAGGCATGGAGTGGCCCCGTAACTTTTAATTTAACAAATCTTCCAAAGGATTCTGATGCATGTTAAATTTTGGGAGCCACTGGTTTAGCTGGATTAATAGGCCAAACAAATGATGAACCAGGGAACACTGGGTTCTTAGTTGGGAAGAGCTAAACTGTCCCTTAATCAACTGAAAGGTGGCTAGGAATATACAAAAACCTCTAGCTACCCCAAACTTTGCCCTTCCCCACTCAGAAAGATGCTTTCCTTAAAATGGAAGCCCAATCCCAGTTTCTCACCTTGATTAAATAATAAAGGCAAGACATTGCATCATGATGAAGTTTATATTGACAGTGTCATGTTTTAGTTCAAGGTTCTCCCAGAAGCAGACCCTAAGATAAAGACTCAGTGTTAGTAGTTAATTTGGAAGGTTGTCCCAGGAAGCACCAGTCATGGAATTAGGAAGTGAAACAGGTAAGAGAAAGGCAATCAAGAAAGGGGCTGCCTTCAAGAAAGACAATTCAGTGGGAAACTGGAACTTAATCCTGGAAGAAATGATCCTAAGCTGTAGCAATAAGCTAAAATATTTATGTATCATCTTTGGAGAATCACTGGATGAGCTGTTCCCAGGAGTGCTAACTCCTAACTATGGACTGTGCCAAGTTTTCTGCCCCTGGAATAAAGAGTTGTCAGTCTCAGTCCCAGATGGTAGTGGCTCCAGTGTGCCTCTACACCACCCTAGAGTAGGAGAGGTGTGGAGGGACATTGACATGTTTGCTGCCTCCATGGTGTCCCTGGGGTTAGGCTGTGACCATGTTGCTTCCTATGTTGGCACATCAGTATCATTAAGTGTATCATATTCCTAAGCTCCAGCGTGGGAAGTCTGGAACCAACCAGCCCACCTGCTGAAGAGGTCCACAGAGATGGCTCTTCTTTTCAGTAGAGATAAAAGCGGATGAAGGCTGATCAAAGACATGGATGGGTTAGTACAACCCAGGGGAAATGTGAAGTCGCAGGGGAAAGTACTAGAGAATGGAGAAGGGGAAAGGTGAAAGTAGACATGGAAGGAAGTAACATCACGATTTTAGCAAAAGCCAGCCCCCGCTGCTCTAGCAAGGTGCTGTGGCCTGAGAGAAGAGAAGGCACAGGAATAAGTTATCTGTGCTCATCATGGGTACAAATGCCCTCTGTGGCTACATCAAAGGAGTAAATGCACATGAAGAAATGTACCTGAAATGACCCAGCTCATTAGGAATTTGAAAACAATGGGAGAACCACTTCATGTATTCAAATTCCTTTTATTTATATTTGCTTAGGATTTTTATTTATGTATTTATTTTTCTTCAACCTCATCCTCAACTGAAATAGCAGTGAAATCATTGGTTAGAGATTAGCTTTTTGTTTGGTTCTGAAACATACACACATAAATGTATAATTAGTTTTAAAAAGCGATTCCATACTAGTTCAAATACCTCAAGTGCTAACAGGTCATATTCTGGCAAATGGAGCTCTTTAATTTGCTTTCTTTCTATAATACCAAACATCTAAAAAATAGTCTAGAGGTTCTCAAATTTTAGCTTGAGGAAGAATAGACTGTAAAACATTCTAAAAATGCACATATACTTATCCTCCAACTCCCAAAATCTCTGATCCAAAAGAACCCCTAATGAGACCCAGGAGATTACATTTTGGGGGTTGGGGTACCAGGGATTGAACTGAGGGGCACTCAATCACTGAGCCACATCCCCAGCCCTATTTTGTATTTTATTTAGAGACAGGGTCTCACTGAGTTGTTTAGCACCTCACTGTTGCTGAGGCTGGCTTTGAACTTGTGATTCTCCTATCTTAGCCCCCCGAGCCACTGGGATTATAGGAGAGCTCCATGCTTGCCTGTAATTTCCCAGTAGGAAATTACATTTTTTTTGAGAGGGAAAGTCTAATAAAGTTGCCATAGAACAAGCAGAGAACCAATCTATGAAGTAAAACCATTTGGAGTAGCTCAAGGAAGTGTCTGAGGTAGTACCAGTGAGAAAATTACTTCTGACATTTAAAGTTTAATTACCATAATTTCCTCCACATCCACAGCTTCACTTTGTGTGGTTTAACTTACAGTCAAGCATGGTCTGAAATATTCAAAGGAAAATTGCAGAAATAAATAATTCACAATTTTAGACAATGTGCCATTCTGAGTAGTGTGACACAATCTGGGGTGACACAATCCCATTCTGTCATGCTTCTCTCCCATTCAGGCCACAAATCATCCCTTATTCTGTATACTCCCCTCCCCAGCACTGATCCCTCTTAGTCATTTAGTAGTAATCTTAGTCATCACATCAGCTTTTCAGTATCTCAGTGCATGGATCATGTAAACCCTTAGACAGCAGCCTCACCCTACATTGCAAGGCCTACCTTGGCTTCATATTACTTCATATCACCCCAAAGGCATTATATCTTGTCACATCATCACAAGAAAGATGAGAAAAGTATAATGAGATATTTTGAGGGAGAGAGAGAGAGAGAAGCCATATTCACGAAAGTTTTATTCAATTACATGATTATAATTGTTCCATTTTATTACTAATTCTTATTAACTTCTTACTGCACCTAATCTATAAATTAAACTTTATTGTAAGTATGTAGGGATAGGAAAAATAATATTAAAAGTGTAAGGTTCAGAGCTGGGGTTGTGGCTCAGTGACAGAGCGCTTGCCTCACACATGTGAGGCACTGGTTCCATCTATAACTAAAAAATATTTTTTTAAAAAGTATAGGGTCCAGAATTATCCAAGGTTTTAGCTACCCAATGGAGGTCTAGAACATATACTCTATAGATAAGGAGTGACACTGTCATTATTTAAGAACCAGAGTGACAGAGAAAGTATATTCTACAAGATGTTGGTATATGTGTGTGCACACATGGGCACAAGTATGTGTGTGTGTGGATGATCCCCAAATGCCCATGGCCTAAGGATGTAAATAGGAGACACAGGAGACTTAGGAGTGTGGCACTGGGAGAGGGTAGGAGATTTTCTACAAGAAAGCATAGAATCTTGGGGGATTGAGAGAAATATTATTAAAAGGTACATGCATTCCTGGCCCCAAACCAGAGCCCCTCTTTAGAAAATAGAACAGAACCGTTGTTCCCTTTCCTTTTCACCCATGACAAGTTTTGTGAGCATGCTAAAGGCTTAGAAAAAATGGAGACTTGAGGGACATTGGATTTGATATGTAATCTGCCCTCCAAATGAAAATTTTCTAAGACTGCAGGAGAAGTCAGGCAAAAGGTGAGGCCTCTTTCAGCAGCCAGGATCCCGAGAGATATTTTCTTCTAGGTAACGAACATCTCTCAACCTTGACAGAACTTGATTACTATAGTTTAGTATTAAACACGATGTCAGAACACATCTCTCTCCTGAGATTGTGAAGCCGGGAAGAGCTTGAGCTGCAGTTGGCAAACCTTGGTGCTGTCTCAGGTGTTTGCAGAACATGCCTCTGCCCATCCCCATCTCCACAATGTAGCAAAGGAGAATGGCTACCATCTGAATACACAGAAAGCCAGAGGTTTCTTCAAATTATACATCTTCTTTCAAAGGATACATAAGGAAATTTCAGCAGGTAAACTAAAGGAGTAGTGCAGAGAAACTTTGGAAATCATCTAATTCTACTATGTGAATAATTGCACATCTTTTGCAGATTTAGATATGCTTCTATGTGTTGATATAATTTGGATTTTAAAAGCAACCATTCTTGTGTACGATGAATCAAAATGCATTCTCCAGTCATATGTACCTAATTAAAATAAATAATTAACTTAAAAAATAAAAACAAGCATTCTGTTACATATATACATCTGAACTGACTTGTGATGTCAAATAAAATGCCAAGATTCTGGAAAGCAAAGTATACGTATATTCAGCACTGTTGACATGCCTCTCAGGGTCTAATTGAATGTGTTCACAGACCCAAGCATTTGGTGAGTTTTTACCTGATTGCCTCATTGGTTGGCCAACAGACTACATCAAAGAAACAAAAACAAGGCAGAATCAGTGACAAACTGGGATTTCAACTCAAATGATTTACTTCAAATTGATGGAGAAAAAAAAAAAAAACTATTAGACTAAAACCCTGCATTTAAGTTAATTCATCCCATAAATACCAACTCAGCAACTATATGCTAGGCATAGTTGATGCAATTTAAAACTCTGTGTCCCTTCTAGTGAAAAGCATAGATGATGATACAACTGTGAACAAATGAAATAGTGGAAAGTGCTCTGAAATTAACAGGGAGGTGGAACAGCAGGTGGGAGAGGGGAACTATTTTTTCACGATGGTGAATGCAAGTAATGGGCAGAAGCCAGACATAAGCATAGAGCTGAAGGTAGGGAATTTCAGACAGAATGGACACTGTACATAAAATACTTGAGGTGACACAAACACCACGATTTATTCTGAGATAGAAGGAAAGTTATGGATGAAGTGGTCTGATCATTTAGAGTGGAGGTAGACTAACTATGACCCACAACCAAATCTGGCTCATTGACTGTTCTATAAGTAAAGCCAATTGAGACCCAGCCCTTCCATTAATTGATGTACTGTCTATGGTTGCTTTCATGTCACAATGTCAGATGTTAGTACTTGTGACAGAGACTGGCTAGTCTGCAGAGTCTAAGCTACTTAACATCTAACTCTTTGCAGAAAGTTTGCTGGCCCCTAATACAGGACCTGGTCTATCATGACAGGAAGTCTGGATTTTATTTTTATATTTAATTAGGAGTTTCTAGAAGATTTTAAGCAGCTTCCAAGTGATTTGCCTGACTCTTTAATGTCACATGAACACTATGTGGCAAATCATCACAAGTGAGAAAGCAAGGAGACAGGTTCAAAATCTCTTGCATTATTGCAGTGGAAAATGGTAACTTGTGTTAAATTTGCAGCAATGGAGATAATGAAGACTAGGGGCATTACAGATGTATTTTAGAGGTTGAGTTTTTAAGAATAATTTGTAAGATTGTTTATAAAAGAGTAATTCTATGACTGAGTTATAAAATGACTGGGGTTTTGGCCTAAGGAAATTACAGATTATGTGTCATTTATGGAGATAACTGGAAGGTCAGGTTATAGATGGGTAGGAAATCTAAAGCACTGTTTTAAATTTGCCAAGTTTGAGATGTCTATTAAATATCTATGTGGACATGTTATCCTAGACTCTGGACTAGGGGACAGTCAGGGCTGGGGATATAAATTTGGGAATCATCAGTGTATCAATATATTTAAAGCCCAGGACTGGACAAGAAGACTTGAGGACAAAGTGTCCAGCATCAAGCCCTGGGATACCCCAACACTTAAATAGTGGCAGATGATGCAGATCCAGAAAAACAGAGTGAAAAGGAACAAGTGAGGAGGAGACAGTGCCAGTTATCAAGCTGTTGATCTCATTTTCAAACTTACCCTTCAACACTTTGCTTTGCAATGAGGGCTAGGATTTCACCTTTGTGCTTTGCTACAACTTCCCCTTAGACTCTGGCTGTAGGGGGCGCTAGAGGAAGAGGGCAAGGCAGGAAGTGCTGGAAAATGCTGGCACTTGCACTTTTCCCTTGACCTTTCCTCCAGCCTTCCTTTTTCACTCTGGTAGTGGTGGAACCTCTTCTTAGCAGCAGTTAATTTTTATCTTGCCACTTTCCCAGTGAGCTTCATGGCACTCTGTTCAATGACATCTGTACCCCAACAAGCAGTTAGTCCAGTCGGCTGGATCCTGGCCACACAGATCCCTGACCCACCCAAGCAGCAGCCGCTCATCAGAGGTGAGTGTTTCAGCTCCTCTGTGGCCTTCTCATAGCTTCTACATTGGAGACTTTCTGCCCTTTCCTCAAGGTGGTGGCTGTCCTCTGCAGCTGTTGTCACAATAACAACACCTTTACAAAATTCTCTTCTCAATTTTCGATTACTTGGCTAACACATTCCTTAAATGAGGACATATAATTCTTATGTTCTCTTAAATTATTTAGTTAACATTCTTTTTAATAAGTTCTCATTAAAACACCTGGAGAATGTGCTGTCATGAAGGATTTTTTTTTTTAAAAAAGCGTTTCAACAAGAGAGACCAAAGAGGAAAAAGCCAAAGTATTGATCAACCAACGGATTCCAAATCTTCCAAAGATGGAAGGTTTTCATGACAATGATAAGGTGTCTGCATAATCATATAATTGGGAATCCAATGGAAAGGGTGAAAACTGGTTTGATTACAGTATTCTGGAAGTTGAGTTTATAAAAAAGAAAATTATAAGATTGAGTACATAAGGACTCCAGTGCTTTTAGCCTAAGGAAATAGTAGATGGAGATACCATTTATAAACGTGGCTAATGGATTTGGAAGCCCAGTGGAGTTGCCAAGGAGAGAAGGGGAGGACAGAAAGTGCAGATGAGTAACATGGTCATCTTTGAAGATTTTTGCAGTGAATGAAGCCCCTGAGGGGGTCAGTCTTTTCAAGATCAGAGCTGTGAATGCATGTGTGTAGACTAATGGAGGCAGACAACATCAGCAAGATGAAGTGCGACTGTCAGAGGGAGGTTCTTGAATATCAGTAAAAGCAGGTGGAATCAGGAGCACAGGAGAGCATTTGGCTTTTAATGGAACCAGGGGCACCGTTCCACATTGTCACAGTAAGGAAGCAGAATGTGTGACTTCAAATGCAGGTAGGTTTGGGCATTTGGTAATGAAAAAACAAGGTAATTCTTTTTTTTCCCACTTTACCTACTTTGGGGATTTAAAAACCCCACAAACACCTAGCCTTCCAAACAATCTGCATTGCAAAAATGACAATTGTCCCCCACAAAATTAGCAGAAAAGCATTTTTGATTCCCAGTGATCACAGAAATCGATACTCAGGGTACACAAGTGATAAAAATTTTCTTCTTAACATGGAGAATAAAGATATAGGCCTGGCACATTCCGGAAGTGATGTGAGTACCCATAATTACCACGATAAATTTGCTGAGTACTAAAAATAATTCTGTATTTTCCTGCAGGATTTGCAAGCTAATAATAAGCAATTTCCAGCTGTGTGCTGTGACAGCAAAAAAGAGGGTCTAACATCTTTATAATTATATTTTCCATATTCGTATTCACATTAGAAAACACTGATTAAGACCCCTGTGCTTAAACTACCATTTCATTGTTAAAGTCTCTATGTGAGGTAACTTCTATGAAAGCTGGCTATACTATAAGATATCAGACTTCAAAAGGAGGATTACCGAATATTTTATTTTTTTAGGCTTTTTAAGTGCATACCTGTGATTGTAAAACAAAAGGACTAATAACAGTGAGAACTGATTTTTTTTTTCTGCAAAGCAGATACCACAAACACATCCCAAGGGCCCACCTCAATATGGCTGCTAAGGCTGCACCAAACAGCAGACTTCACCACATTAAAGTATGGGCCTAACTCACTTCTTCTGCTCAACAAAATGAGTGTGACTGATAACAACTAAATCAAGTATTTATTTGGTGGTGGGGGTTGTGAGGGGGGAGTCTATTTTTTCTCTACCTTTGAAGTTTGAATGTTTTGAGCACTTGAAATGTCACTACTCAAAGAAAGGAGATGACTCATTGGTCATGAATTCACAGTTGCTTCTTGAAGGTATTGGGGAAAATGGAATTACTCTTCAGAACTATTTGGTAAATTTTGCTTGCTACTGGGCTGGGCCACACCCCCTCAGGTTTCCCATAACTTATTCCAAAGCACATAGCAGCTGGGCTCGGATTCAGGCAGGTAGATGAGGCCCCTGATGCTTCAGTTGTTCTACTAATGTTTGTCCCTAGAGAAAACCAGAGAAAGGGAAATATCTAACCCCAACTTAGATATGCAAAGTTCTCTCAAAAATTTAAAGATGAGGGGCTGGGGCTGTAGCTCAGTGGCAGAGCACTTGCCTAGCAAATATGAGGCACTGGGTTTGATCCTTAGCACCACATAAAAATAAACAAATGAAATAAAGTCATGTTGTCTGTCTTCAACTACAATTTTTTTATTTAAATATGAAGATGATTCTAACAAAACCAGTGTGAAATATAGATGGTGTTGGACTTCAATTGGCATTGTTTACAACTCAAGTTCCCCAAAATTAAGCAGAAAGACAGTAATTCAAATCAATAACGATGATTAGCATTATCTATCTTTCTACATATCTATATATTCTGTTACTATACAGGAGGTACCTTATTGCTAGGAATAAGATTGATGCTATTTTGTTTTGGCAATTGAAGTACAAAGTATGTACCAAAAAAATGCATAGTCATAAATGTACAGATTGATGAGTTTTCTGAAAACACTTGTGCAATAAGCACATAGCAAGGGCATTATCAACTCACCACATCTGCCCCCTTACAGTCACTGCCCTCCCATAGGTAACTTCCATTCTGATTTCTAATATGTGAATTCATTTTTCTATTGTTACACTGTATGTAGGTGGACTCTCCCTGCGTGTTGTCCCTGGCATCTGGCAATGAGTTTGGTCTTTTAACTGTAACTGGAAGCCATTACCGTTTATTGAACTCTTGCCAGGGAGTACTCTGAGCCCTTACTGCATCATTACCACATTCAATCCTCATAACCACCTCCTGATTAGAGGCTATTATTATCTTCTTTAAGCAGGTGAAAACACTTCCAACTTCAGGATGTTAATATATCCTAAGTCATCCAGCAATAAATGCTGGAGCCAGGGTTCATGCTTTGTTTATGTGGTTCCAAAGTACAAGTTTTTCACATGCAGACTTTCAAGAATGTAAACAAGGCCAAATGTCCTTGATTCATTGAAACTCATAAGGATCTGAGAGCTCAGGAATTACTGTCACTCAGATGTGGGATCTATTAACTGTGATCATGCATCGCCCTTATCATGCTAACTCAGATCTTCCTTCCAGATTAACATGAACTGTGGCTACTTTCCTAGTAGCGTAACTTGGTGTCAGATAAACTACAAAGTGACACCAACATTATATACCACATGGTTCAAACATCTTTATCAACTAAAAAGAAGATACACTTACTCAAAGAATGCAAGATGGTTCCTAATGACCCATGAAAATGATAAATTGAATAATAGTAATCTATCCTATAAGATTCTACGTAGTCACAAAGAAAAAAGAACAAAAAGAATAAAGCATACCAATCTTATAGTATGATAATTTCAGAAAAGTATCACAGATTAAAAGCCAATTTATGAATGTGAATCAATGTGTTATTACAGCAGCATGTCTGCAAGAATATATGCACACACGAGCACAAACACACAGCAAGAAAGAAAATAATTGAAAAGGATGTGCACCAAGGGTTTACAACTACATAGTTTTCCCAACTATTTATACAGAGAAAAATAAGTTAATCAGAGAAAATGTGTACTGCCAGAATACATAATGATCTAAAGGAATTATTAATGCTTTTTAGCTGTGATCATGGCAATATAATTTTTTTGTTTTTTTTTTAAATCATTACCTATTAGAAGTAATAGGTATGAAGTTATGGAAGAACACATACGAAGTCTGGGATTTTCTCAAAAAGCAATCAGTGCTAGGGGGAGTTGGGGGTAGAGATTAACTACGAGTAGACATGAGTTCATTATTGGTAGAGCTGCCAATGAGTACAGAGTACAGTGGGTTCACTACACCATTTTCTCTAATACATGCTTTAAAGTTTCTATTACAAAAAGTTACAAAAAACATTAAGAAGAAGAGTGGCTGCTTCAGGGGTCATAAGAGAAAGGTATTTTCAATGTTCTTTGCTTGATTATAGTAACTCTTCTCCATAGAATATATTTTGCATCTGTAATATGACATACTATCTGAAAGATTAAGAAAGTTGTCGATGGGGTATATTTTGCATTTCATACTCACTCTCTTACCTAGACAAATGAATTAAGAAATAATTCCTTTGAAAGGTAGAAGTCAGAGGACCATTAAATCACAGGAACTGTTAGCCCACTGCTGCTATGTATAAAAACAATTTAAGCTGGTTGACTTTCTTCCAACATAACACCTACTTCACTGTTAATCAGTGTTACTACAATGTGCTAAAAACAACTTGGGGGAAATTATCAGGGTTGATTAATTAGGAAAGAGTAAACATTTTCATAGAAAACTAGATTTCTGAAAACTCACAAGGATATTTTTGCATTTCAGGCTGTATCTGCCAGCTGTTCCTAATTCAGCTCTGGGTACTTCTTTTCCATTCCATCTTGGGATATATTACACTCACAGTGAAAGATTCAAAGTGATCCTTACTCGAAGATCAAAATTTCTGTGCTCAGCAGCACAAGTGACCCAACCTCTAGGAAGAAAAAAATATATATATATCTTTTTTTCAGAAAACAAGGTTAATCAGTCTGGGTGAACACTGAGGTTGTTGATTATCAGAAAACTATCTTTCTTAATATGGAGAGAAAAACTCTGGCCTTTCGCAATAAAAAATGAAATAGCTTTAGTATGATGTTGATGCAAAGACAGAAAAAGATTAAATGGAAAGTTTTCGGTTGAGAAATGGAGAGTAAGAAATATGTCCTCATTACTGCCTCCAGACTCCATCAGAAGTAGCCAGAAATTAGCAGGGCTTGGTGGCTCACACCTGTAATCCCAGTGGCTCGGGAGGCTAAGACAGGAAGATCCCAAGTTCAAAGCCAGCCTCAGCAAAATAGTGAGGTGCTAAAGCAACTCAGTGAGAACTTGTCTCTAAATAAAATACAAAATAGGGATGTGTGCCCCTGAGTTCAATCCCTGGTACCAAAAAAAAAAAAAAAAAAAAAAAAAAAGTAGCCAGAAATTAGAAGTCAGGAAAAATGTAACTACAAAGGGTAGTATAAAGGGAGTTTGGGGCTGACTGGAATTGTTCAGAGTCTAGCATGAGGTGGTAGTGACATTAATTACCATGTGTCAACATTTATCTAATCACATAACAAAGAAAACTAAAGAGGAAAATGGGGAAAAAAAGCGACTTTTAGTTGCATGCAAATTAAATAATGATAATAAAATGTAAATCACTAAAGCATTGCAAATTGTATGGTTGTTATTTGTATGGTAGGATTTCAAGATTTTTTTCAGTAGCCAGATGTGGTAGTGCAAGCTTATACTCCCAACTACTAGGAAGGCTGAGACAGGAGGATCAGAAGTTCAAGGCCAGCCTCAACAACTTACCAAGGGCCTATCTCAAAAATAAAAAGGTCTGAGAATGTCGCTCAGTGGTAGAGCATCCCTGGGTTTAATCCCCAGTACCATAAATAAAGAAAGAAAATGAACAAATACAAGATATTGTTAAAAATGTTTTAAAATGGATCAATAAGTGACTGAATGGATGGTTGAAATCATGAATGAATAAAATTATCACTTTTAAAGTGAAGACAAATTGCTGAAATGTATTTTAAAATACAACTAAAACCAATTTATGATCTAAGAAGTCAACTGGAAGGAGACAGGGGTCTTTAGAGATGCTGGACATACTATATTTTGCTTCAGGTACAGATTACACAGATGTGCTCAGTTTGTGAAAATTCTTTTAGCACCTACATGCTCTTTTTCTTAACAGAAAAATGTTTCCATAAAATGTTTTAAAAATCATTAAAATAATATCGTCTATTCTATCTTTAAAAATTACAAATAAATGCCTTTCACAATTCAGTTATATAGAAAATTTCCAGGCCTGATGACCCAGTAAGTTTCCTTTCTGCCTCTACCATAACCTGTTAATAAGAATTAAGTAATCCATCATTTCCCTTTCTGCCTCGGTTGCCACAGGGCTCTGAGTAAGAACTCCTGGCTAGCTCGAGGACTTCACTTTTTCTGGGGGCTTATTTTAACCTTCCCCCATCCGTGACTTTTAACTTTTTATTTTAATGATGTGGTAATGCATGTGCCTTGTAATTGCCTCTTGGAAGTAGACACAGAACAAATTGAAAGCTCCAAGCAAGAAAGGAGATTCTCACTTAAGCAACGCTGAAAAGAAAAATCAAAACTCCTCTGTTAAACTGAAATGATACTGATAGTTGCTCCTCAACACAACACACTTTGATTCTCCATTCAGAGAAAGATAGTAACCATCTATATTTTCTAGAAGGATACAAGACATAGTACAATTAACTTTGAGGTCATATTCAAGGAGGCTGAAAGACATACTACAGGTGAAGAAAGAGAGAGAGAGAGAAAGTTAAAAGAAAACCCTTGAGGAACAGTTCATACCTTAGACTTTTGGAGTTCAGTGATAAATAACAGCTGAGTCTAATTTCATACATGAGCCTTGTTAAATTAGAAGAAAATGGAGTGACTAGCAAAAGAATCTAAAACAAATGCAGCCATTTGCTCATGCCTGGTAACTGGATTTTCCAGTTATGAAATTCATTCCATTTTCAGATTTTGAGCATACTGAGAATGCTCCCTTATAGCTTGAATCCACACCACAATACCATGAATATAGTTTGGTCTTTTGGAATGGGAGCAAAAAGTGTTAGGACTGATGAAATAAACTTCAGTCTTCCTATGGTTTGGGCTGCTTTGAAGTTGAAGTGATGAAACTTTAAACCAAGACATTCTATAGGAATTGCCAAAGCTAGAAATATTGTAGAACATTCCTATTCTTTCATGGTCTGTTGCTTTCTTTTACTCGGTCTAAGGAAATCACTTTCAGAGCTTGTCTATATTCTTCACATGAAGATTAAGAAACTTAATCTTCAGGTCCAGGTGAAATATACTTTTATGAAAAGCCAACTGAATATAACACTAAAGAAACAACTAATGAAGGGGAGAGAGAGACTAGAGAATGGGAGAAAATTTCTACCACATGCATATCAGATAGAGCACTAATCTCTATGATATATAAAGAATTCAAAAAACTTAGCACCAAAAAACCAAATAGCCCAATCAATAATTGGGCTAAGGAAATTAGCAAATATTTCACAGAAGAAAATATACAATTGATCAACAAATTTATGGAAAAAAAATGTTCAACATCTCTAGCAATTAGAGAAATGCAAATCAAAACTACTCTAAGATTTCATGTCACTCCAGAATAGTAGTTATCAAAAAAATTGAGCAATAATACGTGCTGGTGAGATTATGGGGGAAAAGTTACAGTGATTCATTGCTGGTGGGATTGCAAAATGGTACAACCACTTTGGAAAGCATTATGGAGATACCTTAGAAAACTTGGAGTGGAACCACCATTTGACCCAGCTATTCCACTTCTCCATCTATACCCAAAGGCCTTAAAATCAGCGACCTACAAAGCTGCAGCCACCTCAATGTTTATAGAAGCTCAGTTCACAATAGCTAAACTATGGAAGCAGCCTACATGCCCATCAATAGATGAATGGATAAAGAAACTGTGGTATATATACACAATGGAATACTACTCAGCCTTAAAGAAAAATGAAATTATGGCATTTACAGATAAATGGACAGAATTAGAGAATATCATGCTAAGTGAAGTAAGCCAATCCCCCAAAAACCAAAGGCCAAATGTTTTCTCTGATAAGTGGATGCTGGTCCATAATGGGCAGGGAGCAAGGGAAACTTTAGATTGAGCAGAGGAGAGGGATGTTAGTGAGGGGAGATGGTAGAGTGATATGGTCATCATTACCCCTATGTATGGGTATGAATGCATGAATGGTGTAACTTTACATCATGTACAACCAGATAAATGAAGAGCTGTGCTCCATTTGTGTAAAAAAAAAGAAATTATTTTAAAAAATATAACACTGCCTTAAAAGATGAGACAGAGAAATAGGGAGCATCTTTGGAATATTTTCCAAGTCGATTCCGGAGCTATTCTTTTCATTGCTGTTTTCTAGTGAAAAGCATTAAGATCTTTTCTTAATGTTTGACTCCCTTTGTTGTTTCACTAGAATTCACCACAGATTTCTGAGGTAAAGAAGTCATGATAAAATACCAAATATACAGCCTTGGACCAAAGTTGGTAAATATTAAATATCTGGTGCCTGCAAATGCTTGGAGTTTTATTGAAACTGTATATTAATTTTTTATTTATATGTGACAGTGGAATGCATTACAAATCTTCTTATACATATAGAGCACAATTTTTCATGTCTCTGGTTGTATACAAAGTATATTCACACCAATTCGTGTCTTCATACATGTACTTTGGATAATAATGGCCATCACATTCCACGTTCATTTCTAACCCCATGTCCCCTCCCCTTCCCTATCTAGAGTTTGTCTATTCCACCCATGCTCCCTCTCCCTACCCCACTATGAATCAGCCTCCTTATATCAGAGAAAACATCTGACATGTGGTTATTTGAGTTTAGCTAACTTCACTTAGTACTATCTTTTCTAACTCCATCCATTTACCTGCAAATTCCATGATTTTATTCACTTTTATTGCTGAGTAATATTCCATTGTGTATATATATGCCACATTTTTTAATCCATTCATCTATTGAAGGGCATCTAGGTTGGTTCCACAGTTTAGCTATTGTGAATTGTGTTGTTATAAACACTGATGGGGCTCTGTCTCTGTAGTATACTGTTTTTAAGTCCCTTGGATATAGACTGAGGGGAGGGATAACTGGGTCAAATGGTGGTTCCATTCCCAATTTTCCAAGAAATCTTCATACTGCTTTCCATATTGGCTGCACTAATTTGCAGTCCTACTAGCAGTGTACGAGTGTAACTTTTTCCCCACATCCTCACCAACACTTATTGTTGTTTTTCTTCATAATAGTTGCCATTCTGAAACCAGAGACCCTGTGTCTAACAGAAGAAAAAGTAAGCCCTAGTCTATATCATGTGGGATTATGCCCCAACTTCCTTAATAAGACTCCTTTGGTGTAAGAATTAATATTAAGAATCAATAAATGGGATGGACTGAAACTAAAAAGTTTCTTCTCAGCAAAAGAAACAATCTGTGAAGTGAAGAGAGAGCCTACATCTTGGGAGCAAGTCTTTACCCCTCACACATCAGATAGAGCATTAATATCTATGTTATATAAAAAAATCAAAAAGTTAAACACCAAAAAACAAATAACCCAATCAATAAATGGGCCAAGGACCTGAACAGACACTTCTCAGAAGATGATATACAATCAATCAACAAATATATGAATAATTGTTCATCATCACTAGCAATTAGAGAAATGCAAATCAAAACCACTCTAAGATTTCATCTCACTCCAGTCAGAATGGCAGCTATTATGAATTTTTTTAAACAATTATGCCCAAAGATTAGTGGTTAGAGTTAATGCTACCAAACATCTACAGGGGGGAAAAAGTGCATTTATTTATTTTCCCCTCATGTTAGGCCAATGTCTAAGATTTTTAATGATCAGAAATGTGTCCTATACAAAATCACATTGAACTGCATCTTTCTGAATGGTTGAGATTTGAGGGAAATAAAAATGATCCTCCCGGAGATTTACAGTTTAAACAGTATTATGAGAATGAGGTGGAAGGGTGAAATTGTCACAAACACGTGTCAATAAAATGTTGCCAAAGCATAATTACAGTCAAAATTTGGTACGCAATTACAAGGGCAAGAGATGAACCAAGGTATGGTTCAGGAGTACCAGGGAAATATTGAGGGAGCTTTTGAAAGTGAGGTTCAGAAGGATGCAGATTGATGAAAGCCCAAGGAACTAATGTATGTAAAATCATTCTCGCCCATTTTGGTTCACTTAGCAGATCAGGCTTCCCTTGGAATTACTTATCTGGCTAGAGTTAATAATTTTTGACTATTCCACAGAACAACTACTTATCCTCTGCTGTCTTCTTTCTATGCTTGGAATAGAGAACTAAGAAAAGGAAAAAAACTTTTGCTGATTTTCCTACGAAATATTCCTCACAGAACACAGTCATCTTGAAATCTGTGCACGTACTCATGCAAAGAGCTGCTGCAAGCCCTTCCTACAATGAGCCTGCTTTTATTCTCAGGGGAAAAAGCACCAATACAACAAAAATAAAAGTGTATTTAAATTAAGGAAAATACTATTCGGACATGTGAGGACATAGTATGATTTTTATTAAAAAACTATGCTCTTTTGATTTTTAAATGACTTGGAAAAATACAAATACTCTATGGCTTATTGAAAAAAAAATTAGATGAGTGAGACTGGAATGCACTATGCCAGCACATTGCCATTGTCTTGGAGGCAGAATGGTGAGCTATTTCTTTTTGTGCTTTGTAGGGTCCTGCTTTTCTAAATTTTCTGGGATTCTGATACCATCATTTGGAAAAGTAACCTTGTGGCTCTGATTTTGATTCTTCTCTGTTTGTTGGTCATAAGAATATTGTTAGCTGTGTTTTGCAATGATGCAATAGGGATAAGCTTTCCTTATTTATATTTTGAATTCTTTGAGGTAAAAAAAAAAATGATTTTTAGCTACATTGGTAACTACTTTGCACTTACAAGGTCCCCAGAGGAAGGTTTCCTCCTGGGGCTACATCTTCCTGAGACTTTGCATGTGGCTTTGATAGTTTGCTGAGTTTGCGGACTGAAAATGTGCACTCCATCAATTTCACCAAGTTGGCAATGAGTTTCTCTAGCAGAATTACTTTTAAGATTCAAATACAAAATTAGTGTAGGTTCCCATGCGTGGATACAGAAAGGCAATTATTTTTAAACTAAAAGCCCACATAAAAATCACAGTATGGATAATATACTTCCAAGTTCTATCAAACTCATTGTCCCATTAGTATAAAATACCCAAATAGACTCAGTTATCAGGCAATAGTTTCACATTCATCTCTCCTAATAAAATAGCTAAATTAACCAGTAGCTCTTACCACAGTGACTAAACCCTAGATAGCTTACATTAACTGTCACTGAAGTTTGTTTTTCTTTTCATAGTCTGCTTTGTCAGGAATTAACTGTGAAAATTACACGTTAGAAAAGGTTAATTTTAAAGACTTTTACTTTGCATAAGCATGTTACTAAGGGAATTACTTTAAGAATTATTTTCACTGCAATTTGAGAGTAAAACAAAAGAAATCTTCTCAGTGGCTAATGGATTTGTGATTTATAATAGTGAACAGTGATTTATGTCAGAGCTTGGCAAGTGGCTTGCTCTTGTTTCCAGGAAACAGACCCTTTTCTTCTACCTGGGAAATCCTGAATGAATATATAATCTCAATCAATATTTGTACAGTGAAAAGCTCCCTTCTCTATTGATTGAACTAGAAAGTGCCTAAATTTTGTAAAAAGGCTGTTTAAAGTACTGTGGAGAAGTTAACATGTGTCTTTAAGATTGTCCTGTGACTCTGCAGGATATTAATAGCCATTTGTGTAAAAAGAAAACTGTGGTCAACATAAATTTTAGAAATGTCATGCAAAACATGTTTTTGTTTTTCTTTTATTTCAGGATGTTCAGAAAACTTAGTATGACAATGGCTACTTTTAATTTTCAAGATAAAAATAGAGATTGCAACAAATTCTCCAATTTATCTGATTAAATAACTCTTGCAGATTAAGGCTTAAGAATACACTTTGGGTGCTAAGGATGTGGCTTAGTGGTAAAGCACTTGCCTAGCATGCACAAAGCCATAGGTTCAATCCCCACAACCATCAAATGTATTTTGTATTACCCAACACCAAAAGGTCCTGAATGCTTAAAAAGGAATGAGAATCATTTCCCATTTTCTTCAAATTATTGGTAACCTAATGTCAGATCTGTAGATATGTAATATATAATTATCATATTGTTATAAAGGTTATGAAAGCGGTTGATAATAATTGTTTGGGGAATTCTTCCAAGTCCTGAATTCTAGGATAATACAACATGAGACATGACCTAAAATACATATTTCAGTGGATACTGAAAGAAAAAAAATACACTTTGGAAAACAAGTAAAGGAAAATCGTTGGGGGGAAATATTTGGGGAATAATCATTTCTGTCTCAACCTTCTTGACTTCTCTAAACACAAACAGAAATCCAGAGACTATAATCTTTGACAATTTTTTAAGGACTTTCAAAATGTTTCCATCTATCTGCATGTTGTCACATGTATAAACTGCACCATGTTCAAAATAAAATAGTGGCTTCAGTAAAAATGTTTCTATATTAACTACTCAGATCTACAACTGTAGACCAAAACATACCCTTAGCATTAAATTCTTCTAGGAGAATTTATCTACCAGAGATTATGGTGATAACGTGCAAATCAGCAGGTACAATTGATGGAAATAATCAATTGAAAATAGAAAAAAATAATTTACAGAAATAAAAAAAAATTAGGGTTACATAATGGAAGTTAAAGTGATGGATTTAGGAATAGGTATGTAACCTAAGTTTGTCCAATTAGAGTAAATGTCAGGATTTTTAAGGAACTAAGAAAGGATCTTTGTGTGTGTGTGTGTCTGTGTATGTGCACGTGCGTGCACGCATTTGGTAAACTTGAACCTGAGGGGTTATGGAGCTGCTTATTGAGTCAGCTGAAATGAGCTGAACATGTAGTGACTCAAAATAAAGCCAGTGTGAAGAATAACAGAATAGTGACAGTGTCGGTGTCTGTTGTATAGTTTGAGTGTTGAATCCAGCTGTAATGGAAGCCAGTTCTTCCTTGGACTTCTAATTGCTAGAGCAAATGAATTCCATTTCTTGCTTGAGCTAGTCTGCGTTGAGTTTTCCATGAGTTGTAACTAAAGGATACACATGAGAGTTGACAGTCATTCTATTCATTTTCTTTTGCCAAAACGATGGATCCTTAAACCTAAAATATGCCCACGTATGTGTATCAGAGAACTTTCTGCCCAAATTAGTCAAAATTCTGGCTCAAAGTGCAAACCTTTGGACATAGCACATCCCTCACATACACATACAACCATGGTAGTATTAGTAGGAGGTTTGTATTTCTGGTCAACCCAAAATAGATTGAGGAATAGAACTATTCAAATGTTCACTAGAAACATTTCTTATACTTCTTTACATTTTTTTTTTTGGACTAAGCTGTGTGCTTAAAGAATATTGAGGAAACCATGTTCTAGTCAAGACCTTCAGTTAGTTGTTTTGTTTTATTTATTTGCTCCAAGGCAGGATCATGACCTGGGAAGAAAACAGAAAAGGCAGCTCTGTATAAGGAGACATTTTGGATTCTAAAATGCTAATATTCCCGAGACTTTTATTCATAAAACTTGTATGATTATTTTTGGTAACTTTCATATCTGTCTATAGAGACCATTTTTAGTATCTGTGAGGATTTTGGGGTGAAACCACCATAGTTACTTATTAATGGGAGCCTTAGGCTGAGCTTGACATTAAAGAAAACACTAAGGTAGAAACAATACTGCTTAGCCAGGATCTCATGCAGCATCTCATATTTCCTAGCCTCCCTTGCAATTCACCTGGAAGAACTTGACCATTTCTGATCAAAGAGCCATAAGGTGAAGTAATATGTGTCACTTCCAAACAAAATTGATGTGTCACTGCCATTGCTCTCTTCCTAAGTTATGGACTCCCTAGAAGTCAGATTTTGAGATGCCAGTATCACAAAGAAATAGGCCATTTTTTGGTCTGGGTCTCTGAGTAACTGTGTTGATTTATCATGCTGTATTAGACATGGAGTAAGAACTAGAGGTAAGTTTTGACATGGTAAGCCACTGAACAGTCATTTTGGTTTGTGGCATAATCTAGCCTATACTAACCAATGCATCAAAACAGAAAGGAGAATAATGTTTTGTGCAGAGATGTATCTCCCATTCTGAAGGGCTAAATTCTAGAGCGACTCCACTTTATTGGGAAAAGAAACATAAATAATGACAGGTTTTAGATTTTCCTGAAACTCCACACAGGATACTTGAATTCAGTATTTTAAATTGAATTAACTTTACCAATATTTAAAACTTAGTAGGTTTCACTGGAAAAATCTAAATTTCCAGCTTTTCCTGAAATGATAACTTGGAGCTCTCATTAACAAGAGCAGAGGACCAGAGTGGCTGTTCCCTTTAATGGGAAGAGATGGTTTTCTTCTTCCTATCACCCCCACTACAAGCTTCACTCATGTGTTAACACCTGCCTCTTAAGGGTATTTAAGTTCATGGCTTTTAAACAGCATCCCTAGGATATCATTATCCAATAGTTAAAAATCATCAGGCAATTTTAGTAGACACATTAGGGTCTTTAAGTTGATGCTAAAGTATCCCTTAGGTACACAGAAGTAATCACTGAAAGGTACCCAGGAGTCTTGAAAGGGTTAAGGCAGGTGGACAGACAATGTTCCTGATTTATTCCCAGGGAGTGGTTTATAAACTGTGATAATCTTGCTCCAACTGAATGTGTTCATGGGAGTTATTTGCATTCTCTATTACTCCCAGGTGTTGGGAGTTCTCTATGCTCCATATGTGGAGCCACGGGGATGTCATATCGGTGGCTTTATCCTGAGCATCCTGGAGTAAATTTGCCTGACAGGAACATGGAGTAGCAGCAGAGTCAATTATTCTCACTTTTCAAGTATATGACCAGATTCTCCTTTTCATGAGTGAAAGAGAGCAGTATTTTTATATAATTCATAAAATGAAAGTCTTCACTAAACTATACTCACCATTCATAGAAAAGTTCAAAATATTTACTTTCACTTCGAATTGAAGCCAAGTCTTTTTTAACTAAAACCAGTGTATTTGAATAATTTTCAGAAGAAAAATACACCAATTATTCAAAACAGAAGAGGGTAAAATGCTGTAGATGTGTTTCTTTCAGTTATCAATTTGCTTAGCAAAATACCAAAAGCACTTTTTAAGAAATGTGTTTGTTTCACTTCAGAATTTGTATTCTTATTTTTTCCATGATCAGAGTAATTTGAGATACAGGATATATTTCAGTTTCCTGAGTAAAGAAGTGTAAGCAGGAAATATTTTTATGTAATACCAATTAACTGTAAAAGAAAACAGTAAAACTATTCTAAATTACTTGACAATCATAAGAAAACTGTCTTAAGTGTGAGAGGAGACATACAGACAGGTAAAGGCTTTAAGATAAGTTTCAAAATGAATGCTTATTCACACAGGTGATTCAGGGAAGAGTATTTTTTTTTTTTTTTTTTTTTTTGCTCAGCAATAAGATAGAAATGATGGCAGGGTAAACACCTGGGAATACCCAGAGGTATTCTTCTTGCTTTTAAATAGCAATAAATACAAAGGTAGGGTGGAGTCAGGAAGAAGATATGAATGTGATTAGGAAAAATACTGAATGTGGAGTTCCAGTCATGCGCTGAGAGAAATCAATTTCAAACTGTGTTTGCATTTCTAATTGTGTTTCACCATTAGAATAAATGGGTGCAACTGAGTTAAGGTATAGTGGCAACTAAGTAACTAACGATATTTTCTCTACTTCCACCTTGGCCTGAAGCAGATTTCCAACATCTTCACAGTACTGTAGTGTTTTTGAAGCTCAGAGATCACCTGGCTGAGTCAGTTTATTTTTTAGATTCCACCAATGAGGTCACAGGATTAATAAGTGGCAAACAATTAGTATTCTGGTTCCTAACTCCAAGCCTGGTATTGCTTGTGTTAAGTGGATCACCAGATTTTTCTCTTCACAGCACTAGGAAAACAATACCAAGAAATACTCATAACTGATTTATAGATCAACTGACAATTCTACTTTCTATAGCTCAACAAATTATGCACAAAAGCAAGCTATAAATGTCTCACACTGTTTGGTATGTCATTTAATGTGCTCAAATAATCATCTCAGGTGAGTCCACACTCACCATCTCACCCTCAAATGCACACCTCTATAAAAAAAAAAAAACATCTCCTAGGAAGCAATCACTATATATGCATGAAGTTTGCAAGATCTCCTTTATGGTCACTGCTCTGTTTATAATTAAATTTGCATCTGCAACTGAAAAAGAACTGCAGACTGCTTGTATGCTTACTTCTTTAGAATCTCAGATATCTCTAGGAATTGGTTTTTAGGTGAATGTTTGCATTTGAAATGCTCTCTGTGAGAGATATGTGAGATGCAAGTCAGTTACCAGAAAACCAAAAGCATTTACAACAGAGCTTGATGGGCAGTGTGTAGAGGCCCTTGGATATCTCCTAGTGGCTGACTTGCTGGAGTGGCTGCTCTCTATAAGCTTTAAAATGCTGCATTTAAAAAAAGAAGTTTCATAATATCCCCAGAGTAAAGACTAGATGGACATGGCAATTACGTGCAATGGATCTTGTATATTATGAGGAAAACTGGCAAAAATCGAAGATGAATTGTGGATTAGTTAGCAGAATTTTATCAACTGCAAATCCCTAGCATGGTAATTTGTCTAAGGTTATGTAAGGAAATATTCCTACATGTTGGAAATGCTAAATTATTTAAAAGTAAAGTGGCAAGATGTGTACAATATATTGTGATCTTGTTCAAGGGGGAAAATATGCATAATGATAGAAACATGTGGGGAAAATGTTCAAAATGTTAACAATTGGGGAATCTGGTAAGTGTATTTTGGAGTTCTATTATTCCTGCAACTTTTCTGTAAGATTGATATTATATTAAAATGAAAAGGGGGAAAGCAATTTTATGAAAACACTTTATTTTCCCCTCAAATGATGATTTTGTGGGCATTCCTTATTTGTTAGTCTTGTTCTGTTTTCCACATTTGTTGACATGGTACCTACAATTGCCTGCTAACATGCTTTTAAACCCAGCTGCAGAATGTGCTATAAGTAATGTCAGAGGTACAATAAAAAAGATCGAAAGTGGGTAGCTGCATGAAAGTACATTTCTCAACTTATAAATTGAAAGTGGAAAAGCAGAGCATGCAGAGTTTTTAAACAGACATGAGCATGCGATCTTTTTCATCAAGTAAAAAATCTTTACATTTTCCCCAACGTACAAGCAAAAAGTTAATGGCAGGCATCTTGCTGTCAAAAAGATATCGGCGTTATATTGTATATAGCAACGTAGACAGATAGCAACAAAAATATGGGAAGGTTCTTAAATGCACTATCTGAAAGTGAGACTGGTTTGGGGCTGGATTTTAATATACTTACCCCAGTTATCTTTACTTTCACAGAAACAGTGATGGCAACTGACAGTGTAATTATCTTTCAAGGACTGAACGGGTCTAAGAAATATTCTTCTAGCGTGTCACACACTGTTGATATTAAACTGGCGACATGAGAAACCATCTGGAAAAAATCTGGGCATAAGGAAGTTTAGGGGATCTAATCCAAGCTGGGTTTTGGCTGATTTACTTCAGTTCACTCAAATCTCATTTAATAACATGAAATAACACACACGGAAAAAGGAAAGAAAAATGCTAGCCTTTGTTCCAGGGTTGATTAAATGGAATCATATGCATGGAAAACAGTTTAAGGGTCTCCTCATCCTCACCCTGCTTTCATTGATCATTTTGTTTCCCCTGCTAGTAAGACAAACAATGTGCTATATCCCTGTCTTTCAAACTCCTTTTTAAGGGTTTTTATAGGCATGTATTTATAGGCAAAGTACTGGAAAAAATGTGCAATAAGATATATTATTTTATTTCTGTGATAAATCCATATTACTCTCTGTTAACTCTTTTATCCTAAGAAAATGTATTTTTTAAACTTAAAAAAGAGATGTCTATAAAAGTAAAATATAGATTTCTTTTTTGGGGGGGGAGTATCAGGAATTGGATCCAGGGTATGTTAAGTAAATTCTTTACCACTGACCTACATCCCCAACCCAAAATATATTCTTTAATAATTCAATGCCAAAATAATTTATAGTCTTTCATTTAAGATGGTGTGCTACATATCCTTTTGTGTTATGCTTAATGGTTTCAAATCTTGCATGAAATATGAATATAAATGTACAGAACAGATAGACATTTAGAGAAAGGTTTTCTGAGGCCATAAAAGTAGGATGAAAAGAAGTAAGCAATGTCATGGCATGATCCTACTGGACTGACTGTTTATCAGCCTACGTGAGGTGTAAGGTGTGTTGGAAAAAAGGAGCATCTTCTGACTCCAGCACTGATAAGAGGGAGAACAGGAATGGGAGAGGTTAATAAGTATCTCTTGGCCTTCTCTGTCTTCTTGATCGACATTGATATCCAGGCAAGGGAAATATGTCCTCCTAATTCTTTGATACTACCCAGTCCATTATTTTAGAAAGCATCAACACTCCATTCTTATCTATGAACAAGTGTTTGCCCATAGCCACACACGTATACGCGCTTGACAGATCCTATTTCCACCCAGTTATAACATCACCAGTAAAAGTAAGCTGCTGATTCTCTTTTCTGATTTCTTCCATCCTCCCTGACTGCGTGTTCTGCTCTAACTATGGATATTTCAACCCAAAATTAACAGGCACGATGTGACGTTCCCAGTGTTCTCTCTCACTGGCTCTTACTACCTCTATCCAAATTTGCCCACTGCCTTTTTAAAGAGCATTTTCTCAAATTCAGTGGAATAATTTTATTTTACTCTACACAATTCAGAGATCTCATTTAGTCAATTCTGTGAAGATAATTTCTATCTGATATTATCTATATGTTTACAGGTAAAATGCTTTGCTCTAGAGCTTTGAGTGTTTGTGTGTGTGTGTGTGTTGTTGTTGTTGTTGTTGTTTTTGTTTGTAAGCAGTGGTTCCTTAAGGCCTGCCTTAAGTACTTACACCAACAACTAAAGATTTTAGAAAAGTTGCTGCTGCTTAAAACACTTAGAAAGAAACAAATGATCTTTGTATTCAGAAAGTATAATAATTAATAATTCTGTAACACACACATGCACACACATGCACACACAAACACATGCCTTCCAATATTAATTTTATTTTTTCATGCATCTAGAATGTGATGTTTTGGAATTTTTATGCTTGGATCTAGTTAAAAAATATTAGGAGACCTGGAAAGCTTAAGTGTTCCTAATCATAGCTGCTGGCAAGAAACGTGGTGGAAAATGGAACTTTTCATACTAATTAACTCTGTATTCACACATGGGTTTCATTTTCCACATCACATACTTATATAAAGGCCCCACATCACAAAGGGGTCAGAATACCATCAGAGACAAAGACAGCTGTCAAAGCCTTATTCAGTTGCTTCAAAATGGTATTAGCTAGAAATATACCCCAAACTGGAAATGCTGGGAGGAAGGCAGTGGGGGTGAGGGTGTGTTAGTGAGCAGCAATCACAATGGAAATAAGCATAGAAATATGAAAATTAAATTTCAAATACTTTACAGGAATAAGTTGTCTGTCTATACTAAAAGAGAATTTTTTTTCTTTATTTATAACTTCATTAGGACCACATTGTTTCCAATGGTAAGAGAGAATCTGATCCCTTCCAAGAATAAGTCAGGACTGATTTTTATGCTGATTCAGCAACAATATTCACACACACACACACACACACACACACACACACAGCAGCAGCAGCAGCAGCAGCATTAGCAGCAGCAGCAGCATTAGCAGCAGCAGCAGCAGCAGCAAAGAATTCTGAGCTAGGAAAAGAACATGCATCATTATGGATCTAAATAGCCTCTTGTTCAATATGATGTGTCAAGCAGTGATGTTGAAGTTCCGATAAAATATCAGTATGTTTTGTTCTTATTTGAATTCCCTGGGCATCCCTGAGGGTTCATGGCTACAGAACAAAAAGCAGCAACTTTTTGCCACAGCGTAGCTTGTCTAATGACAATTACTGATAAATAACTTAGCATAAAATAACAAAAGCCAAAGGCACTGTCAAAAAAATTCCACCCTACTTTCTCCTACTTTTCAATTCATCTCTCTAATTTATTCATTCATTCATTTAAATTTTTCCTTTGATTTTTCACAAAGTATAAGAAGCAACACCTTACTGGTGGCACATGAGACTCAGTGATATCGATGCTAGGTAGCATGGACAGGTCAGCATTTAATTTAGTCCAATAGTACCAATGACATAGAGAATCTCTAACAAAATCAAAGAAATCACCACTCTATCTACGTAGACTCAGTCCAGAATGTGAAAGTTATTAGTTATTAAGTAGGAAACCATGACAATTACACTACATGTTGTCTGCAAAATTCTAGCAATTGAACAAATTATCAATCCCAGAGAAAAAAAATTATCTTTTTGGTTCATTTTGTACATGTTGTTGGAAAGTGGCAAAGCTAATTTCATAATTCATGCTTATTTCAGTCAAATGCATAATGAGAGTAAGCTCAATTTACCAATACTTTGAAGGACAAGGATATTCATACAAAGGAGGTCAAAGTCCTATTAATGGACTCTCAAAAGAGAGCATTGGGTTGACTTCCCCTTAGAACATTCACTGCGTCAACCTGTGGAAGTTTGAACCTCTGATGTTTCATTACTACACTAACAATATCACAGCATCTTTAATGCTGATTTTCTTAGAATCTTTAAAATATCTCCTTCGTTTTGGAAAATAATTTAAACAAGAATTAATTTGTAACCTTTTAGATATGCCCATCTGGGAACAAGTTGACTTTGATCACCTATTTTATTCCTTACTCTCTGCCCAATCCATTTCAGACATAAACCAGACTCACTTAAAGCACAATTATATATCTGAAAATGAGAAAAAAAAACAGAAAAAAAGAGAATAAAATTGATGTGTCAAGAAAGACCATGCCCATACTTTGCCGCAGTCCGGCTGCAGCAAAATAGCCGGGGGTTAAGAATAACTTGTGTACGTTGATACAGCCGCAGGAGTAGGAGCCGTTTATTGTAGGGCAACAGAGCTATTTATACATTTTGCACAGCTTATCTTAATTAGCATAAACTAGATACATCAATCAACCAATAAGGAATCTCCACACTTAATGGATCACTTTTGTTACTTCTCAAACCACTCCCTCTGGCATTTTGCCAGGCACCATCCAAACTTGTTTACGAACTCCAACATTCCTCTGGCAAAATACCAGGTGTTATTTTTGACTTATTTACAGACCTTAATAATACTTGACTAATTTTAGGTTATTTTTTAAGGATAAAGAGAATTACATTTACATATGTATTACACCTGTAGTTTTGTGGGTTTTTTAATATAATTATTTTATCATCATTATAATATTCTGATATCCACAAGATGAATGTATTTATCAACTCAGTCTTATTTCATATGCTAGAATCTTATAAGGTAATTTTAATTTCTTTCCTATATAGATGAAGGATCTAAAGATTCAGAGAAATGCCACTCACATGTTTCCTTTGCAGTTGACTGGTGGAGCTGGAGTCAAATTTGGGTTTCCTGATTTTACCTCAACTCCACATCTCTCACATTCACAGAATTTCAGCTGACAACAAACTGGAGGATCAGGCATAAAATGGTGGGAAAACATGGTTGTCTCTTTAAACTAAGAGACACCTACAAGATCAACTTCTTTTTCAGCCAAAATCTTGGTATTGGAAGCAGAAAGTAACTTGCATTATACCTATAATGTCTTTGATTTGGGGTTAAATGAAAGAGATTAGAATTTGAGGAGGAAAAACTATCATATCCCTCTAGCCTGTAATCCATGAATAAACTGAAAAATATGTGCAAAAGTTAGAGATTAAAACACCAGCTTTCTTTGGAATTTTGGATTGTAAAAAGTAGTGTGGACACAATGTCCATTGACTTCATGTTTATACCTTGTGGCCCACAGACACTGACAATTGGGTATGCAGGATAGACACTTAAGCAGAGAACTTCATAGAAAATTTGATCTTCCTCACTCTTATCAAGAAGTATGAGTCTAAGAGGACTGACTATATTTAAGCAATGATGCTTAGTGCACTGATTTTGCTCAACAAAGGAACATGGACCAATGGATAGAGATCTCTTGTTATTTTCCAATCATTTCCCTTCAGGAAGAAAGGCCAGAGGTTGAAGGAGAGAATTCAGCTCTTCCCATTTTTGGTCCAAATATTGATAAAAGTTTTTATGAGTGGCAAGAATGTGGGAAGAAGGTGAGGACATGAAGCAAATAAAAATCTACTTTGATCTTAACAAATATTCTGGTTTCAACATTTAAACTAAAAAGTAATACTGAAGATTTTACTAATTCATTTAGTGATCTTATCCCATTGATGGTCTTAATTTGGTCTATTATCCATTTGATATTTTATTCACTGTTGCTAAGCAATAGTTCTTTTTTTCTTTTATTAAATTATTTAATTATTCTAATTTGTTACACTCGATGGCAGAATGCAATTCATTTCATATTACATGAATAGAGCCCAAGTTTTCAAGTCACTGATTGTATACAAAGTATTTTCACACCATTCATGTCCTTATACATGTACTTAGGGTAATGATGTCTAACTCATTCCATCATCCTACCCCCTTGTCCATTCCTGTCCCCTCCCTCCCCTTTGCTTTATCTAAAGTTCCTCAATTCCCTCACATCACTATTATGAGGCAGCATCCTCATATCAAAGAAAATATTCGGGCTTTGGTTTTTGGGGATTGGCTAACTTCACTTAGCATTATATTCTCCAACTCCATCCATTTACCTGCAAATGTCATGATTTAATTCTCTTTTAATGCTGAGCAATGTTCCATTGTATATATATACCAAAGTTTCCCTATCCCTTCATCTACTGAAGGGCATCTGGGTTGATTCCACAAATTAGCTGTTGTGATTTGTGCTGTAATAAACATTGATATGGCTGTGTCCCTGTTGTATGCTGTTTTTAAGTCCTTTGGGTATAAATTGAGGAGTGGTGTAGCTGAGTCAAATAGTGGTTCCATTCCAAGTTTTCCAAGGACTCTCCATACTGCTTTCCATATTGGCTGCACCAATTTGCAGTCCCACAAGCAATGTATGAGTGTTCCATTTTCCCCACATCCTCACCGACACTTATTGTTGTTTGTATTCTTGATAGATGCCATTCTGACTGGAGTGAGATGAAATATTACAGTAGTTTTGATTTGCATTGCTCTAATTGCTAGAGATGTTGAGTTAATACCCTCAATCACCTGTAATAAAGGCAGACTGAGAATCTTCAGTGGATTTATGTGTGTGTGTGAATGTGTGTGTGTGTGTGTGTGGGTGGGGGTTGGTAGTAGTGGAGGGAATGGAGGATCAAGCCCAGAACACTTTACCACTTTAAATTTTACTTTAAGACAGGGTCTCCTTACATTGCTGAAGTTTGCCTCAAACTTGTGATCCTCCTGCTTTAGCCTCCTGAGTAGCGAAAATTACAGATGTAGGCCCCAGTGCTGGACTTATTTTAATGAATTTTATCAATGGAAAAAATATGTTCTTAGTAACAAAATGTAATGAATAGTTTAACTGGAGCCTTTTAATAATTCTACAAAACCTTTATTTCTGACAATCACTCATACTTTTTTTCAATAAAAAAATTCTCTCTCTTTTTCTCTAAGAAATGATGTTATAAGGTCTCCTATAACATTTTTAGTGTAGAACAAACATTCAGACCCAGAATTAGAGTTTGTTAGACTGATTAAAGTTCGCCTTCCTAACAACACTTCTTGAGTTCAGTCAATGGGACAAAAAACAAAATAGCCTGAGCAGCATACCTTTCCATATTCTGGTGAGACCGCAAAAGATAAGGGAAAAGGGAAAAACAAAACCAAAAACAAAACCAAAAACTCACAGGAGGAGATTGCCATATGGTTCAATGAAGACAAAATAATCCCCCTCACCAAGGAAAAAGGAACCCCAGCATCTTTAGAAAAAGTGTTTTGGAGACTGTTCTCAGTAGGCCAGTGTGGAACAGAGAGGAATGCCTCACAATTTCAATGCAAAATAGAATCTGCTGGGGTGGCAGAAGTCATAGACTGTAAGTTATGCAGCTGAGTCACAGGGGGGAAGGGAGACCTCAGTGGACAATAAGTCAGCAGGAGAATCAGAATGGAATGATCCACCCATATCTTTGGTGATAATGAAGTGCTCTCTTATGCTAGCTAGAGCCAAAATATATGGGTCAGCCCATGTTGGCCATACAATTCCAGGATCTAATGAATTCCCACTGATAGAACAACCTTGAATGTCTTTGATCTCTGACTCTCTCATTTTTTTTATCATAATTATGCTTATGATATAAAACTGGTAGAGATTACATGGGATATTTAGATAGAGTTTATCACAGTGGCTTGTACATAGCAGGAATCTATTTAATAATGATTAGTGTTTGAGCCCATCCAAATTGGAAGTGCTTTCTGAGTGGTTGTTAACAGGAAGGGGAAGATGCTGCTACTATAAGGCCCGGCTTGATTCAGCTGATGGAGCAAAACATACTGGATTGTCTAACAATGGTAATCTACTAGAGCTCAGTAAGACAAAATTCAAACAAATAGCTCAGAGACCAGAGAATACTCTAACAGCTGCATCAAATTAAGCCCAATTCCCCCTTCCATGTTATCTGCATTCCATCATGAGCTCAGAAAGATAAAATCTGTGACCACTTCAGTGTGCTCCCTACGGTAAAAATGTTTGACCAATAACTTGGGCTAAATTGCCAATTGGCCCTTTTTCTCACTCATAGAATGTCAGAGTTGGCTACAAGAGTCTCAAGCAACTGTAGATTTTTAAATCTCTGGCTTGGAGATGACCCAGGAGTCAATGGCAAGCTTCCTAAGTTGGTGAGGCAAGGAGAAAACCAAAAGATCACACTGAGGTTACATTTCTTGTCTTTGGTTTGCATGTTGCTTTCTCTTGTTTTTAAAACCAAATGGAGTGCTCCTTTCATTTTCTTCATTTCTTGGCATCTGAAATGTATCTATTTTTATGTAACATTTCATTGATAAAATCAGAAACCATACTACTACTACCTAAGAACTAAGTAGGTGTCTTAACCTGTATCTTGTCCTAACCTGTGCAGAGACAGTCCCCAGCTTAACAATGATTCAACTTACAGGTTTTTGAATTTATGTTGGTGCGATAGTGCTACATATTTTGTAGAAATCATACTTTGAATATTAAATTTTGACTTTTTTCCTCCGGCTACTAATATGGAACCTTGTGATACTCTCTCATGATGCTGAGCCATAGCGCTAAGTCACCCACCTGATCAATGAGCCAGAAAAACTGATACTTTGCATTGTGCTGTGTTGCTAATTTATAATATTTGGTAGGTTAAGTGTATTAAATGCATTTCCAATTTAAAATATTTTCAACTTCAAGATGCATTTAATGGGATGTGATCCTATCATAAGTTGAAGAACTGGGTTAAATTTTACTAAATACAACTGTACCTTAGGAAAATGGATTTAACTCTTTTAAGGAATCTCAAAATGTGCATACTTAAATAGATTGCTCTGTTGAATGCCATAAATAGATTGCTCTGTTGAATGCCATTGTTTGAATGAAGAAATGCAGAGAAATATACTGAAATAATAAATAAGTACTTATTATTTGCCTATTAATTTTATGTTTCTGCCAATTCTTCTTTTATGATTATATGAGTGACCAATTCATACCTGTATAACTAACTGTAGTCACTCTACTCGCAATGGTTAATCTGGAATGTCAAGCTGATATGGATAGATAGGTGAAATTGAGATTCGTGGAAATGCCCCAAACAGTAAATACTGGCTCTAAGGATAAGTTCTCCCCTTTTCCTAAAACATATCAATCTCATAGTGTGGTCTGTATTCAACTTCCCCAGCTGAAGCAAATTACTACCAATCAAGAAAAATAAGTCAGAACAGAGTAAGGGTCCTTTGACCAGTAATGGACTTCACAATAAGCACAGATTTAGTGTGAACTACCTTGTAATAGACAAAAACTACAATTCAGGTAGGCTCATCCCATATTTTTTTTTATCATTAAGGAACCTCATTCCTATAAATAACATATGGTATTTAAGCAAAAAGTATTTTAGACAGTAGTTGATTGCTGGTTACCAACAACTGGGCTCCATGAATTCCCAGAGGTTATTTTATCTCTTGGTAAACAGATTCAGTTTAAGCAAAGGTTTTGGGGAAAAAATAAACCAGATGTCTTTGTATAAATCAAGAGTTCCATGATTCTTTAAGTAAACACAGTGCCCCAAATCCATCATTTATATTGGTGTAACCAGCATTCCGGAAACACATATCATAAGTGAGCGAGCCTCTAGCATAACCCTGTACTCTGAGAAGCCAGAAGGTTTAATCCCCAAATAGATTAAACTAGACAGATGGGTAAAACTGTTTACGATGCTCCCAGAATGGCTGTTTTTGTGATATGCCTCAAAGAGGACACAGATGCATATGACCCATTTTAATTTTCCTTCTCTAAGCCTCTCTGCTTCACTGAGCCAGGCACAGTTCAGAAGCAGGTCTGTAAGTCAGGAATGCATGCGTTCCAAACAGCCCCATTTATGACCTGAGAGAGATAAAGATCAGGGCAATGAATCCTGAGCAAAGTACCTCCAAACCAAATAAACATGTTCTTCATTTGAAGATTATGCCAAGCTATAAATGTCACATACTTTCAATCGTAGTTAATTTATAGTTATTTCTAATGTCAAATTTTCTTGATAAGTGAGATAAGCCCAGAGTATAAATCTGAAAAACCATTGTCCCAACTGTCAACCCCTTACCTGTTCCTGTAGATTTCAGTGATCTGTTTGAGACTAGAAAAGGGCAGAACCTATCCATTACATGCCATGATCAACAGTTACTGTATGTGTCTTTCTTATTTTCCAGGAAAACACTAGATCATGCTGGAAGTCTGGCTTTAAAAGTGTGCTAAACTGTATTGATAAAACCATAAACAAGGAGTAAGAAAAAGTTGCAAATGAAAATGATGGAATTAGTCATCACTCTGATTTGGAAATAGATATCAGAGGGCAGGAGAGCTTCTCTGCCCTTTGGCTGTAGTTCTCTTTGCAAGCTTCTACACTTCTGTCCTTTCTCATTTCTCCCTCATTCACCCACCTGGGCCTCCTCCACCCATTCTCTTCTTCCTTTGTGATCCAAACACTCATAATACTCCTTTACACTCTATCTTTAGAGATTTCCTAAAACATAATGGTATGGAATCAAGAAAAACTCAAATTCTGCTGGCACAAATGTAGCTTCTACATTTTAGTGGAATGCAACAACAAGGGTTTCTCTCTCCCTTGCAGATCTGTATAGTTTGAAATGAATAAAAGATAAGGAGGCTGTGAAGACAGCACGAGGTTCACAAAATTAGTATGCATGTAGCTGTTTATTCCCTTCAAGGCTAAACAGCTAAAGTCATTTCCTTCCAAACAAAGGTCTTTTAGGACATTTTTATTCAGTGTTCAGAATATAAACTCATGGCTTCTTAAAATGGCCCATTTGCCACTTGAGCTCCATTTAACCTTCATATCCTTCTTCACATTTCCAAAAGAAGCACTTTAAAAATAATAAAACACCTGAAGGGATAATCTATTTCATTACAACATTCCAATAAATAAAGCAATCTAAACATACAAGTGATATAATCATATTTTTAAAAACGTGTATTATATACCTTGGTTTTGCCAAATGGGGTTACCATAATTTAAAGATTCTAATGTTAAAAATAAGATAGAAAAAAAAATAACGTAGTAAATTTCCATCCAAGTTGAAACACATTCATATATATATAGTTCATAAATCATTTAGTATATTCAAGTAACACATTTTATATTTATATTTTGATAAATAAAAAAATCCTTCTATGGGCAGAAGGAAATGTAATAAAGAACAATCTTGGTAATGCTTTCTTTCTTCCTTCAGTATCACCCTGGAGTGAATTAATCTCTCTTCACCTTCACCTTTAAAACTTATTCTTCCTCTTGCAACTCTAGACTTAGTCATTGTGGTCAGAAGCCTGAGCAGTATTAGTACTGTGGGCTCACTACTTAGATCCAACAGAAATCAAGCTTTATCCATCCAAACTCCTAAATCTCCTTTTGCTGCAGCCCTGTCTGGGCATCACCCAAATTTCCTATTTGGGTCCCCATCATCTCTTATTTGGATTACAGAACAACCCTCTATTTTTTTTTTTTCTGATTCCTGTTTTTCTGATTCCTGATCTGTTTGTTGTACTGTCAGTAAAATGGGCATGGAAACTTGGTAAACCAATTTTGTCCCTCTAATGCCTAAAATTGTCTCCTATTATTTTAAAGCTTCCACTCACTCCCAAACAGGACCCAACACCCTTCAAGTACTGCCCCATGTTCATACATCTTTTTTTTTCTCCTTTATCTGTTTTATTTTAGTCCCATTAACCTTTTGTTATAAAGTTCCTTGAACATAGAAATCACACTTGAATATACCTCTTTTACTCAATAAAGTATTTGTTCATTTAGTATTCAATGTTTCTGAAATATTTTTGAAATACCTATAGTGTGCTAGTGATTGAGAAAATGGAGCAAACAAGCTTTTTAATCCTATGTATTCCTACAGTAATGAGATTTCCTCTATCGTAGTCTGTTCCATCTTGTATAAAAATCAACTGTTTGCTTGTCCATATAACCACTATGGTTATATGCTATAGTAGAGAGGGGTAGGCTGTTTATTTTGTTCACTCTTGTGTTCTCAGCCCCTAGCAGAGAGCTTGTTACATAGCAGGGGTTCTAGAAATATTTGCAGAATAAATTAACCATGTTATTTACACTATACATTAACCAACTAGATTAAAAATGGATAATTTCTTATGAACTTCCCTCACTCAACAGGATCAATTTCCAACAGCGTACTTCTACAACATTTTGGTATTGTAACTGTCTTAGTTTGAATTCCCTCAGAAGACCCCAAGACAAAGTTTTTAGTGCAATGAGTTGATTTGGGAAGTAACTTCAGGAAGAACATGAGAAGTGTTAGGAAATGAGACAGAGAACCCTGCACGGTGGCACATGCCTGTAATCCCAGCAGCTCAGGAGGCTGAGGCAGGAGGATTGTGAGTTCAAAGCCAGCCTCAGCAACAGCAAGGCGCTAACCAACTCAAGGCACTAACCTGTCTATAAATAAAATACAAAATAGGGCTGGGGATGGGGCTCAGTGGTTGAGTGCCCCTGAGTTCAATCCCCGGTACTCATCACCACCACTACCAAAAAAAAAAAAAAAAAAAAATGAGCAAAGAAGGATAATCCAAAAAAAAAAAAAAAAAAAAGGAAGCATTAGTAAGTAGGTTACCAATGTAGGCAACTGGAGCTCTGATTCTTCCTCAGGGATCCTTTTGGATTTTTCTCAAAATGTCCCAGCAATGGACTCAGATACCAGATTATTTGTTCACTGATTCCTGTGGAAGCATTGAATGCTTTTTGCTTCTAGGCTGCTCTTTACTCAGACAGAAAACTATCTTGAGAAATCCCTCAGAAAATGATGGAGGTGTTTGAGATGGGGAGTTATCTGTATATGGGAACTACCCACCAAGGCTGAAGGTAAATTCAGAGCAGGGCTGTAGGGAACAAGAGCATCTGCTACAGCACACCTTGACACACTGCAGTTAAAATAAACCCTAAAATCTGAAATGCCTACTACTTTTATTTCTACTATTCACTCAACAGCAGATTGTACTGTTGCTAAATAGTGAGGGATTTCCAAGAAATCAGGATTCTCCGAGACCAGATTCTGTGGTTTGGTGTCCACAAATAGGGTTGTGGGTAGGAAAAGATCATTCAAACCTAACAAAGTGTTCTAAAAAAGTAACAGAATTGTGAGCATCTATACAACCTTGCAAGCCATCAACAAAACAACCTACAGATTGTGCCAAAGGTCCAGATGCTACTTCTGGCAAGGGAGTGCTAATTTCTTTAATCAGCTTCCAAGAAAGAGAAGAACTTCTAGTAAACTACTGTGGGAGAATAAAACATGTTCCCACTCCCTATATGTCCTAACCTTTCCTCTCTTATTAATTCATAAAGCATAACTATTTTAATAAAAATTTTATTAAGCATAGACTTCCTTAAAGAAAAAAAAATGTGCACATGTATAAAAACTTGAGGAAGAATTTCCTTCTTGTATGAAGTCATAAATGCTCATGCAATTATCATGAATAAAAATAATAATAATAAGCACTCATAGTGAGAAAACAGTCTCATGCATGAAATAATGCAATAGATCACTTGTAAATTACTCCAATGAAAAATATGAAAAGTAAATGTGAATATAATAAAAAATATGGAAAATACCACCTTGATTATGTAGTCAAAATTTAATCATAAATAATGTTTCTAATTGAGGAGAGATGCCTTCTGACATGATGTGCTGGGAAGGAATGATATCATGTATAAGTATTTCTACCAAAATTTATAAACTGAATTTAATTATGAAGAACTAATAAGATATACAAACTGTGAAACATTCTAAACATTTTGGCTCTTTTAAAAATATCAATTTTGCCAAACACATAAAATAAGATGGGGAAACTTTTCTACATGACAAGATGATTTAAAAAAAATATGACAAGTAAAGTTGATTCATTGGATACTGTATTAACCAAAGAAACCTAGAAAACATCATTAGGACAACAGAAGAAATCTGAATATAGACAGTATATTGGATATATTATTATATTAATGCCATGTTTCTTAAAAATGATAATGATCTTGTGGTTACAAAAATATACTTTTTCTTCTATTGTATTTGTGAATGAAATAGCAAAATCTCAACTTAAGATTTAATTTTCAGATAGTTTTGCAAAAATAATATGGATATAATTGGGAGGAAGAGAGACAATGTCTGGTTTGAGTTAACATACTCTCTGACTGCAAAAAGACTATCTCACACATGCTAAATGGATGCTTTAACAAGACTCAAGGGGAAGCAGTTTAAATTATGTGATATTTTGACTGGGCCTAGGGTAGGCACCAAAAAAGTGGGCTCCTTCTAGGAGGATCTGGAGAATTATGACAGCAGTGTTAATATTTCCATTCTTCACTGGAGGTAAGTGTTTAGGGTCAAAATAAAATCTCAGTCTGCATTGAACTGCGTCACCAAAACACTTAGAAAATATTGAGCAAGGTATTCAATCTCTAAGAGATGATATACATGCAGTAAACAATGCAACATGAGAACCCAGTCTAAGAATAGAATAAATTTGAGGACCTAATTGTTTTTCTATCAGCCTCCAAACTCATGCAACTAAGATATTCTCTCCATATTTGTGTAAAACATACTATCCTTTGAGGAAAAGATATTAAGAGACAGCCATACTTTCTAGAATTATTTCTGCCTCAATATCTATTTTCACCACAAAACATATAAAGCAAACTATTGTTTGAAAGAGAAAGGTAATCCCATCTGATTCAAATGTATGATATGTCAAGATCATTGTACTGTCATGTGTAACTAATTAAAACAAATTTAAAAATGGGAAAAAAAGAGAAAGGTAAAGACTAGAAAAATAATTAACCCATTTCTAAAAATCAAATGAAGAGCTTTCCTCTGAAGTCTTCAGTAACTTACTAGTCAAATATTAGTTGTATTTCAGTTATCATTGCTGCATAACAAATTAACCCCAAACTCTGCAGCTAAAATAACCATTTTTCTATCTTACTATTTTGGGATCATGGATTCAGATGAGTTGTAGACAGAAAAGCTTGGCTGAACAGTTCTTGCCTGGATTTTCTTATGAAGTTAGATGTCAACTGAGGATAATGTCATCTGAAGCTTAACTGGTCTGGATGTTGAAGATGATTCACTGGCTGCTTCCTGGGAATATGACTGGACTGTTGGCCATAGTAACTATGTATCTTTTCTCCTGGGTACTAGTCTTGAGGTAGTGTGACTTTTTATACATATAGTGGCTGGCTACCCCCAGAGAGAACAACCCAAGAGAACCAAGAAGAAAATTCAAGGCTTTTACTTACCTCACTTGGAAGTTTTATAGTGTCACTTCTACCTAATCCTATTACTGAAATGTACACCACTTAGACTGGCCCAAATTCAAGGGGAGGGAACATACACTCTTCCTCTTAAAGGGAGGAGTCTTAAAGAATTTAGGATATGTTTTAGAATCACTGTCTTTCAACTCTGGGGCTTCAAACACTTTTGACTAGAACCCTGAAAGGCCTTTGCTGGATGAATTATAAAAGATGACATACTGGATTTCCTTCATAAAATCAGATAGCAAGCTACAGCTAGATTCTAAGACTACCTTCAAAGGAGAAACTTCACAACCATATAGACTGGCAGAGAGATGAATGGATATATGAGGGACAGATGAATGAATGAATAAATAAACAGAGTGATGAAGATAGATGGCAACAAGAGAAGAGTTATTTGGATGAACCAGGGCATAGCCTGTGGTAACTCACCACCTGTGACTGGTTCCAAACATATTTTAGAGGGTACTTACACTAAAATCAAAGTCCATTCAGCAACAATTGCTAGATAGGATGAAACCAGGGCAGAGGATAGGTTTGGGAATGCAGGATGCTTAATAGGCATGGTAAGGAAATGAAGAATTACAGGGCAAAACATCATTGGATCAACACAGAAATCCATCCATCTTGACCAGCTGCTGTATGCTATTAGCGTCAGTAGCACCACGTCACGCCCATGGCAAATGACAGATCGTCCTCTGAAAATGGGAATCCAAAAATTTTGCAAAGGAAAGCAAGAAGATGATTTATTTCAATCTACAAATTTGCAATCACATTACATATGTTCTTTTTTTCTTGGTAAAATTACTAGGCTACAGAACCCGACTGAGATAAGTACTAAGATAATGGGAGGTAATATGAGAGGTGCTATTCCATTTTTTAAAAATCTAAAGGCTACAACTGGGCTAGTCTTCCAGTTACAACATATGGCTTAGAGACACGATCCCTCATCAAGAAAATGGAATAGAACTTGTCATCATGGACAGATTGTTAGAGGGAAAAAAATGATGGCGATAGGCATATTATGAGATAAGAACAGCAAGTACTGCTACATTTGGAGTGCTCTAAAAGCTGCAGTAGCATTTGTTTTGCTCCCTGGATTGGTTCCATCTGTCTAGTACTGCTGAGAATATTTTGACAGTGGAAATTTGTGAGATGAGGCAACCTCCACCAAGTACTGACATTTATGAGTCAGAATATCCATGATGGAGGAAGGAAGGATAAAAGGTATTGGTTTGAGGGCACTTGCAGGGAAATATTGTGAAGGCCACACTAATGGGCTTTAAGTAGACCTTTGGTGGGAAAGACTTTGCTATCAATTGCTGGGGTTTGAGTCTGGGGGAAGACTCTTTTCTTGGTTTTGACTAAATGGCAAACTGTCAACATGGCTGACAGGTGAGATAATTGTTAGCTCTCTGGCTTGCTAATTAAAGGAGATGGGGAGTAATAGGGACATTAATTTTGTTCACTCACCTGAATCTCCTTTGGAAAAGGGAATTCCTTTTGAATCCTAGAAGAGATCAATTCACTGCTTGACATGCACCCAAGTGAGTATGAAAAATATGCCTTCAGGCTGAGTGATGTATGAGTCAGATGTCAAGCTTCACGTGGTAAAATAGTGATATTACCTTTTAATTGCTCTCAGAGATAGAAAAGTCATCTAAAGCTGGAGTGTAGCAACCACTAAAGCCCTGGCATCAAAAGGAATCATGTTTCAAAACAAGGGAAAGCAAAAGGGAAGATCAAACGCTCCTCTATCTCATTCACCTTTGCATTGATGTGCTTTGTGTGTCCACTTCAATATTTCTAACACTTTCTTTTAAGTGAGACTGAATTCTTTTCTTTATTCTTATGAGGTTCCCTGCAGTTGCACAGGATAAAACAACTTCATTTTTAACCCATTCCCAAGTTTATAGCTTAAGTGTGGAGAAACCTTGAAATCAAGCTGCCAGGTTGTCATGCAGATTCTGAAACATAATAGCTGTGGAACTAAGAGGCTGTATTCTCATATCCACAATGCAAATAATATCATGTGAAACTTCATGGGGTTGTTGAGAGGATCAAGGGGGGAAATCCATGTACAACCATTTAACACAGTGTCTGGCACATAGTTATAGCTCAGCTTGGCCAGTCTCTTACATTAGGTATGGTATTCAAATAGAAGTACAATTATGGTCAAAGACTGGATGAAGATATGGTTTATTTGAATTTGTCATATTCACTCATGCCCAATATCATATTGCTGCCCATACCACCCTTTGCCCATACATCTCACAATCTTCAAGTGGGAAGAATTATTCTATTTCTTTTTTAAAATAGTATCGTAATTATAAACACAATAATTGTACAAATTCATGGAATTCATTGTGATATTTCCATATGTGCATATATCATGTTCATCTATCTGGAAAAAATTCTTCTGCTATAAATTTGATTTCTGGTCTATACTGGCAGTTATATTTTTCTTGAAAAAAAAATACAGGGATTTGTTAAACTGAGGGTTTTAAAAAAATGGCAAAAGGCATCTCCAAGCAGAGCTGTAAACTCTCTATCCCTTGAGTACAAAGCATTGTCTTCTGCTCATAAATACTTCAGGAAATACAGTGAAAAAATATTTATTTCCAATACCACGTATGGTCAAATAGAGGGAGGGGGAAGAAAAAAAAAGAAAGAAAGAAAATTTAGAGATTTTAAAGGTGACCCAATGATTCCAAAGAGGCTGTTTTTTCATTCGCACAGTGTAACAGCCTCCCACCAAGATTACTGAGTGTGCAGTATCTGTTTTTTGTGGGCTGCTGCCAACAGATGGCTTATTTTGAGTGGAGAGAAATATCATTAAGGAACAAAGAGAAATTAGGACTAAATAGGAAATTAAATATGTTCTTGGGATTACAACTGATGATCAAGGAGTTGCAAACCAGTGATTTGCAGCTTAATATTTTGCCTGCAGCCAATACCCACTGTTTTAAAGAAACCTTAATATTAAGAAGGCTGTTCTCACACTATGCAATTTATTTGTCTTTCTGTCTTGCCAGGGCCTTTGCCAAACATCATAATTTGCCCAGAATCCAGAATTGCAAGATGAACAAATAATATTCATTTCCTGCATAAAGAAAACATCCTTTGATTGAATTGTCTCCTTCCATCCCAGTCACTGCAATGTGTGTGCTATATGTCAGAGATGTGAAATGGAGTTGAGCCTACTTGAAAGCACAGTATAAATTAGCTCCTAAATGAAAACAGTTAGAAGGAAAACATTTGCAAATGACAGCCAAACTCTATCAGCTCCTAAAGTACTCAGGGCCCCTTTGAGGAATGCAGCATGAAAATGAGGGCACATGATCCCAGAATGTGACCCCACCACTACTCAGTGGGTTAAGGAATTTCCCTGGGGGACTTGAGGGGTTGGAAGTCAAAGGCTAAAAGCAAGATATGTTTCCTCTAAAATCCAGCTGTTATGGATGACTCTTTCAGCTATACATGTCTATTAGTTTACCAAACAATAATTAAATAAAATACAAAGAAAAGCAATCAATGGCAATCAAATGAACTATAACTTGGTTCTAAGTTACTTAAGAAAGGCTGACATGCATACGGAGCTGTTTAAGTTCTAGAAGAGGATGTTTGTACACCCAGAGCTTATCAAACCCTCCAGTACTGTATTAATGTAGTCATGGCCAAATTCACACTGAGGCTCTTGGACACAATTCTGATTCTGTTCACAGGTGAGGACGGATGCCAGGAAATCTCATCTTGGATGGCTTCTCTTTTGCTTAAACCAAATCAGCCTTGTGCATGTCTCTCTCACATAAATCAGAGCATCCATAGAAAACTCTAGGCAACCTACCTCTCCTACCTATTACATCAGTGACAACCTATTCAAAACAGTTGGGAATAATTCTTGTCACTGGGTAGAATCTATATTCTTGAATTAAGAGACCAGGTTATTCATTCATTCTCTCTCTCTCTCTCTCTCTCTCTCTCTCTCTCTCTCTCTCTCGTTCAGTTTGTGGCTATATGAGAATCAGTGAGCCTTTCTGTTGTGCTGTTATTATTGATGGCACAACCAGCCACTAAAACTATATCACTTCAGGGAAAGAATCGATATGAGGGCAAAAGTGTATTCCCCAGAATCCAGATGCTATGAGGTGACTGGCCTCTCAGCTATACATTACTTCCACAGCTATGGTAGATCACCTAGTGTCCCCATGCTTCTCCTTTATATTTACACCCTTTCCCATGGGACTTTGCAGTTCTCTCCCAATGTGTAGAGGGTGTGATGGTGAATTTTGGTTGTCAACCTGACTGAAATGAGGAATGCTTGGAAAATTGATAAAACATACTTCTGGGTGTGTGTATGAGAATGTTTCCGAAGAAGGCTGCATGTGGGTGAGTGAACTAACTGGGGAAGACACACCCAGAATATGGACAGCATCATCTAATAACTGGGGTCCCAGATGGAACGAAAAAGCAGAAGGAGGAGGAAGAGGAACACTGTCCGGATCTTCTTTGAGTGGGTCTATTTTTTCTGTTAGAGTCACCTGTGGATATAAGACTTCATGTTCTTCAGTTGCACCAGTAGCTGTTCTGGGGTTTTACAGGCCTTTGTCCTTGAACTGGGGCTTATCATTATCCTCTCTGATTCTGAGGCTTCAGGCTTCTCACACTGAGCAGCTATCATTTTCCCTGTCTCCCCAGCCTACAAATGGCCATTGTGGGACTACTGAGCCTCTGGTTGTGTGAATCAATCTAATAATTTTTTTCCTCTCTCTCTCTCTGTCTCTCTCTCTCTCTCTCTCTCTCTCTGTCTCTCTCTCTCTCTCTCTCTCTCTCACACACACACACACACACTATCATCTATCTGTCTATCTATGAGTTCTGGTTCTCTGGAGAATCCTAATATGGAGAGTGAACTCACTTATCCTTTGACTCGGTATTCAACCATATATTGCTTTTGTCAACCAGATGCTAGTGGATGGTTATGCAAACAGTGTCTAGCAAAGTATGTGGGTGATTGGTCTACCCCCATCCTGTACTTCTGCCATCACCATGAGAACATATCCAGACAGACCAGCATGTCCCAGAAGTAGGATGGAAGATGGGTGGAACAGATGTAGGTGACTTGTCCAGACAGCCTAGATCACTTAATAGACATCTGACTTGCAAACACACCAGCAAGCATAGCTGAGAACAGCAGAGCCACTCAGCCTGAATTGTTGTCTCATGGATACATGTTAAATAAGTGCCTATTATGTTTAGCTACTTAATTGGAAAGTGCTTTTTGTTTTAAGCTGCTACCAGTAAAAAACAAAGAGATTTAAAAATGCATTTACCACCTCATTGCCTGGATGAAAATCTTTTTTTTTTTTTTTTTGGTACTATGGATTGAACCCAGGACACTTAACCACTATGCCACATCCCCATATTCCCAGCCCTTTTTATATTTTATTTAGAGACAGAATTTTACTAAGTTGCTTAGTGTCTCACTAAGTTGCTGAGGGTGACTTTGAACTCCTGATCCTTCTGCCTCAGCCTCCTGAGCTTCTGGGATTACCATGGAAATTATTTTTAAAAGTTGCCATTTTTTTTTAAGCAAGATATCCTAATCATTCCATTTTGGGAACTTAAAAGTCAAAGAACTAGTAAGGCCCTAAGCAACTTAGAGAGACCCTGTCTCTGAATGAAATATAAAAAGGGCTAGGGATATGGCCCAGTAGTTAAGTGCTCCTGGGTACAATCCCAGATACCAAAAGAAAAAGAAAAAAAAGTCAAGGAAGTGGCATTCCCAGCAGCAAAGGTACAAGATGGTACAAGATGGTATTAGGTATGGAACTAAAAGTCTACCTGCTATTTAATTGGAAAGTGGGGCTGGGGTTGTAGTTCAGTGGTAGAGTGCTTGCTTAGCACATCTGAGGCACTGGGTTCAATTCTCAGTAATATATAAAAATAAGTAAATAAAATAAAGGTATTATGTCCATCTACGACTATTTTTTTAAAAGTCTACCTGCTGTACCTTGAAATAATATTAACTAAACTTCATTGAGGGTCTATTACATACCAAAAACTTTATTGCACTGTTCAATTCTATTAATTAGTGAGGAATTATTATCAATTCCTATTAAACAGGTAAGGAAATTGACATACTTTGTAAAGACAAATAACTAGGTCAGAGACCTACAACCAATATATTAGAGTCCGAGTTTAACTAACTCAAAATTCAAACCTCTATACCACACTTACATTATGACATTCCAAACAAAACACTTATGTGGAAAATACTTTTATTTAAACAATCCTAGGAAGCTACAAAAAAGAATTAAAATTGTAATCAGTTCTCAAGAGCTCAAAAAATTCTTAACATATACATGTCTCTGTTTTTCAGAGTTTGCTGCCAGACAAAGTCCAAGAAGCCCAGTCCAGATGGGCTCTTCAATATTTCTTATATCCTCCCCCTCAGCCAATAGACTGGACTGAGAAGGCAAAGTCATTGCTCTGATTTGAAGAGTTGTGCTGTAAAGAAAATGGGCAAGACCTTCACGTGAACTCCAGTCACAAGTCCTGGGCCTGCAAACAGAGTCAGTATTATTCACCAAAGAATGATTAAGTTCCCAGCCAAGGGAGAGGCAAAGGTCAAGACCCCTATTTTTTAAGAAATCACTTGGCTGTTTGATGAAGCTTACAATAGTAAATATTGTGAGAACCAATGCTTCTGCGGAAATTGTACTGAGGAACAGATTTCAGAGAAGTCAAAATCAGTCAAGTGCCTAAAATAATGGAATTTTGACAGTACATTTTTATTCCATTCTTTCAATCTTCTTTTAAGAATTCATCTTTGAAGGGACATTGAAGTCTTTGCTCCTTTTAGAGCCCTGCCCCCATCTTATAGGGGCCTACATTGTTCCCTCTCTACTCTAAATACTGATAGAAATTATGATGATGACTCCCCTAGGTCCAGGTTTCTTCATAGGTCCATGGAGTGTCCAGGACCCTCAGATCTCTAATACAATTGTGATGGCACTGTTGACAACAATGTCTACTATTCAATGAGCTTTTCTATGTGCCTGAATCTCTTTTTTTTTTTCATCATTGTGCTCTCAATAACCCTAGGAGGTAGGTACTATTATAATTTCCATGTCATAGAAGAAAAACTGAGGCTAAGAAATAATCATATAACTTACTCAAGGTTATACATCCAGAGAGTAGCTGAGCTGGGATTTGAAGATAATCTGATTCCAACAATTTTGATTATTAGCTGAATCCACACAAGATACTCTTTGATATGCTTTTGTTTAACCCCAAGGTGCCAGGCACATTGTAGAGCCTCACATGCATGAATTATACAGGAAACTTCAGAGGTTTCCAACAATTACCAGATGCCCCTACCTAACAATAGAGCACATGCCACACAGGAGAAATATTTGATGTCTGAGTTAGACTTATTTGCTCTCTCACGTGTGCTTCTTAGCAAACAATATGTTCCTATATGGCGAAGAAGGTAAGGGAACACATTATTTGAAGGCCTGTGTGTTATCAGCAAATATGGGTTATAAAAATTCCTTTCAGCTATAAACCTCTCTCCCAATCCCCAAACATTGAAATAACAGACATCCAGCAAGTGGAATAAGGTACAGTGTTGGGAAATGAAGAGTTTTACATGTGAAAAATAAATATTTTCTTAGAAATATTTTCCTTAGAAACAGCAAATCTATTGCAGAGAATAACATATCAAGGAATTGGCTAAAGATTCCAGCTTTTTGAAAAAAAAACTGTTAGGCAAAACCTCAAACTCACACAAGATGCTGCTTTGGGACATATGGAAATGTGTCACTTATATTATAGAATCAAAATATTCTGAAGAAAACTAAAAGACCTAGCTCTTTCTACCACATTTGGGCTGCTTGCCCATTAATCACAATTCATCACATGAATACCAAGTGATGAAATTCATTTGGGAAGGGACTCCTATATTTGTCTACTTGGATCATTACTTTTGATTTTTAAATTTCTGATTAATATCCAAATTTCTATTTGGATAATAATTTATCCAAATTATTATTTGTCAGAATAATTTAAATGCTTTCTAAATTAAATAAAGATAAATGAAAGAGATTACAGTAGGTAATATGGCTAAAGCCTATTTTTGAGGAACTGGTTTTTATGATCCAGAATCATAAACCCATTTATAGAGAATAATGCTACTTGTGTATCTCTTTAGTTCTTCAAATTCAATGTAATTAATGATGAATTAACCATTTCTTCCCACAAAAACTGATTCATCTTCATGCATTCTTTATCTCCATGACTAGCACATTGTTATGGATTGAATTGTGACCCTAAACTGTCATACACTGAAGTCCTAATCCCTTGTGGCCCCTTTTGGAAAGGGCATCATTGTAGATGTGGTAGATAGCTAAGATGAAGTAATGCAGAAGAAGCATAGTCCCTATCCCAATGTGACTGGGGTCCTTATACAAAGGAAACAATTTTTGTGCACAGAGGAAGAACATAAGAAGATGAAGGCAGAAATGGAGGCAATGTTTCTGCATACCAAGGAATACTAACAAATTGTAGCAAGTCATCAGGAGCTAGGAGGAAGGGATGGAACAAATTCTGTCTCATGACCCTCCAAAGGAACAAACCCTGCCAACAGAATGAGTTTGGACTTTTAGCCTCTTTAATTGTGAGAAAATAAAATGTTTACTGTTTAAGTCACCCACTTATGACATCTTATAGAAAGATGAGCAAATTAATGCATGCTCCATCCACCCTGTTACTCTGGGGTCATTCCTTATCCTTCATTCCCAGGATCCAACTGTGAGATATGTCTTACATTTTCCCCTTCTTTCCACATTCAAAGCCTTCTCCTTGGTTCTACCACTCTTCATTCTCTTTTGAGTTGCTACAAGAGACTTTAACTTGGCTAGTCTGCTTTCTTTTATGATTCCTTGCTTCACTGCTTTGTTGGCCAAAGTCATCCTTCCAAATTTCAAATCTGTCATGTTACTATTTGTTTTTTCTTTTGGTTAAATTAAATGCACAGTATAGGATATATATCTTGATGGAAATATATACTTTTTAATTTTTAATTTTCTATTTTTAAAATTCTTAATGGAAATCTTAACTTTTTTTTTGCCATTCAAGGTCAGTCTTGGTTTAATCCTCACCAGTTACACAGCCTATCCTACTGTTCTCATACATTCAAGCAATATTCCAGTTCATCCATCCATCCATGCTGAGCTAGCTGCCATAATCTTAGTACCCATGCTTAGTATCCTTCTAATATCTTTATGTATTTTCCCCATACACTTCACGTGAAATTCCTTTCAGCTCTAATGCTCTGCAATTGCATTTTTTTTCTCCTACCCAAAGTCTAGTTCTTTATCAAGTAACTTCTAACTAGGAATTTATTGAGCAAACATGTGAACACATATTTGTTAAAATATGAGTCATCACATACCGAACAAAGGAAAAATACACTTCAGCTAAATAAACAACTCGGGGACAATAATCTTAGTCAAATCTTAGCTTATTAAATTTGACTCCAGTATTTAAATAGGAACTTACTGAACAGAAAAACAAATGTACTTGCCATAGCAAACAACAGTAAGGCAATACTGAGCTGGTATGTTTCAGTATTGCTCCATGCTTGTCCCTAGTTGCATGTAATATTAAAGAGTTGGGAAGACAAGGTGTTCTTGGATAATTCTCTGTACATTTATATTATTGATGTACACCTGTGTCCTCCTAGTCAGTTTAAGCACCAATGCTCCTCCTTACCACTTATTTGAGTCCTTCTCATTTTAGATAAAGCATGTGGCTCACACAATATGCCATGGATTTGGCTGGTTAGAGTTTCATGCCTTTCCTAAATCTATTGAGATTTTGAATCTTACCTGCAAAAAGAGGTATTTATCACTATATTTGTTGTTTATATACATTCCTAAGCATTGCTTGAGAAGGAAAAATGCAAGAGTCATACAGTAAGGAAAAAAATGAAAATTAGAATAAATTGTTTGGTCATATATTTTAAGAGACAAGGGTGTATTTTCATATAATTTATATTTTTATAAAGTTTAAATCTAATTATAATTGTTATGTTCTAGAATGTTATAATTATGCTTAGCACAAAAAGAAGCAATAGAGTTTCAAATATCAATTTAATTCTTTGCTACTCAGAAACAATGCTATAATATTCATGCTCCTATTTAACACTTTTCTGTTTTCTTTATATTCAACCAGCATTATCCGTGAAATATATTTTTTCAGCAATACTTTATGAAATTATCACCTGTTTTTATTCATTCTCATTTAAAATATGTACTTTCTAAAGGTCAAAAAAGATATCATTAGTTTTAAAACTCTTAAATTTTTATATTTTTACATGGTCCTTGCTCTCCTCTCAGTCTCAACAAGTTCTGCACTGAACTACGGTGGTGTTTCCTTTCAAGAACTGGGACTCAATCCACTGATTCACTTGGAAATCTGACAAGCATTTGAAACTCAGCATGTTCCAAACAGAGCTCTCTATCTTTTTTTCTGACTTGGTATTTTTCTTAAAGTCCTAAAATGGGGTTAATGGAATCAGTTTCTATATTGTTCCTGAACTAAAATCATATATTTCTCTTAAATTCCTTCTTCTAAATCCACAATTACTCATGAGTCCTTTGATACTACCTCTGAAATGCCTTTGGAATCCATCCTTTTCTTTTCATTTTCCAAATAGAGTCCTATATTGCCACAGCATCTAGTATGTTATTGGAGATATATATATATATATATATATATATATATATATATATATATATATATATATATATATATATAGTGGGCTTTCAAAAATGCTTGGCAGGTGAGTAAATGGACAATAAAATTGATAAAATTGGTGATTTTTTTTCTTTTTCTTTGCACAGTAACTGCAATGGTTCTATAGAAGAACTCCCCATTATTAATCAATCCACTCTCCTATTTGACTTCCAAACTTACTACAAGGGTTAATTTTCTAAAATATATCCAATCATATCATTCTCTACTCAAAAAAAAAATTGACAGCTATTATTCCCATGATAAGCCAAACAGGAACTCTGCTAAGTGCTGGGATATTGATGAACAAATAATGGACTCTATGTTGGAAGACAGATATTAATTGAATAATTAATCTCAGGCAAATCTATACAATGCTTTGAAAGCATATGACAGGGTTCATGATCCAGCTTGGAAGCTAAGGGTGAAAAGTCCAGAGCAAGAGTTCTAGGAACTATGGTACGAAGGGTGAGTAGGATTTCTTAGTCACAGTGCTTCTCTTGGGCAAGCAACACACCTGAAGCTAGTAGTGGAAAGGAGCATTGGGCCTCTAGGCATGGAGGAGGACAAGAGGCTCAGAACTCAGAGGGCAAAGGGTAAACAGTGTGAGTTGTAGTCATAAGGATTAGCAGTGCACTGTTTGCTGAGCATGCTCAGATTCCACTGAAGGAGGTGAATGAATCTTTCCCCTTGTTTCTTATTCTCAAATTTTGAAAAATACTAAAAGAGAGAGGTTTATCTTAGGATGGGAACAATTTTGCATTAAAGCTCAGAACTGTCATGAAAATCAAAGTAAGAGGAGTTGAGGAGAGGAAAGGGACCTGGGGAGAGAAGAGGAGACAGGAAAAGGAAATAATGGAGAATGCCACAGGCCAAATTCTATTGCTATATTATGTACATGTACAGATATGTAACAATGAATCCCACCATTGTGTACAATTATTATAATGCACCAATAAAAATGTGGAAAATAACAAAAGCTCAGAACCACTGGAAAGGCACCCTAAGCAGCACTGGAAATTATTTTTCAAAAGTTGTTGAAGTGTGAATAAAAGATAAATTTTGTTCCATCAACAAATATTTTGATGGGAATAACTCATTGCTTGGTGACTTCACTTTTGTTTCTTAGTCCATATTAATTAATAATGGACATTTTCAACATGCCAAATCGGTCATTGAATTCTTTATAATGTCCTATTCTGCAAGCCAAAGATAGCAGCACAATTAATACATGTGATAAATACAAGAGCACCCTTGCTTTGTTTCTTACTTTTTAATCAACACTGAGTTTTTTTTCTTTTCTTTTTTCCTTTTTTAACAGGCAGCTTCCTTCTTTCTTGAATGCTTCTGAAGATGTCCAATCCCCAGGGCCCCTAGGATAATGAAATCCACCTTCCTTTGTTTCAGGAGCTGAGGAATGATTGCAGCCCACTTTGTCTCCTCATTTGTGCCAAGAAGACAACCCATGTGGAAATGATAAAAAGAATCTCACCATCTCCACTTTCGGGCCTTCCATTAAAGTACAAAACCAGGGGTGACACGTCTTTATAACAACTGCCAGCTCCAAAGTTCTTTCTTGGGAAAATATATTAATCTGTATACTTGCTGAAGCTGCTTGTTAAACTCAAGCCCCTGGAAATCAGAAGTGCTGATGGGATGGAACAGTACCCCATGGCAGGCTGGTGAAACCGCATGGCCCCTGCTGTCTGTTGTAGTTTTATTGTCCTTATAATTGCAATAATAAATAAAACACGTTGACCTTCAGTGTCCACTGTGAAGCCTCAAATTACTGCTTCAATTTCAGTCCAGTAGCTTCTATGCTTTGGGGAACAACCTTTCATGTCTTACTTTGTGAGGTGGCCCACCTGTGTTTGCCAGAAACATTTTCAGATATTTACCAATAGGATTTTTCAAGAGATCTTTTTTCTCATTTTCTGGTTTCCAGTTTCTGAGCCATAATTACCCAATATGAACTTATTTGAAATGCTTAAATGAATGCTTAGTCTGAAAATAGACACGTGAAGATAAGGAACTCAGATGCAGGAGATATAAGATGCACCATTAGAAAGTATTCTGTCAGAAAATGGGAGCACAACCTTCCTTGTTTGATAACTCCATAATCATCCACTGTGGCCTACTCTCTTCTGTTTAAAGGCTCCTTGTGAAGATGGCCAGTGTAGATCACTGTGAACGTCTCTGTGCAATAATATAGGAATTATCCTCTTCTTTGAGATAGCTCTGTAATATCATAGTAAAACAGTGGTTTCCAATCACCCAAAGGGCTTGTTAATGCACAAATTGTCTATCCTACTCCCAGAAGTTCCTTACAGCAAGTCTGAGTTGGGGTCTGGGAATCCACACTTCCAAGTTCTCAAGGGATGCAGATGCTGAGGAACTGGATGCCACATTTTGAGAATCACTTATGTAAAAATAAAGGAGCTTTATGTTGTTCCCAGGAGGTACTTGGAAGTATAAATACATGAGTAATGATACTGGCACCAGGATATCTAGTTTGAGAAAACCAATCAAAGAATCAAGAATTTTCTAATTCCAATTAAAAATTGAATTTGAAAGTTAAATTTAAAGTTGACAAGAATTTACAACTTATAGTAGAACGTAGAGTTGGCAAGATATTAATGTACAGGCATAGCATGGCTTAGAGCATTTAAGTGACTTATCCAAGGTCATAAAAGTGCTAGCAGAGGAGCTGTGGATACAACACATTTTGAACTCCTATGCCTTTGTTTAATTTGCTCTACCACCATCTTAGTAGCCAAGTCTGACTTCAAATTTATTTTATTCACTAAGAATTCTACTTTGGTAATAATATATATGTTAGGACTGAATTATGTGGTTGAAACTAATAAACTTATGCATTGGCCTTCACATCTAGTGTCCTATTTTATTCTTTGGAGACTTCCTTCCTTATGAAAACTTCTAAGTAAAAGAATTAAAGTAAAATATAGTACGTGTTATTTTTGTTCAGACAGGAAAGAAACCTGGAAAGGAGGGAGAATAGATATATTTATACAGAAAAGCTTTTCTCAGGAGAAAAACTATGCTATTTTAAAATGAACCAATGGAATTGGATTAATCTGGGTGTTTTAACATGAACAACTCATTACTTTACTTAATGTGGTAGACTTTATTTTTCATTTTAACCATGTTTTGTTTTCTTCTCTCGATTAATTTGCATATAGAGACATAGCTTTGTCCATACAGTTTTCAGTGATTGTAAAGAAATTTAATTTGGATTACTATGCTCAGAAGGATCTATGTCTACATGCAGCAAATACAGTCACATATGGTTCTGAAGCTTAATGTCAGAGCCCAGCGAGAGTTTCAAAGTTGTTGAGGTCATGTACATTCTATCAGTGTGGTATAATGCATTGGACATACAGATTTTTCTTTTGAAAGACCTGAGTGTGAATTCTCCCCATTACTCTGTAACCTTTGGAAAGTCCATAAAATGCTTTGTAAACTCAGGGTTGCCATATGTACAATTGAGGAAAACAACAATAAATAGCAACAAAAACCTCCTGACTCACAGGCAGTGCCAGAGCCAGGAAGAGGTGTGGGAAGTATTTAGTCCCTTTATAATTTCCATCAGCTCCTCCTACCACCATGCCTGGCCCAGCAAGTTACCACAAACAACCTAAAGAGAATTAATGCCTTGAAATGTAAGTATAGCTTTCAGCTAAGTGTTCTACTGCATCCTACTTGAACTATATTTCAGACAAGTTCCCTCTCTAACTCCACAATCACACTGTTACTTCCAATCCTCTTAGATAGCAGAAATCTATCTGGGGCTGGCTTCACCCACAGAGTTCTTAAGATGGAAGATCAGCTATGCCTGGAAAGTATCTACTACATGATCCCCTTTCTCCTTAACTAGCTTTCCCTGTGCCAGACATCTAGGTGCACCAGGACTCAGTTTCTTCAACGGAAGGGGTGAGGAGTGAAAGAGAACAAAGCATTTTCTAAGGTTCTACTTTTCTTTTCCCTTAAATAACTGCCTTAGAGTGCCCTACCTGGCAATACAAATTGGAAAAATTATGTGGATCTAAAATACATTTATATATTACAGTATAAAGCATCTCTTTTTATGTAGTACTGTCCCACTGTCTCAAATTACTGTGATCTGCTTATATTTCTTTTTATCTTCTGTAATTTTCTTAAAAACCTGCTCTAAAATTGGGCCACCAAAATTGTTCCTCCCAAGAAAAACTCCATTTTATTCTACTATTAAACTTTCAGAAAGAGCCTGAAAATTCTTGGGGAGAAATGCTGACTTCATTTAAAGAGAACATCTACCATCTTTGTATGAATGTTGGTAAGAGATTTTCTTTGGATTTATTTTGAATTATTCGTTGCATGAAAGACATCATTGCACCCATTAAAACTGAAAACGAAATCTACTTGAATAAAGGAAAATGAAGACACAGAAATAGTAGTTTAAATAATAGTGTAGTTTTAAAAACAAGCAAACAAAAATTAACTTAGCAGGCACAAGGGATCCATAATTATCGTCTAGGCACTCCATGCTAAAATCATGGAATGGAAATGATCTTAGCTACCAATCTTTCAAGCCCTTTAATCAACAAATGAGAACTGTGAGGATTTAAAACACCTGTCCAGATCATAGGGCTCATAGGTACAACCCCAAGTCTAGAAGTATATTTCTCAATAATCAGGCAAGTTTTTTCCCAGAACTGAGGGTGATTTGGGTAGATAATAAATTTGGTATGAGGGACTATATTTATTTGTGGCCTTCTGTGTGTTTTCTTTTAAGTATGCTTCATTTTTGGTTACATTTTGTCTGATTCCTTTAAATAATTGAAGTGTGTTTTATATTTTTAGTTAGCAGAAAGACTCTAATGATAAGTAAAATCAAAGTAAAAATATTGCATATGGCTGAGTAATTTACAAACCTCACTTTGTGACAGTGCCAAGTTTGTTGCTACTATATCATGAAGGCAGCTAAAACTGGTAAAATGTTTTATCTTAGGCATGCAACTGGCATAAAGTAGACAAAAATTACAATAAACCAAAAAATTAGACAACTAACATTTAACATGTCATGTTCTGCTACAGTTGAGAGACTTAGCAAAGAAAAATATAGGATGTCCAGTTCAATCTGAATTTTAGATGAACAAAGAATACTTATTTTTGGATGTGTATGCCCCATGCAATATTTAGGACATATTTATATTGAAGTAATTATTCATTGTACATGAAATACAAATTTAATTGAACATCCCTCATTTTATCTGGCAACCCTAAATCTACCCATTTTAAGATGTTTAATTAAAATGTCACAGACTGGTAAGTTAATATGAACTTACTATATATGCTAAGTCCTCACCATGTAGGACTAAATAAACTTACGTCTATTACATGAAGAAAAAAATGTTCCGTGTTCATTGAATTTCCATTGTAGTGATTTATTTCCAAGAAATATAATGAAAGAGTATTTCCAAATGACACATAGATTTTATTTATGCATTCACAAAACATATTCCATGTAAGAGCAGACAAACCAACTACAAAGACAACAGATTCTCTATTACAGAATGCAATTGTTTTTTGTATGTAACCAACATTTATTTTAATTTATATTTCTTTGCTGATTAATTATTGTGTTATTTTTTTTCTTGTGGCAGACAAAAAACAAAGAAGGAGACTTAAAAGGAAAGAAGAGAGAGAGAAAGTAGCAACAAAAAGTGTTTCCTGGGCATTCATTAGATCTAGATCTATGAATCAATATTCCTCCTATCTAGATTTTATTTTTTCTTCAAAAGTACTACAATATATCAACCCAATATCAATAATATGGTGCAGAAATAAAAGTGTGCTCATGTTGCTTTTAGTTTTTTTCTATTTTAGCCATTTGAATATTTATATAGTAACAAATATTTCATTCTCTTAAGATAGAAAAGCTGTTGAGTCTTAGAGGTTACCCAGTATCATTATTTCATTTCTCCTAATTTCTTTATATTTGAACGTTTTATAATACTAAACTGAAGTAGAAGAATATATGTTTATACAAAAAGAATTAATGGTTACATAATCTCAAAATAGTTCAAGTGATAGCAATGTATTGTGGGATTTAGAATATGTCACATTCCATTTTTCTTATTCAAATAATTAAGATTAATTTCATGTCTATACCTGAACATAGTCAACAGATACATGCGTTGGTTTTATTTTAATATCTCTGTCATTTTTGTGAATAAACATCAATAAAATTGCTCTATTTAATTATTAATATTTAAAGTAAGTTTTAATTCATTATCGATAAAAGACTTCTTAACAATTTTCATAAAACAAAACAAAGTTTTTTTTAAGTTTAGATAAGTCACTTCTAACAACCAAAATGTGAAACAGTTTGCTTTATTAAAAGGTATTTAAGGAGGGAGAAAAAACTGATGAATGCTAAATATATGTTTCCTTTAATAAATATATATTCTGAAAGCAAGCCTAGCTAATAATATTAACATAATTCACTGGAACTTGCATTCAATGGCATACTATATGACTATGAAAAATGAAAGATTAATATATGTATATGGAAAGTAAAAATGCTTGTAATAACAAAAAAGTCACCTCACCAAAAAAAAATGTATACTATTTAAATTGCACAGTAATCATTCTATAGTAATCATAGAATCATGGCATTAAAAAATAAGAAACCCCCCCCCCACCACAAGTACCCAGGCTTACAGCACCAGAGACCAGGAATTAATGTATACCATGCTTATGTAGCCATTAGTCAAAAACTTTCTATTCCTTCCATCATATGAATCCCAACTGTCCTCTTGGGATGAACTTTCATCTCCCTACCCACAAACTCAGCTGCCATTTTCACAGCTGCAAAGGGAAGTGGAGGAACAACTGTAGATTTTACATAGGGTCAAGGACATGAAGAGCTAAAATATGGTGACTAGCAGGTAAAGAATGACACTTTTAAGTCTCAGGTAATTCAGATTTGTTACCAGTTACTTAAACTTATTTTTCCCTCGTCAAATATAAACTTTGTTTTCCACCCCTTTTTATTTATTTGCTGATCAGTTTCCCATGTCCTCACTTGCTTAAGCTCTTGTCATTGACCTTCATCATCTCACTGAATACACACACTTGCTCTTATTTCTTTGCCATCTCTTCCACATGTTTTCTCTTTTTTAACTTTCCATTATATTTTCCTTTTTCTTCTCCTAGTTTCTAAACTTACCATTCATTTGATAAATGTCAAAATCACCAGGTGAAAGTTAGGGAGGGGGCTCATTCAAGATAGGACTTTTAACTCTACATGGTCAAATATTTAATTATTTATTTTTGAGTGATAAAAATAAGTATAACAGGTTAGAGATTTATTTTTACAATTAATTTAAAATGCTAAACATGGCTTTAATTTTTTGGCTTTTGTTTACAGTTATGGCTCAGTTATTATGTGATATCTGATATTATGAGATATCCCTCAAAAGCTCATATGCAAGGTTTAGAGGTGAAATGATTGGGTTATGAGAGCCTTAACCCAATAAGTGAATTAATCCCCTGGCAGGGATTAGCTGAGTGGTAACTGAAGGCTGGAAGGTATGGCTGGAGGAGGTGGGTCATTGGAGGTGTACCTTTGGGGTGTATATTCTGTGAGCTGAGCTTAGTCTCTCTTTCAGCTTCCTGGCCATGTCTTGAGCCATTCTCCTCCAACATACTCTTCCGCCATGATATTCTGCTTCACCTCAAACCCCAAAGAATGGAGCCAGCTGTCTATAGACAGATCTCTGAAACTGTGAGTCCCAAATAATTCTTTCCTCCTCTAAAATCAAACTTGTAAAGTCTTTTAGTCACAGTGGTGAAAAAGCTGACTAAAACAAGTTGTTTGGGTTCTTCATTGTCTAAAAGAAATATCACTTATCTTCCATTTGATAATTCCCTGCCCTTCTTGGGAGATCTTTATATACAGGTTTAATTTAATACTCAGTTTTAACAAGTAGTTTTAAGAATGTCTAAAGTGTACCTATGAGTATATTTAGAATATGTTTAAGGAAAATATAGAGGAGCCAAATGAAGAAGATTAAAGATTATGTAATTCTACCTTCAGGAAGTAAACACATACATACATACACTTGTACATGTATGCATGCAACATACAGACATGCATGCATGCACACACATGCAAACACACACAATCACATATTTAAAATTCTATACAAGACTGTCTCTCTCCCCCTTTCTCTAAAGCTAGAAAGGGATATGCACAACTTTTTTTTTTTTTCTGAGAACAATGCTCCAAAAATGGTGGAGTAACGGTGGAAGGAACCTAGACTTCTGAATAATCATTTGAAGAGAAATAAATTTCCCTCTGCTTTAAGCTATAGTTATTTTGGAGATCTCTTCATTACAGTAGCAAGTAACCCTATCTAATATATTAACCAAATGGCCAAAAATGATGACACATATTTTCAGAATTAAAAGAAGAGAATTACTGACTGGAGTCACATTAAGGACCTCAGGGGAAATGTGACACAAGTAAAATAAGGATGACAGCCTCTTGACTTCAAGATGGCAGCAAAGCGCAGGCATTTGCCACCCCTGTGCTCAGGAAAACATGTTGAAATACCAGTAAAAGAATTTAAAAGGGAATAAACCCCAAACTGTAAAGAAACAAATGAGGAATTTCAATTTCTGGATGGCAAAATGTAAACAGAAATGTCTGATCAGGAGATGCGACGGAAAGAGTCACAGTCTAGAAGATGTGCCAGAGGGAGACACAGGAACTAGAGCAGCCAACTTTCTCAGCAGAGCTCTGAAGAAACCTGTGGTGTACGTCAGGGTTTCTCAACCTCAGCACCATTGGTGTTTGGAACCTGATAATTCTTTGTTGTGAGGGGCTGTCCTCATCCCTCCAACCCTGACAATTAAAATGTCCCCAGACATTGTCCAAATTTCCCTGGAGGGCAAAGTTGCCCCTGGATGAGAACCATTACTCTACATTTTTCATTCTACAAAAATTCTCTGAACACTTGCTATAAGCTAGGCACTCTTCTAGATACTGGAAATATAAATCATAATACAAATCATATTTTAAAAATACATGTCCAAAAGACCAAAGGCTGAACATTTTCTCTGATATGCGGATGCTGATTCACAATAGGGAGAGTCATTAGGGAAGAAGAGAGTTATGCTAGATTAGGTAGAAGGAAGTGAAAGGAGGGAAGGGGAGGAGATATGGGGATAGGAAGGATAGTAGAATTATTACCTTATGTACATATATGACTGCATGACCGATGTGATTCTACAATATGTGCCATCAGAAAAATGAGAAATGATACCCCATCTCTATATATCAAAGTACATAAATGCATTCTCCTGTCATGTATAACTAGTTAGAACAAATAAAAATTTAAAGAAAAATGCATGTCCTCATAATACTTTCTTATGGGACTAGATAGGCAACAAAACTAATTGTGTCAGGAATATAGCTTGGCAACAGATGATAAATTAATGGAGAAAAAGACAAGGTATTGATGGGAAAAAGGAAAAGAAATTTGGAAAAATGGGATTCCAGAGAAGCTGTGCCAGTTGGCTTCAAACCCCTTTCCGGGTTTCATGCATACCCAGCTTTTGCCTTTGGAAAAACACTAGAGAGGAAGTTACTGAACTGTCTGAATAGGCTCCTAGGAAGAAATGTGGATACTGGTGATGGACCTTAGATCATTCTGGAGCCAAATACTGATACTTTAGCAGGGCGGATGTTATGGGAAGAAACATGGCTACTATGACCCAGGAATTGCAATGAGGTCTGACTTAGGGTGGTGGCAGTGGAAACAGATTCAACAGTGTATTAGTGAGTTCATAAGCTTCTTGTTTTATTTTTAACTCATTTTCTCTATCAAATATTCAACAGTGATGCTCTATAAAGCTGTGTGAAATTGAATTTCCTTTCAGAGAATTTCTTATTTGAGACAATTGCATTATGTTGCTGAGTAGAACAGATAGTTGAATACCATTAACTAAGCTTTAGTAATATTATTGTCGAAAAATGAGTGAGGAGCCTTTTTCTTAAATAAAACCCTTCCTCAAAATTCACACTTAAGACACATGGAAACCAAAATACTTAGAAATATTTACTGATATCGAGTGGGCTTGTTTCATTTTCCTTGAGGAACACAGGCAGTTGCTGGTACAGTCCTTAACAGCTTGAAGCTGCAAGCTTAGACGAAAGGAGGATAAGCTGAGATAGTTTTTCTTCCCCTTACTTAAAGGTTTTATTTTACATAATGTTTTGGCATTCTCCCATCACAACTGTTACCAAAATAAGATGGTCATATCTTTTTGATTTCCAAAGTGTGATAAGATACTTGCTAGCAAAATTTCGAAACAGAGGATAAATGAACTGCAGCTACGAAGTATCAATTATTTTGGAGTTATCCATATTTCCTATTTGTTACTTGGTAAGGTCATTTTCCAGGTAGGAGGAAAATGACCTCCTCCTTTAAAATCCAGATCAATCATGTCAGCTTTGCCAAGCATGAAAAGAATCAACTTCCATGGGCAGGGTCTCCACATTTCCAATATGGTTGACTAATCTCTGATTATGTATTTCTTTCTTTAATAAATCAAGTTAGTAGATATAATTTCTATATCTTCACATATCATTGATCCAAAGGAGTCAACCAGTCTCTTCTCAGTGAAAAAAGTCAAGATAGAATTATTACTGATCCATGGACACTCCATTCTGCTTCCTTGTTCACACCTCTTTCCAGTCTCCTTCTTCTCTCCACCCCAAATTCAATGGCTTCTCTCCTACTTTCACCTACTTCCATCTTTCATTGTGTTAATTTTCCTCCCTGTTTTCACAATAGCTTTCCTAATCAGTTTCACTTAAAATAGTCTCTTCTTTCTCTGCACCTCTCAAGAGGATGTCTGTTAAACCTGTACTATTTTTGGTAATGTCAAATTATATATTGTTTTGTCATTTCCATCTAATTGCTTCACAAGTTAAGATATTTTAGGGTTCAAGTAGCTCTTTTTGTGTAGCTAATAAGCAGGGCCTGAGGGATTTGATTTGTTTTCCATTCACCACAGCATCTGAAACACCTTTTAAAAGAATTTCACTAGATTGCCCTAGATAGAAATCCTAAGTATGGTCCTCAAAATCATAGCCCTGCTTTGATGGAGCTTGTAGTAATATCTCTCTCTCTCTCTCTCTCTCTCTCTCTCTCTCTGTCTCTCTCTCTCTCTCTCTCTTTCTTCCTTCCTTCTTTTTAAGTCAACTTTTCCTTTCTGAATAAAAAAGGATTTCTCATTAATTTGTCCTACAAATATTCAGTGTTCTAGGTTAGGGATGATGTTACCCATATCAACTGGATTTTGAGTAGAGACCTTGACTGTCATATAAGGAGTATCCACTATCTGGATTCTTACTTGAGGAAGGGAACTTTATGCTTATATAAAGAGAGGTTAAATGCCTATAATACAAATAAAAACAATAAAAGAATAATTAGCCCATCCAAACTGCTTTTTAATATGATAACAGAATCATATTCTGCCTGTCAGAATGTTTTCACACTAAGTTTCACTGGGAGGTAGAGTTGATAGTGATAACACTACCACTATTTAATGCTGGATGCACAAGAAAATTCAAGTTGGATTGACTTTATCCATGTGGACTGTTCTGTATTTGATTACTTTGGATGAATTTCTAAAAACTAAATGGGGACCCATGTAGTTCTGAATTTCACCATCATACTTTAAAAAGATAATGGAAATTACTTCTTAGAAATATGCCAGTTTTCTTGTTGAGATTGATGTTTTTCCCACATTGGACATTGTTGTAAAGAAAAAGTATTCTACCCAGGGTCCATATGCATCTAACAATTGTTTGTTGTTCACTCTGTACCAGGAACTCTGCAGGGTGCCAGAGATAAAATGAAAAGCGCATCTCTGTGCTTGTGGTTCTTAGCGTGATTCTAGTGGAGAGTAGGCATTCACTTCTCAATTGAATATAAAAATTTAACTGTGGTAAATGATCTGAAGAAGTATAGGAGGTAACAGGGATTTCCTTCTCCCCTGGAGACGGAGCATATCATCTTTATGAGCCAACAGTAAGCACCTGCAAATGTACCAGCACTGAGATATTTGGGGGCTAATGGAGAGACTTGAGTAAAGCAAATAAGCTTGAGTCACTGAGGCAATCACAGCAGCTAAGACAAAATCAGGAAGTGCCATGATGGACACAAGGGCAAGGAGGGAGGTCCAAGTCCAGCAGTCTGGGATTGACAGAGGAGCAATTGATCAGAAACATTGGGAGTGTATGGTTCCAGGGAGAAGACAATCCAAGAATACATTTGAGATCAGACAAATCTTAGAGATAGTGCAGAGTAAGTGCATAATTCAAGGTACTTTAGTGGATGCATTCAAGGAAAGCCAGAGAATAAGCCAGAATTTAAAACAGGAATAGCAAAATATGAGGTCCTGTAACCATGATATAATGTTTAGTGTATGCAGGAGACAAGCTTCCTCTACTACTTAATGTATAATTGTATCAGGGAACCTGTTGGCAAATGGAACTCAAAGAATTAAACCTCTGGATTGAACAGGGCACTGGCTAAAAAATGACTCTGTACCCCAAACCCATAGGCTTCTGAAAAGAGAGGTGGCTCTATATATTTGTCTATGTCTAGATAATGCTGTCTCTGAGGACAGTTAGCCCCTAGCCATACAAAAAGGATTTATTAATAAAACAATTGAAGGAAATAACACATATGTCATTCTGGATGCTTTATGTACATTACTTCAGTGGTTTCCAGACTTCAGGAAGCATTTGAATCATCTGGAAAGCATGTTAAACATGCTGATCCAGTACTCCAGACTTACCTACTAAATCTGATCTCTGGGAGAAGGTCTGTGTATGTCTAGTAAGCCCTCTGAGAGGTTCTTGCCTACATGAGATGTTTGGGAGCCACTAAATTATGTCCTTAAATTCTTACAATAGATTATAGAGATAATCCCATTACAGATGGATATACCTAGGCTGAGATGAGTTAAAAAAAACTTTTTCATAGGGGACTCTGGATGCTCCTTACAGATACTGGAATTTCTCTGATTCAGGGACAAAGGTCATTTAAATCAACAAGTTCAGTCCTTTCCATGTTGAGAGAAGTGTTACATTTTTCCAAGTCCTCTTGATGGTCACAGAGGAAGGAATAGAATCAGAAGACATAAACTATGGTCAGCTGCTATGAGTTCTGTTGAGAAATATATTAAGACCAACAACTGTCATTTGGAAGTAAGACTTTTGGTATTAAATCGATGTCTTTCAAACTTGTTCCTCCTCATTGGAAAACCGGAAACATCTTATAGGTGACCCACTAGTCACTTAAAATAGAGATTATTTAGAAGTGACAGTTCATGAGCCATACCTATTTATTGATATGTTTGGATTGGTTTGGCAATGTTCCAAAATTTTTTAATTAATTGTCAATATTTGTAAAATATTTCTCCAGAAAAAACTAGGCAATGAGATATCTTTGGTTAATCCTCCATGGCCACAAGTGTCTGGAGCTGCACATAAGGGACACCAAAAGCTCAGTTACATCACTTCCTAGCCTGCTTCACTCATTCATGTGACCTTGTCTGGCTACTGAAGAGGCTGGGGTTTGACCTCTTGTATACATATCTTCACTAAGCAGAAGCATCATATCTGAGAATCTGGCAATTCTAAAGACTGCCTCTGTGGCTCTCACCTTTCTTCAATACTAAATAAAGAGAGGGAGGAAGAACCTCAATTAAAACCCTTTCTATTCATAGTGGAATCATTTCACTGTTATTCAATAGCAAAACATGTATGTGCACATATCTAGAGGATCTCAAAAGTCATTGTTTTAAGAATGGGTCAAGGCTACTGGTTTCAAGGTATAGAGAAATAACATTTATTCCCTTGAGAAAGTTACTTAATTGTCCCTCAATTTCTGGATCTCAAAGATGAAAATAAAGATAATGGCTAGATGATGAGATTATCATGACATCCAGTACCTGGAATGGGCTTGTCACTTCACAAGTGCTCAGAACAGGTTATACTAGACTGTAGAGGGTCCTCAGTCATGAAAACCACCTCTTCATAGGGATGAAATGAAGGTAAATGTTTTCTATGCAAAACCACAGATACGGGCAGATTTTCACTCTCTGCTCAATTCTAAATCACAGCAGAAATCTGAGTTTGCTTGTGTATGTTAAATGATCAGTTCAAGGAAATTGGTGATGTATCCAAATCTCCTTGTTACACTCAGAACCGCAGCACAGCCTGGGATGAGTTCAGAGTAACCTTGTAACACAGATATATGCCATGTGTGCACAGCTTCTTTTCCTGCTGGATCACAGGAAACCCAGTGAGAAAACAACTGTCCCTGTGCAAAGGAAGACATCAACCAAACCAGTCTCAACTTAGCTCTTTATCTCATCCAGACATGCGGCTTCCAACAGCACTCTTGAACTACCAGACTTCACTACATGTTCAAGTACAACATAAAATTTAAAACTGAGAGCCTCTAAAAATTCAGTTTTTCTTTGCAGATTTACATTTTGAAAAGTACATTGTGTTTGAACTCAACCCAGATTATCCGCTGTGACTCATGTGATGAAACTCTGCAACTGAACATTTCCCCTTGGATGGGGAAATAAAATCTTTCTTTGCTCTGAATAAATTTAGCTTTTAAATCATTTGGAATCAGACAATTCTTTAAGAATCCCTTCAAAGGCAACTGAAAGCTAAGCCAGAGATTATCATAGATGGCTAATTTTGTCACCTCTTCCACCCACATGAACCAGTGTCCTGATGGTTTGAATGCCAATGTTGTCAACTATGTACTTACTCATCTTCCCCAGGTCAGATTGTAATTGTCTAAATTCTTATCTCCCTCCAGCAAGAAGCCAGTACACATAACCAGCAGAGAGACTACACACTCCAAGTCTAGAACAATGGTCAGTTCTGATGCTTTTTCAACCCCACTATTATTTGGTATATAATGTCTATATGTTCATAGTCATAGTCCTGGGATGATGATCAAATTAAATGAGGCAAGAGAATACCATCTCTACATTCACAAAGTTTATAATTCATATTCAGTACTAATTTTAGTCCTATTTCAAAGGGTTACCTTTAATATATCAATAAATATTATCCCATTTAAATTGTTAAATAATGTAATATCTCCTATGTTCATATATATGTATACACATATTTTGGCGAATGATGTTGGCAACACAAAAACTAAAATAGTGATTTAGCATCAGATACTATTTTCATAGCACTGAAAAAGCACATTTACATACTTTTCTGATGTATTTCTTAAAAAATATCTGTACAGCAGACAGAATGAACATCAAAAGTTTGTTTTTCAAGCCTCCATATGATCCAAGCTCTGTAAATAGGGCTACCTCTTTTGTAATGCAAGGGCTAGAGAGAAAGAGGCATGTGGGCAGAATTTAGAAGGCACTCACTTACAGGGTCATGCAAGCATGGAGTTGATGTCTGATACTTGCTTCCTTAAAGTATGCCCCCCAGGCACCCTGCTTGCCTCACCCTAGTCCTAACCCCATTCAGAATATTCTAGGCTGTTCAGAATATTCCCCACAACCTTGGTGAGTTATATAGAGTATTTCTTCCACTTCAAAGATGGGTTAATCAATATTCAGAGAACTTAGACAACTTGCCAAACACCTCCAGTTAGCAAACCTTCTGACCCCATTCTGATGCTCTGTCTGCCACTGAAGGGCTAAAGGCCCAACGACCCTGCCACATAATTCCACACTTAGGAATTGCACAGGAGTTAACTTGGCTTCTTCAATTTTCACTTAAAATTCAGTGTGAATTATTCTCCAAAGAAGTCCCCATTTAATCATTGTTATCACTGTTTGTAAAATTAGAATGCTGTTTATCTTGAGCTGTGTTAGTTTCTTTAAAATACTGCAATTTGCATATCCTAATTATGTATAATGTTGGGTTTTTATCATCAATAATTTTGGGTTCTTTGGAAGTATAATGAGGTGTAAGGAGGTGGACAGACCACCCAGGAGGTGGCAGAAAGCGAATTTGTGTCCAACTGTCATTTTAATTTTTATACGGTTTCAAAAAACACTGTCCCATAGCTCCAGAGACAGTTTATGGATATCCAGCAGAAACTCTTAACATGTCCATTACTTTAGTATTCTCCAAAATAAAATCCTCAAGTTAATACTTATCTAGCTTCAAAGCCACTAAAACACAAAAGCCTCAAGCTTAAAACAACTTCATTGTAAAGGGCTGTATATTTGATTTCTTCTCTTAGAGCTTTAAAGCTACTCACAGCAGTCTCAGAAAGAATTTATGGGAATACAATAATATGCCAATTAACTACAGTCAACCAGTTCCTAATTCTACATCTCTAGAACGTCTTCATTATTAATGGAAATCCCTGCCATGCTCACTGAGAAATAAGAAGACAAACTGAAAAGAAAACCGACCCACTCTTAATTATAGTTATAATTGCTCTTATAGATGCACAATTCCTCACCTCGAGTTTCAAGTTCATGGATCAAATGCAGCCCCATTCTCTACTGGGGGAAGCTGTTGACACAATTAGGTCAAGTCACCCAGGAGAAAACCCAAAGGCCTATTCACGAAGCACATGGCCAGGAAACATGTCTAATCGTATACTTGTTCTGGCTGTCCCTCTCCTGTGGCTTAAACACCCACTTGCCATTAAATGTGTCTGACGAGGAACAGAAGAAAAGCCTGACTGATGTTGGGGGCTAAAGCTCTAGCATGAAGAACTCTAGAGAGATCTATGTTTGGCTCATGGCAAGTCTTCAAACCCATCACCAAGAACTGGTGGGAAGGTGAGGGTTTGGCTATTGTTAAGAGCAGGCCAGGAGATTCTGTTAGAGAAACTGAAATGCAGGTGCTCCATCAGAAAATATCCAAGTCTAGACTTGCAGTTTCAAACACATGAGATTAGCCTTTTCCTCAAACTATTGCTGAGATTGACTTTTTATGAAAATTAGTGAGAATAGAATAAAAACTTAACATTATACATAATTAGGATATGTGAATTGCAGTATTTAAAAAATAAACAGCACCCTCATTTTACAAACAGTGATAACAATGCTTAAATAGGGAATTTCTTTGGAGAATTGTTTACACTGAATTTTAAGTGAAGGTTGAAGAAGCCAAGTGTGGCAGGTGCCTGCCTGATTCCCCATAGTGTCATAGACAGATTTGGAAAGGCCCAGGCCCAAAAGGACCTCTGTAGCTTCCTCTGTCAACTCCCTTCTCACCTTTACCCAGGCTCACTTTTCATGGTAGCTGTGGATCTTTGTTACTAGCGGGCAATAAAGCTCCAAGCTCATCTTACATGTTAAAAATAGGATTAATACCAATATTAATGTGCTTTGACTTCCAGTTCCATAATAGGTATCATCACCACTGTCGTCAGCCTGGATAACAAAAGGGAACCTGTTCGCGCAAGTTTGTTAACTTTGGCTCATCAGCTCTTTGACAAATTCCATATCATGGTATTCTAACATGCTGAAGATTTCTGTGACATATCTACTCTCTGAGGACATTTTTTTCTAATCTAAACATGTCGCAAAATTATAAGACAGGTCCTGCTCCTGAGATCCATGTAGAACTTTGAGTTTTACACATAAAACTTCCATTGTACCAATAAATGTTATTCTTCATCAATTGACCAAACTGATCAATGAGTTGTTTAAAGAATCATTCATCTACTTAACAACACTAATCATTCATTTTACTATTATATACTTTTTCTAGTCCTCATTTCATTTGTTGCAATGGTTTGAAAAATTTTTTTTTTTGAATCAGCATTTCCTCTGACTTTGACAGAAGAGTCCTCTCTGTATTGAACATAGGTCTAGACCTCTCCTCCACTTGGTCTCAAAAACTTTGGCAGGTTAGCGCTTGGCAATTGGCTAGAGGTGCTTCAGATTATATTATGGCATGTATCAACTTCATTTCTGCTGTATTCTCACATTCTTTAGTCACTGCCTCTGAGAATGCCTCTCTCTCCAACTCAATACCAGAAAAAGGAGATCCAGAAAGTCAGTAGCCAGAAAGAGGATAAAAGGAGACAAGCCTTCTTTAAGTACAGGACATCTCATTGTTCTAGCCCTTTTTAGCTGCTTCTCAAAATGAAGTCAGTTAGCACTTCATTAATTTAGGTGTAAGACTCCACTTCTTTCATTTGTAACTAGAGCTAAGAGCTCATTTGAATATAATGCTAATGTACTTAAAGAATTTTCTTTAAATTGCCTCAATTGTACATCTTTGCAAAATATAATTCTTATTAACACCTTTCACCTCAAAGGCCTCTTTAAAAATTATCTTATGGAGCCAGATGTGGTGGCATATGCCCACAATCCCAGCAACTCGGGAGGCTAAGGGAGGATGATTGTGAGTTCAAAGCTAGCTTCAGCAATTTAGCAGGGCCCTAAATAACTTAGTGAGGCCCTGACTCAAAATAAATAAATAAATTAATTAATTAATTAATTAAAAGGGCTGGAATGAGGCTCAGTGGTTAAGAATCCCTCATTCAATCTCTGGTGCTAAATAAATAAATAAAATTGTTTGATGCAAATTCTCACACTCATTAAAATCAGGTACCATAATTTGAGGAAGAATTTCTCTCTCTGCCTCAGTTTCCTTATTTAAAAACCATAGAGAAAAAAGTTCCCATTATATTGTTGTGGAAAAAATGTTTACTTAGCATTTGACTTCCAGCACATAATAACTCTTAGTAAGTACAAGACACTTAGCAAGCTTCTAATCTTGTGATAATTTCTTTTTATATATATAATTTTTTCTTTATTTTAAAATTTTAATTTATTATACATGACAGCAGAATTCATTACAATTCATATTAGACATATAGAACACAATTCTTCATATCTCTGGTTGTACACAAAGTAGTCACACCATTCTGGTCTTCATTACTTAGGGTAATGATGTTCATCTCATTCCACTGTCTTTCCTAAGCTCATGGCCCCCCTTTCTCTTCCCTCCTCTTTTCTGCTTTGCCCTATCTAGAGTTCATCTAATCCTCCATGTCCCCCACCCAACCACATTATGAATCAGCATCCTTAAATTAGAGAAAACATTCGGCATTTGTTTTTTGGGATTGGCTAACTTCACTTAGCATTATATTCTCCAACTCCATCCATTTACTTGCAAATGCATTGATTTTTTTCTATTTTAATGCTGAATAATATTCCATTGTGTAATACACCACATTTTCTTTATTCATTCATCTACTAAAGGGCATCTAGGTTGGTTCCACACTTTAGCTATTGCGAATTGTGCTGCTAGAAACATTGATGTGACTGGATCCTTGTAGTATGCTGTTTATAAGTCCTTTAGGTATAGACTGAGGAGTGGGATAGCTGGGTCAAATGGTGGTTCCATTTCCATTTTTCCAAGGAATCTCCATATTGCTTTCCACATTGGCTGCACTAATTTGCAGTCCCACCATCAATGTATTATAAGTGTGCCTTTTCTCCCTCATCCTCACCAACACTTATTATTGTTTGTATTCTTAATAGCTGCAATTCTGAGTGAGATGAAATCTTAGTTTTGATTTGCATTTCTCTAATTGCTAGAGACGTTGAACTTTTTTCATATATTTGTTGATTGATTGCATATATCTTCTTCTGAGAAGTATCTGTTCAGTTCCATGGCCAACTTATTGATTAGATTATTTGTGGGGTTTTTTTTGGTGTTAAGATATTTGCGTACTTTATATATCTTAAAGAATAGTGCTCTATCTGACGTGTAGGTGGTAAAAACTTGTTCCCAAATTATAGGCTCTCTATTCACCTCACTGGTTGTTTTCTTTTGCTGAGAAGAAGCTTTTTAGTTTGAAGCCATCACATTTATTGATTCGTGATATTAATTCTTGCATTATAGGAGTCTTATTAAGGAAGCTGGGGACTAATCAGACATGATGAAGATTTGGGTCTACTTTTTCTTTTAATAGACACAGTGTCTCTGGTTTAATTCCTAGGTCCTTGATCTACTTTGAGTTGAGTTTTGTCATGGTGAGAGATAGGATTTTAATTTCATTTTGTTACATATGGATTTCCAGTTTTCCCAGCACCATTTATTGAAGAGACTATATTTTCTTCAATGCATGTTTTTGTAATTTTTGTCTAATACAAAATAGTTGTAAGTATATAGTTTAGTCTCTGTGTCCTCTATTCTGTATAATTGGTCTACAAGTCTATTTTAGTGTCAGTACCATGCTGTTTTTGTTACTATTGCTCTGTAGTATAGTTTAAGGTCTGGTATAGTGATGCCACCTGCTTCACTCTTCCTGCTAAGGATTTCTTTAGATATTCTGGGTGTCTTATTTTTCCAAATGAATTTCATGATCGCTTTTTCTATTTCTACAAGGAATGTCATTGGGATTTTGATTGGAATTACATTAAATCTGTATAGTGCTTTGGGTTGTATGGCCATTTTGATAATATTAATTCTGCCTATCCAAGAGCAAGGTAGATCTTTCCAGATATCTTCTAAGGTCTTCTTTAATTTCTTACTTTATTATTCTGCAGTTTTTGTTTTAGAAGTCTTTCACCCTTTGGTTGATTCCCAAGTATTTTATTTCTTTTGAGGCTAATGTAAATGGAGTAGTTTTCTTTGTTTCCCTTTCAGAGGATTTGTCACTGATATACAGAAATGCCTTTAATTTATGGGTGTTGATTTTGTATCCTGCTATTTTGCTGAATTCATTTACTAGTTCTAGAAGTTTTCTGGTGGAAATTTTAGGGTCTTCAAGAATAGAAACATAACATCAGCAAATAGTGCCAATTTGAGTTCTTTTTTTTCCTATGTGAATCCCTTTAATTTCTTTCATCCATCTAATTGCTCTGGCCAGTGTTTCAAGAACTATGTTAAATAGAAGTGGTGAAAGAGGGCATCCCCGTCTTGGTCCAGTTTTTAGAGGGAATGCTTTCAATTTTTCTCCATTTAAAATGATGTTGGCCTGGGGCTTAGCATAGATAGTCTTTATGATGTTGAGATATGTTGTTCCTATTATCCATAGTTTTTCTAATGTTTTGAACATGAAGGCATTCTGTATTTTGTCAAATGTTTTTTCTATATCTATTGAGATGATCATATGGTTCTTATCTTTAAGTCTATTGATGTGATGAATTACATTTATTGATTTCCATATGTTGGACCAACCTTGCATCCCTGGGATAAACCCCACTTGATTGTGGTGTACTATCTTTTTGACATGTTTTTATATTTGATTTGCCAGAATTTTCTTGAGAATTTTTGCATCTATGTTCATTAATTCAGATTCATTAATTGCATCAATGTTCAGATATTACTCTGAAGTTTTCTTTCTTTGAAGAAGTTTTCTTTTCTTTCCTGGTTTTGGAATCTGGGTGATATTGGCCTCATAGAATGAGCTTGGAAGTGCTTCCCCTTTGTCTATTTCCTGAAATAAATTGAAGAGTATCGGTATTTGTTCTTCTTTAAAGTCTTGTAGAACTCTGCTGTGTATCTAACTGGTTCTGGGGTTTTCTTGGTTGGTAGGCTTCTGATGGCATCTTCTGTTTTATCACTTGAAATTGATATGTTCAAATTGTGTATATTATCCTGATTCAATTTGGACAAATCATATGACTCTAGAAATTTGTTGATGCCTTTGATATTTTCTATTTTATTGGAGCACAATTTTTCAAAATAGTTTCTGATTATCTTCTGTATTTCTGTAGTATCTGTTGTAATATTCCTTTTTCATCACATATGTTAGTAATTTGAGTTTTCTCTCTCCTTCTCTTCATTTGCATGGCTAAGGGTCTGCCAATTTTATTTATTTTTTCAAAGAACCAACTTTTTTTGGTCAATTTTTCAATTGTTTATTTTGTTTCAATTTCATTGATTTCAACTCTGATTTTAATTACGTCCTGTCTTCTACTGCTTTGGTGTTTATTTGTTCTTCTTTTTCTAGGGCTTTGAGATGTAATGTTAAGTCATTTATTTGTTGACATTTTCTCCTTTTAAGGAATGAACTTCATGCAATGAACATTCGTCTTAGAACTGCCTACATAGTATCCCAGAGATTTTGATATGTTGAATCTGTGTTCTCACTCACCTCTAAGAATTTTTAATCTCCCCCTTGATGTATTTTGCAACCCACTATTCATTCAGTTACATATTATTTAGTCTCCAGGTGTTGTAGTAGCTTTTATTTTTTATTTTATCATTAATTTCTAATTTAATTCTCTTTCATTTTATTATGATCTGATAGAATGCAGGATAGTACCTCTACTTTTTTATATTTGCTAAGTGTTGCTTTGTGGCATGATACATGGTCTATTTTAGAGAAGGATCCATGTGCTGCTGAGAAGAAAGTGTATTCGCTCATTGAAGGGTGAAATATTCTATATATATCAGTTAAGTCTAAGTTATTGATTGTGTTATTGCATTCTATAATTTATTTGTTCAGCTTTTGTTTGGAGATCTATCAAGTGGTAAAACAGGTGTGTTAAAGTCACCCAGAATTATTGTGTTGTCATCTATTTGACTCTTGAATTTGAGAAGAATTTGTTTGATGAATGTAGATGCTCCATTGTTTGGGGCATATATATTTATAATTGTTGAATCTTGTTGGTGTATAGTTCCCTTGAGCAGTATGTAGTGTCCTTCTTTATCCTTTTTGATATTTACTTTTAAGTCTTTACTTTGAAGTCTATTTTATTTGATATGAGGATGGAAACCCCTGCTTGCTTCCGCAGTCCATGTGAGTAGTATGATTTTTCCCAACCTTTCACCTTCAGTCTGTGGATGTATTTTCCCATGAGATGTGTCTCTTGGAGGCAGCATATTGTTGGGTCTTTTTTTTTTTTTAATCAAATCTGCCAGGCTATGTATTTTGATTGGTGAGTATAGGCCATTAACATTCAGGGTTATTATTGAGACATAATTTGTATTCCCAGCCATTTTTGTTTATTTTGGTATTTAACTTGACTTGGTCTCTCCTTTGATTAGTTTTTCCTTTAATATAATATTTTCTTTTGCTGATTTTCCTTGTTGTTTTTCAATTCCTCTTCATGGAATATTTTGCCTAGGATGTTATATAGTGCATGCAGGCTTTCTTTTTGTAAATTCTTTTAACTTCTTTTTATCATGAAAGTTTTTTATTTAATCATCAAATCTAAAGTTTAATTTTGCTGGATATAATATTCTTAGCATTCATTTTCTTTCAAAGCTTGGTATATGCTCTTCCAGGATCTCTTGGCTTTGAGGGTCTGGTTGGAAAAATCTGCTGAGATATGAATTGATCTCCCCCTATTATGATCTGATTCCTCTCTCTTGTGGCCTTATGATTCTCTCCTTATTCTGTATGCTAGGCATTTTCATTGTAATGTGTCTTGGTATAGATCTGTTGTAATTTTGTACATTTGGTGTCCTGTAAGCCTCTTGTATTTGATTTTCCAACTCATTCTTCATGTTTGGGAAATTTTCTGATATTATCTCATTGAAGATACTTTACTTTGAAACTCTATGCCTTCTTCTGTCCCAATAACTCTTAGATTTAGTCTTTTGATGATATCCCATAATTCTTGGATGATATGCTCATGGTTCCTTACCATCTTTACTGTGAAATCAACTTTATTTTCCAGATTGTATACTCTGTCCTCATTATCTGACTTCTGTCTTCCAAGTGATCTAATCTGTTGGTGATGGTTTCTATTGAGTTTTTATTTGGTTTATTGTTTCCTTCATGTCAAGGATTTCTGACTTTTTTCCCCAAAATCTCTATCGCTTTCTTGAACTAATCTTTTGCTACCTGTATTTACTTCCTTATCTCTTTGTTGGTGTGATCAATGGATGCCTGTATTTGCTCTCTTATCTGTTTATTGGTGTCATCAATGGTTGCCTGTATTGGCTCTCTTATTTCTTTGTTGCAAACCAATTTTTGCCTGTATTTGCTCATTTAGGTCATTCTTCAATTCTTAGATCATTTTAATTATGAACATTCTGAACTCCTTCCATGACATTTCATCAACTCTCCACAGGTTCTGTTATTGTAGTATCCTGGGTTTTAGGGGGGGGGACTTTCCTCCCTTGTTTTTTCATGTTGTCTATGTGATTTCCTTTCTTGTAGTGTGGATCTGAGGTATTGCAGTTTCTACCCTATAATCTTCTAGTATCTGTGCTGATTATCTGTATCTCACCTTGTGTTGGGTTTCCAAACCCTGCTGGTGTCCCAGGATGGACATTACCGCAACTTTAGGTAGGTGGCAGCAACAGCAGGAGGTATCTTAAGATAACAATGGAGGTGCCCCAAGAGGAATGCAACGTCTTTCAGAAATGGGGCTGAAAGTGTGGGCCTTACACTATCTCTGGAATACCTGCTCCAAGATGCAGCTGCTTCTAGGCCCTGTCTGTTGTTCCAAGGTAGAGGCTACTGCATGGGAAAGGCCCTGGGGATGTCTGCAGTGTCTCAAGATAGAAGTGGGATAGACCTGTGCTCCCAGGTGGTGGTGGGGGGAAAGGAATCAAGCTTACCCTGAGCTCTTGCGCAGATCAGCAAGGCAGCTCTGGGCCAGGAACTCGGTGGGCTCTGCCAGTGGCTGGATGGACCTGGGCCTACCCTGGGCACTGGCTCTCATGAAGGCTGGTGAGGATCTGTGTCGGATCTGAGCTCTGGTGGGTGTCTGCAGATTGAGGGGTGGATTGGGGCCTACCCTGGGCCTGAGCTCCCATGGGTGTCTACCAGTAGGTGGAGGCAGTCCTGGGTGTGATAGGTTCTTAATAAATGGCAATTATATATTCCTAAATAGCCACAAACAAGAAAGGAATGAATGTGAGCCTTTACTATACAACATTCTCAATATTCTGGGTAGTTTCTCTTTCCCTTCCCCTTTCATCTAATCACCTGTCCTTTCTCTCACTTTCACTCCCTTCTATCCTACTTTTTTCTTCTTTCCTTTTTTTGATTTCAGATCAAACATGCTGAGGACTGAGAGGAGGGAAAAAAAAGAGCAAGAATGCATAAAATTTAGGTCTAGAAAGAAACACTTATTAGAAAATAATCTGGCCTCTGCTTAAAAGTACAAAATTGCCAACACAGAGCCAGAGAAATGTGTGGTATTTTCCCAGTGGTCGGTATTTAATTAACACTCTGCTATTGTCGTTGGCTCTGCTGTCACAAGGATAAATCATTCACAAGCTATTTTGGAGGCCTGTCCTGTTGCCACCACCATTTCATCAATCTTCTCATCAGCTTTGTCATTACAGATCTCAGCGATTTCTCACCTTTTCAGGAACTCTGCATGAATTTGACCCCGAGAAGTATTTGGCCACTATCATCTCAGCTATTAAATGTCAGATTCAGACATCTCAAACTGTGTGTCAAGACACTGTATTCTGGCAGCAATGAACCCATTACCATTTTTTTTCTCTCTCTCACAGAACATGCTCTTTGAGCACCCAAAATTGTGGGCTACGAGTTCTCTCAGGAGTCTAGTTTTATATTGGGTGCCTATGAAAAGAACGTCTGTCACCAGCTGTATAAATTTCCAGACTTTTGATAGTTTGTACCTGCATATTATGCAAATAATGTCTGCTCATCTCTAGTGGGTGAAATAGGAGAAGGGTTAGGCAAACAGAAACAGCTAAACAGCTTGCTCTATTAGCATTTTTCAGGTTTGTCAAAATCAATGAATTTTTCAAATTGTATTCTCAGCTCTTATCAAAAAGAGTCACATTGAGCCTGCTTTATTTCTGCCGAGGGGCTGGGAAAGGCTGGAAGCCCAGTGAGTCCTGCATACTACATCACTGTAGTAGTTCAAGCTGTTTGTCACCCCTGCACTTTTGCTTGTGTGCTGAGTGCTACTGGGCATGCCCCCATCTCCATTCTCCCTGCTACTCACTCATTTATCATCTTATATTCAACCAGCACTTATTAAGCACCTGCTACATTCCAGGCACTGCTCAATGCTCTGGGGATATATAAGAGAATAAGTCATTTGAGTCAACATAGTTGACCTCCAAAAGGCAAATAAACAATGAATATACACATTTCAAGTAATGATTAATATTATGCAAAAACCAAATAGTTAAGTGTAAAGTGTAAAGGGTGGGCAGGTCTACTTCATATGGGAGTTGACTGAAGATCTCAGCGTAGAGGTGCTATTGGAGATGGGACCTGAACAATCAGAAGTTAATTGAGCAGAGAGCTTTAGCCAGTGCCTTCTAAGTAGAGGGAACTACAAATGTGATGGTGGCCTAAGCCATGGAGAAGCTGAGTGTATTTAAATTCTCCCATGAGGCTTAAAGGTAGTAATAAGCAAAGAAGAAATGGTATACAGTGGAACTAAACAACATTTTTTTTTGAACATGAAACACACTAGTAGTTGATTAGAGACTAAAAATGCTTTTCAGAATATGGTTTTTAAACAAATAAAAATACAGAAAATTACAATGGAAGCACTTTCATTGAGATAATGACTATGAAGAAATAGTACATACTATAGCAATATGTTTCTTATAGACACATTAAAAATAAGGTCTAGTAGTGGGTCTACTGTATGTAGGTCAAGATGAGCATTAGATAGGGCTCTGACCTCTGCAACAATTGTCATGTGATAGCGAATGTCTGAGATTTCTACCAATGACAAAATCACAGGAACTGCTGACACCACTGTGGTTTATGAGTACAGTCATGATGGAAGGAAGTACTAAATTTTAACTAGAGGTTAATGAAAATGCTTGTAAATTTTCCCCGAAGTTCAGAAACTCTTTGAAACTGTCTCAGTTTGTGAACTGTAGGTCAAGAAACCATGATGTGGGGTAGGCATTTGAATTTAACTCCCAGAGGAATGAAAGGCTTTGGAGGAACTGCAAGCATAGTCTGCTTTCATTTAAATAAAGAAGCACCCTCTTTCTTCTGTCCTGGCCACCCACATTGCTCCAGGTACACTTTGTACTACAGCTCACCACATTGCTGTGTAATAATGAATCCTTTGTGTTGCCTTCTCTATCAGTTTACAAGATATCATGGGACAAGAATTACATATCAATTGTCTTTGTATAAACAGTGCACAATTCTTCGGACATAGCAGTAATTTCAGACTATTTGCTAATTAAATACATGTTCATTGGGCAGCTTTCAAAAGAATTACATGTGAACTACATTATCAATGTTTCTCTGAAGTACTTATTTTTCTTCTTGAAATGGATTACATAAAGAAATATATAACATTTAAAGAATAGTATCATTAGAATTTGAAACAGAAACATTGACAGTGTTGGGTAGATGGGAGGAAGAAAAGGAAGAAGGGAAAGAGGGAGTAAGAAAGGAAGGAGATAGGTAGGTAAGTAGGAAGGTAGAAATAAAGAAAGAGGCTAATAGTAGCTTCACTGAAAATAGATAATGTATTTACTTAAAGACCAAGCCTCTATTCTTCAAAATAGTAGAAGTCTTTTCAGTGAAATACAAGGCCAGATAGGAAAAAGGATCAAGTGATGTACATATCAGCTACAGAGCAACAGGTCAAGTATTCAGGCTTGAGAGTAAGCTCTGAGGAATCTAGATTTCCTCCAGTTAGTTCCTAGAATAAATTTCTCATTTTAGACAAGATTCCTCATCCCATCTCATTGAATCCATCTGTAGATGAAGGAAGGAGTAAAATCTCCCCTGTACACGCGCCCCTTCTGTCCTGAGCCCTGTCTAAATTCTGGTTAGAGTTCTGCACACTAGGGATGGTTTCTAGCCTTTATGTTCATTTAGGAGTAGGAATAAGATCAAAGCTTGGATTTGAATTGAAATACCTCTGAAATATAGACAAAACCCTGTTTTGCATGCTTAAAATGTGACATTTTTTAAAAAGAAGGTCCCTGTGAGAAAAATGTGATGTCTTCATGTGTTTTCTGCTCCACATTGTAAGACACAAGACAAAATATTCACTCATGCATGCAAATGCATTTTTGTCAAGTCTCTCTGTGTGAGCTAGGTCTCTTGGATTAAAAAACAAAGCAATAATTAATTTTTTTAAAAAAGATAAAATTACATAGTTCCTGTCCTCAAGCAAGAAGTAAAGCTAATATGTGAACCCACAACCACAGTAAAAGGCAGTGGTACTTGTAAGAGAAATTTTCCTGAGACTTCAGAAGATTGAAGAAAAAATTCACTAAAATACAATGTCTGGACAGGAAATCACAGGAGCACACAGAATGCCATGTCACACAAAAGTATATGCTTTACACCAAGACAGGACCGAACACTGAGAAGTTAGAGCCAATATAAGAGTCTACCTACTTCCATGGAAATTTAGAAATTTTCTGGGCTTATTTACAATTTGATCAAATATAACTAATAGATTATTGGCAATATCCATGCTCAGAAATGTTAGTATTCCAACCAGCTGGTAAGATGTGGGCCTAATCACACAAAAGTTTATTAGCCTACTTAAGCTGTAGGCTGATGAACTAATAGTCACATTTTTTAATTATAATTTAGTAACCTGTAATGAGTATGGACTTGGCACTGTAGCAGAGGCAAGAAAACAAGAGCTGGCCAAACCAGGGACCACCATTTTGGTTTCACAAAATAATTAATAAAAGTCATATAAGCAATAGCATGGAGGGTGCTATGGGACCATAGCAGAAGAAATCTGAATCCAACTCTAGTAAGACGTACATGCATTGAAAAGAGATCTCTAATACAGTAGTCTACATTTACCCGGAGGGTGGATAATGATACTTTTGATGATCATGCTTATTAACTTGGAATTCTGAGTTAAAGTCCCAATTGCCATTTATTTGCTGCATGACCTTTGTGATTTTAGTTAATATTTCTAAGTTTCAGTTTCCTTTTCTGTGAATGGGAATGAAAGACCACACTCAAGTTGATTTGCCCTTGAAATTCAAATTATCCTTGGCTATTGTCATAGGCCAAAAGTACCTTTATTTTAAGTGGGGCAGGGTGTTCACATTATTTTAGATCCTCACAATTAAATGTTTCAAATTCAATACAGAGAAGTAGAAGTGGTAGAACATAGAGTTTGGATACATCAGTCTTTCTTTTTCTCTCTCTAATTCACCAACACACACACACACACACACACACACACACCACACACACCCACACACACACACACTCTTTGCTATGCACACTAAAGATGTTTTACATTTCACTTTGCTCAAGACTTTAAGCCACTGGTAAGCCAACAGCTTTTAAGAGTCATTCATAGGTAAAATGTCTACGTGGGGGGGCATAATTTAATTCTCATCCCTGCTGCAACCATCTCATAGAATTTCTTAATCACACATTTAATAATACATTTCAGAGACTGACTTTATTCCCACCCTTGAAAGAAAACCATTAGCCAACTGTACTTAGAAAAGGGAGAATTTATTTCCTTCTTCCCTTGCCTCCTGAATAGAACGTGACTATTTGGGGGTTCACTTATTGCTGGCAAATGGCCATTTCCTGCCTCTAGAAAAAAAAAAAAAAGGCTTAAAAGAATTTACCAAAAAACAGTTGAAATCCTCTGTAGACATCTAATAACTTATAAAGAAAAGAATGTTTTGATGAGTTAGTGCAAATGAATCAGGAACATATGGATTCTATTTCCCCTGAGTTTAAATTTGTAGAGAGAAAAACTTCTTAGAAAAATGAACTTTGTAGATGTCACTGAACCCAAGGGAAAAACATATGAGATGATTACTCAACTTAATACATTCCTAAGCTGCCCTGTGCTTAGCTGAAGCACACCCAGGTCATTTGTAGCTCAATTTAGACTGTCAAACACACACCCCATCAGGCTCTAATTGTTTTCAGAGTAAAATTCTGAACAGTAGAAAATACTGAGGTCGTTAGTATTTTCAGCAGTGATTTTTAATATAGAGTCCCATTGCTAATAACTTAAAGAAATTTAATTGTGGCAGTGGCAAGGGATTCTCAAAATTTTGTATGTGACACATATCTCCACATCCAGGGGCTGACCCACAGGTGGCTAGCATAAACAAGCTAGGGTACCAACTAGAAAATCATCTCTTGCAACCATGATAAATATTGCCTTCATGTCCAGGGAGAATTAATTTGCTTCACATGACTGAGCATTTTGTTCTCAGGAGATTCTTTTCAAGAAAAAAAAATATATTGACACAAGATCCAAGAGACATAAATGTTGTCTTTATTTTAAAATACCTACGATAATTACTCAAAGAATGGTTCAATTGTATTTGTTGATGAATTTTTCCAACTTTTTGAATGCATCTCTTGCATGGATGCATCTGAGTATGTATCCAGAGATAGTGATTATTATTAAGAAGATACTGGAAATACAATAAAATACTTTCTAAAAGAGAATCAAAGCTCCCTAATATGTATATACAAGGTGCCACAGACAGCTAACTCCCATAAACATTTCGTGTGAGTGATACATAGACATTTCAAACTCATTTACAGTTCCCATGTCAAAAGGAACTGAAGAACTGTAGGAAGTGAGTGGTGCCACTCGTGTTGCCAAAGTCCTAATTTCTTATTAGAAGGCCAGTCATGAGATTGTTGAGAGGGGGATTTACTCTTACAGTTCTCACTTAGCATAGCTCTTCCCATATTGAATAAAAATATGAGATTTTACCTTAGTACATTTTGGATGGAAGGGATTCTTGAGAGTCACAGCTCTAACCATTCTCCACCAGCAGCAGGAGAAATCTTGAAATAGAGGTCACTATCATCCCAGATATTGTGACATAATAGATTAAGGGTACGGCCTGGAATCTGATATAATCATTTCTCCGGGTGACTTTTACCATATTTTACTGATGAGGAACAGGTCCAGAATGATTGTAGTATCTCTGAGAAACTCCTGATTCCCAGGCCAGTGACTCAACAAGTTGAACAACTCCTGGGTCATTAGTAGCATACTTTAGAATGTAACAGGGAAGGGGAAACAGCTCAGAGGAACATATGCTGGCTAGAAATAATCAATATTTATTGCAATATTTATTGCAAAATGAATGTAGCTGAGTTATTCCTATGCCATGTTCAGGCTCTTAGTACATAAAGTAAAAATTCCACATGGGCAAAATTTTTCTTTAAATCTATTGAGGAAGGCCTTATGTTGGAAACTGGCAGTAAGTCCAATAAATCCAATTTTTTGCTAGGATCTAGAATAGGTTCCTGGAGGTTTTTCTCAGTCTCCATTGAGAAAAAAGATGAAGTTTTGAACTCATATTTAACAGTAATATCAGAGAAGCGGCAACAACAAGTGTTTACAAAGCAATGAATAAAGAAGACACATATGAGAATTTGGACCAATTGGAAGAAAAGTAGATATTCATGTATTATCCTATGCAAAGGTTTATTGTAGACCTGAACATTAATTGCATCATTTAAAAATGTCTTTTTTCTTATCTCTTCTCATTTTAGAGAGTGGACTTAGCAGACTGTATGCACACATAGTACCTCTCTACTATTAGACACCATGTTCCCTGGTACCCAGCAGCTGATATGCCAGATAGCTGCCACTCTTGCTACAGAACCAAACAAAAAATCGATATTTTAGAATCTCCCTGGAGTTTTTACTTTTTGCCCTAGTCCCTCAACCTAGGATCATAGATGTAAACTCTTTATTCTGACCAGGATTTAGTAGTTGTAGAGCCTCCAATATTCATCTATTCTCACTTTGTGCCAATGATTAGTCTCCTCACTAAAAGGCGGAGGCTTCTTGGTGGAGACTTCTAAGGAATTCATGAATAGAAATGAAGATCACACAATCTGATTGAAGGGGGAATATGTTAGCAAGCCTTTTTGTCTTGGGTTCATAGTCACATCACCCAATGTTGTGTGATCATAAGTTCACTCTCTTGTGAAGTTTCTATGAGTATGTTTTCTGTTGAACCATAAGAGAGGACAAGCAATTGCTTTGCTAGACCTATTAGTGTTTCTTCTGATAGTGAGTAGTAATGTCATTGTTGAAGGAGGACTTGTCTCCCTAGGAGCTACCTCTGCCCAGAAATGAGTAGAAAAGCAATGAGATAGTGTCAGTTTTTGACACAGCTTCCTTCTAAAATAATGTCCTGAGTGAGAACATTATCCATTGGCATAAAAATCATTTAATTCTGTTAGTATGGGAAAGTACCTTTTGGTTTTTCTCTGGGTTGAGCTAGGTAACAGTGAAGAGTCTGCTGATGTTTCTTTTAATCAGGGCCACACAGAAGTCTTACTCAATTAAGGTGGAGGGCAAGGGAAAGGTTTTTTTGTTTGTTTGTTTGTTTTGTTTTTTCCTCTCCACCTAGAAATCAGAAAGGCACATGCTTACATCTCACAAAAATGATTTGGAGTGCCTGCAGCTAGGACCTCATAGTGTTATTTATATCTCTGTGTCTAATGTAGACCCAACCACATGCTCAAAACTCTATTTTGTACATTTTTTTTTAAATTTTACATTATTTGGATAATCAGCACTTTAATTTGATGAAGAGTTTTAAAACTATTTAAAAATCACCATATAATCCAAAATCATTTATAGAAAATCTACATGGCAGCTTGTACTCCTACACTAAATGGGTCAAGGTTGATAATATTAAACCAAACGAATACATCTCTAGGGGAGTGGTAATCATCTTTAAGGCAAACAGAGAGCACCTGAAAATGAGGCTTGATGAGGCTAGTATGTCACCTGGGAAGCCTCGAGAATTGGAGAGAGTAAAGTTCTCTATTGGTCTGACTGGGTAATGATCCCATAGGTACAGATATGTGGCTATTATTAACTTGAGTTTTTAGAGCTAAAAGTGAATGACCATTTCATTTTGCTAAAATATATTTCATTTTACCTCAGTTTTAATTTTTCAATCAAGCCAACAGAATGAGCTCTAGGACTCTGCCAGCTGTCCAACAATCTGTGACATTTTCAGCAAATTGTCTTCCTAAAGCAGAACCCCCCACCCAAATGGCAGGGGCCATGGCAACTGGTAATTCCTATGCCCCATATCTCTGAACTTAACTCCCATTCTTTCCTTTTCCAATTCCAAATGGCAAAGAAACTCCAGTAAAATACTCCATTTAACCTTGTTTGGGTTCTTTATATGGCTGCCTGTGTAAGACCCCAACTCTAGAAAAATCATCAGGAGCCACAGAAGCAGGTTTAGAGTAGAATATGAGAGGGCCCAACTAGCTCACTCCAGGAATTTCCTTTTCATCAAATGTAACTACCAATGGCTGTAAAATTAAAATAAAATGCTTATCTTAGAGAGGATTTTATGAAGATGTAATAACATGTATTAGAGGGCCACACACGGGACAAGGGACATATCAGGAGCAAGATAAATATGGTTTTCTTTTCTCTCTTGAGCTCTTTTATGTACCTAATCCACCTCTCCTAGAATTCTTTCTAGAAGCCCCCGACTAAATATAAATTCTCCACTCCTATTTAAACATAGTGCCTTCCAACACAATATTTTTTTTTTTCAGATTCTCTCTTCACTGCCTGACACTCTGTTCTGTTTATCTAGATGTAACAGGGTCATAATGGACACTGTCCTGGGTTAAAGAGGGCCAGCAGAGTAGGATGTGTGTTCATCATGTGTAAGTGGAGAAGTCAATAAACTATCTTAATCTACAAGGAACTTGAGGTTGATGTAGATAAAATACCCTACAGCCTTGATATGAAAATATTTCCTACTGGGAGAGGGAAAAATCACTAGGTTTTGAAAGCTTTTCAAACAGAGTAAGAATAGGGGGAGAGGACTCTTAGGCAACCTTAACTCAATGCCTAAAATATCTGATTGAAGTCTTTTCCATGCTAGGCACTCTGGCAATGGGCTCACTAACTGAAGCAGTAGAATTATTGCTATTTCCTGTACTGTGGTTCTTGATGACCAGAACAGGGTTATGGAATATGGAGGCAACATGCACGGGTTTCCATTTCTAGTTCCAAGTTCTCTGGCATATCTGCTGTGTGCAGATGCCAAAGCAGTATGGGGCTGTAAAGATAGCTGGGTTTGTTGTCAATTTTGCAAGCTCTAGTATGGGGCAATTCATGCTGATGCCAAATACCAGAACATTCCCTTGGCTTTTACTGTAACAATGAGAATTTAGAACAATAAAATAGAGAAAACTTTTCTTCTGCCCACCAATGTAGCTGCTTGTCACAAATCTCAACAAAGCCTGAGAATGGGGAGGTAATTATGTATACAAAGAAAGGGAGGAATAAGGAAGGGTGGTGAGAGAGAGAGAAAGAGAGGGAGGAAGAAAGATGAGAGAGAGATAAAGAGAAAAAAGAAAGATGAGAGAAAAAAGGAGAGAGAGAGAGGGAGGTGGAGTAGGAGGACTGAGGCAAACAAAATGTTTGCAAATCCTCAGAGCTCTTGAAGGGTAAAAGCAACATGGCCTATCTGCAAAGTCTGGGAATAATTTTCTTCAATTATGTCACAGCCTATCAGCATCATGGCTCCCACCTAAATATCATGCTTGGGCTAGTCAAAGGATACATTTTTATAGCAGCATATTAGGGTGATGATTATTATTACCATAACCATATTCCTGCACAGGATGTGAATATTTCAGAAACGGGATTTATTTTTCCAAATACACATATTTTAACTTTAGATTGCACCAAAAACTAAGGACAGCACTGATACTCAAATGATGTTTTGGGACATAAAAAGGAAATCCCGGAGAACACTGAGCACTTCATTGGCTTCCTCTAGGTCTCTGACTTTTAACCACACCCCTGTGCTGTGTAGATTTGGAGGGTGGCAAATTATGTTTTTGTGTTTCTGTAAATAAGTGTCCACAGAAATTGGAGCTTGGTGTAAAGGATATAATTTTCCCATCATAAATGTAAGCCTCATTTCATGTTTCATTTAAACCCCCTTTTTAAGAACCACAAAAGATTCTAAGGCATTTCATGTCAGTGACATAAGGCAGGCCCCACACTGGGTTTTTTTGGTGATCCATAATGTGATTCTGAAACAAAAGTGACAAACAATTTTTAACACTGCATATGTTCAAAGACCTGTGCCAAGAAGGGAAAAAAATAGTCTTGGCACCATAAGCTAAAGTGCACCGGTTCCTTTGTGATCCATAATGAGGAAACAAGTGGCCATGCCCTTGACCTTGTCAAATTAGCACAAGAGCAGCAGATGAACCATTCAGGAGGCCAATCATGCACGTCTTCAGTGGATTCCCCATTCTATTTTCTGAGGTTGAGGAACCTATTCAGCTTTTTCAATGATTTGTGAATTATTTATCTGAATGGTAGAAGACAGGGGACAGTGACACAACACAAATATCGTTTAATGTCTTCACTTCCACAGGACACCAATGATGAGCTCAAAACCAGTTTTCTTCTCTGGCTACTGTCAGTTGACTTTGAGGTCAACATGACACTAGGTGAGGTCTGGGACCTCGGCTAATATAAGTCATGGAGCTTGGTATGCTTCATAATGATGCTGCCACATACACGCTTTAACTCAGCATTCCTGGCCACATCTGTGAGCACACCACTTAAAGTGACAAATAGCAATGCCACAGGTGTTGTGTTTCCCTCAGAAGGCACAGAGTAAACAATTTAAATGAGAAATAGATGATATTTAACACTTTTAACAACAATCTGTTTGCGCTAAAAAACACCGTTAGAGAAATATACATCAGATAGGGGCCCAAACTCTGTATGCAATAAGAGAAAACTTCCACCTTCCTCCTACACAGAAGGAAAGTGATTTTGGTTTGGAAATGCCAAACTGGAGTTCCTTCCTGCCAGTGATTTCCAAGTCTAGCTAGGTGCCTGCTAAGAGCCTTCAAAGATGAGCCAAATGCCCATCCGCCCCCCAGTCCTGTGTTATTCTGACAAGTGGATCTGCTTGGGGGGGAGGAAGTGTTGGTATGAGGGAGGAGGTTAGGAAATTCCCAGGGAGTAGCTGAATGGGAAGGATTCCATACCCCACAGTCTGCAGAGATGAAGTTAGAGCCTGGCTTCAGGTGAACTGTGATCTCCCCTCTGGATGGCTGCATATGGCCACAGCTTTAATTAGAGCCTCCTAGAAGGCAATGCATCTGTCCATCTGCTGCTTTGTAACTGCCAGGGAGGGGAAGGGGGCTCAATTGTAGTATAAAGTTTCCATGTTTAAAAGTTCCCTGGAAATTCACTGATCTTCCAGCTCAGAATCTTCATCCTAGATGTCTTATCCCTTAAGAGGATTTCCTGGAAGACTTAACATTTATTTTGTGTGGTACGGGATGCTTGTTCCCTTAGGGAATTTGAAATATTGAATATGACCTCCATGACTTGGAACTATCTTACCGAATCAGGCCATTTGTAGTTTTAAAGTGTGAAAGACATCGGGTTCTTTTGCTTTTTATGGAAAAACTTACAAGTATGTACATTGCCCCAGAGACCAATAGCCAAATGCCATATGAGTCCCTGGGGTAGAACAAGGAACAGGTCCAATAAAGACATTTCTTAGGCTAACTTCCAGATATGAACAGGGTATCTCATTTCACATGAAATGTTATTTTTAGACTGCATGAAAAATGATGAATGTATAAAACTGTGTATGATAATGCAGAGTAGCCACACCAGTTAATGAGTCTAAGGCCACATTTCCACTGTTCATTTTCATGACACTCCCCTATTTTGCTCACCTCACTTACCTCTAATAAAATTGCTACTTGAGAAAAAAAAAATCTGCATGGCAGTGGGGTACTTATGGAAAGGGTATTATGTTGTTGTCAAATTTTTATAACTCACTGTGATATTCTTTTCTTTTGGTTTTCTGAACTCAGAAGTTCTTAACAACTTAGCTGAAAATGTTGGTGAGTAATCTTGACCCTTTGCCCACCTCATGCTTGATCCCTAAGACTCTCTGCCACGTACTTATCTTTCAGTCAAGATTTCTATTTCTTTGCATTTCAGTTCTGTATTGTGATATAATTCATCTAAGGGGTCTTCCCGTAGCAATAAGTCAATTCTCAGCAGTGAAAGTTCTTTTCTGATTTTTAATTTTTCTGTTTGTGAGTCATTACCATTTTCAGTTCCGGAACATCATTTTTTTTTTTTTTGTGCCTCAATTCTATCCTGCTGAGATTATCCTTCCATGTTTTGTTAAAGTGCTGCCTTGTCTCTTCCACTGAGCAGCTGAAGTCAGAGCTGACTGTAGGATTCATTTAGTTGTACGATCTCACTCAAGTTCCTGAGTCCCCTTACTATGTAGTGATAGCAGACCTCTCACAATGCAAGTTTTGGGCAAACTAAATAAGGTAGACAATGGAATATGTTTTTCATGCTCCTGTCCACTGAACCCAAGTTCTCAAGTCAGGACTCTGAATGTTGAAGTGCCCCACCAAACCAGCGGGCAGTGATTAGTGAAATTATTTAGAATAAAATCTACCTTCATGCCGGAATAAAAAAAAAAAAAAAAGAAGTGTCCATTCCTGACCATTTAAAAATCAGAGAGTAACTAAATGGTGAAATGCAAAAGTTCACTAATTGTAGGACAACATCAATTATTTATGATATATGATAGCCAAACTTTCAGAAAACATGCACTATTGAAGCACATGCTTATCTAAGGTAAGTATGACCACTGATGGGGGAATCACATCACACAGATTTCCTGTGTTTTTAAAGGAAAACTTTGGGGGACTTGATTATCTAAATTCTCAGAAGATGTAACTTTACTCATCAAACTTGATCCTGGCCTTGCTTCATCAGAGCTGACTGGCTTACAAAAGGACAGTCAAATTCATAATGGGACATGTGCAAACAACTAAATGAGTGTATAAGATAGCATGCAAAATAATAACAATGATGATAATGAAATAGCAATATGTGAAAGATAGGGAATGAGGGAGAAAATGTGCCACGTTGCTTCTTGATGGATTCCAGGCACTTGTGAGATCCTCTTGGTCTAGGTCTGGCCCTTGAATTACAAAACACTTCTTTAACATAGTTCATTTCTATGGCATAATTTTCCTTTATCTAAGCTGGCTTGACTATATTTCTACTTCTTTCAAGCAAGCTCAAATTAAGACTCAAACCCAAGTTCATGTTATGGAATATCTGCTCAATTTTACCATGTCTTTTTTGATCACTTTATTTGGACTTCAGACTCAAATAACCAACTTGACCATTTGAAATCTTCATTAGAAATCTAAAAACATGTCAGATTTACCTGTCTGCAACATAATTTTTGTTTTCTTTATATTTTCATATGAACATACTCCTATACCAATTTTCTTCATCTCATTAAATGCACCAAATTTTATCCAGGTGCATAGGTCAGAAATTCAGTTGAAATTCTTGACTCTTCTCTTCATTGTCATATATCACCTCCAACTTTCCTCTATGATAAACATTACTACTTTTTGCTAATATTCAGTTTTCTCTGCTCTGAACATATGAAAGGATTGCATTTGTGTTTTCCTCTGGACAATGGAGTATGAGGGAAAGTTACGTGTATCATTCCTGTGTAGATGCATCCCTACAAAATAATTGATTATCTATTCTTGTCATCTGATAGATGTTATTTTGTATGGCACAGTATCTGTCAGCCTGGGTTCCTAACTAATTCAGAGTCCCCTGCTGACTCCTGAAATACAAACAGTTCAAGTGACAAATAAACCTTTGCCATTTTATGACACTGAGATCCAGGTATCATTTGTAACTGCAGCATAGCCTAGTCTATCTTAACTGAAAATGAACTCTAAATCCTATTTTATAGTGTATCCCAAACCTGATGTTTGTTACCTCCTTTTCTATCTATCATCACTGTGTTACAAAGCACCCCGTCTTTTGCCTGGAATTACAGCAGGAGCCTCTTAATCAGTCTTCCCTTTCCTACTGTCATATCTCTAAAGGCCATTTTCCCAAAACCAGCCAGACTCATTTTTTAACAGTAAAAAGATCATATAAAATTACATTAACTAATTACACTAACTAATTATATAACAACATCAATATACCCGAACCCTCCAAAAACTATGCAACAGGCTCAGAGTAAAATTCAAAGTCTCTCAATGAACCACAAGACCCTATAATTGCACCTCTACCTACGTTTCCTCATTTGTCTCCTGTCATTCTTTTCTCTCTCTGCTCCAATCACAGTGACCATTGCTTGCAAACTATAAGCTCGTTCTCTCATCATTGTTCTTCTCTTTCTGCTTCTTCAGTGTGGAACGTTCTAGGTCAAGACCTCAGTATGACTTGACCTACTCCTTCTTATTTTATGACTCTTTCTTCCAAGAGCCAGTCTTCAGAGCAGTCGTTACATTCTCCACAACCACATCCCTCAATAACTCACAATCTAGTCACCTTGATTTATTTTGTGAAGCACTCTTTGAACTCTCTTATTATTTACTTACTTTGTATTTTTTTATCCTAGACTACAAATATCATAAGGCAGGGATTGTTTGTTTTTCACTGCTCTGTGCCTGGTATGTAAAAAAGTGTCTGATGCTTAGTGGAATTCAATAAATATTTATCAAACGAGTGAATTAATGAATAAACAGCTAAAACAATCCGGATGTCAAAACAAAACTTCAGTGAAGAGACAACTGAATTAGAAGCAGTGCACTTTCACAAGTCCTCTACCTCGTTTGTTTAACAGAGCAAAAAATAAATACAAATACTGCTAGATAATCAATTTGTATAGCTTTTATCTATGATCTACCACTTATAATTCATTTATTCGGTAAACCCTGATGTGTTCAAATTAACTTGTTCCAACTAGCCAGAGCATATTGAAACAAGGAATCTTAAAAGGGAATTAACACAAGATATGTTTAAAGGTTCAATAACTGATCCATATTTCCCAATCTAAATTATCTAAATTTTCTACAATGGATCCAAGAAATGTGCAAGAATATTACACAAAAGAAAAAGAATGAACTCAAAGACAGGGCAGGCAAATGAATTAAGTAGAAAATACTGGGCTAAGAAGTTTCTAGGGAAACTAACTTTCTGAATAACGTAACCAGTACAAATCCATCATTAGAATTTGTCAGTGTGCTGTGAATGTGACCAACGTGTTTACTTTTCATCAGTACCTGAATGAGAAGTGTTTATGCAAATTTCTATCACATACCAAGATGGCATATGTCATCTTACAAAGCCCAGTGGTCCAGCTAAGGAGCATTTGCTGTGACAAAGACATATATTGAAAGATAACTGGTTTTCAATGGAACTGAACTTCTCTACCTTGCCTCAGTAGCATTGTAATGAAGACTAGCTGTTAGAATCATGAGAACTGTGTTAGACTCTTGACTCTGTGACTTTCTACTCTTGAATATATCACTTAACTTTTGATGCTGGATGGAAAAGAGGATAACAATACCTTTCCTAGATGTTTCATAAGGTTGCTGTAAAAATAAAACAACTCATGTCAAAGATGTGTTTTATAAGCTGGATATTTTAGTTATTTGTTTTTATTTTGCTTCTTTGAGGAAACTTAAGGCATCCTCTAAATTGAAGTTGAAATATACATATTTCAAAGTAAGAGAAATAAATAAGAGCAAGCATCAAAATAGATGTTTGGCCATGTGGTCTTTCCTTCCTCTTAAGATTAATAACATTCATATCTGGTTAAGAATTGTTGAGTAGGATAATTAGAAAATCACACTGCTGTTTCTTTAAACACACAGAGGTACAACAACTCTCTCACAAGAAACACCCATACTGTTTTCATACTCGACCACTTGTGAATAATCCATCTCTTAACCAAATAAAAAACAAAATTCACAGTCCATGATAGAAGGAAAAAAAAATCCTTGGTAGTACTTAACATTACTGCCTGAAGAAAAAGGCAAAATCAGAAGGAAAGTGCTCAAGATTGTGCATTGTCTAAAATCTACTTGCTGTTAAATATATCAATGGACAAACCTCTGAAAACTAAAGTTATGTGGACTTTAATTATTTTATTGCTTTATTTGTATAATTCTCTTGTTCATCATTGAATATACCCAAATATCTTATTCAATAATAAAAACAGGAGGCACAAAGAACCCTCTAATGGAAACATTTAGCTTCATTAAAAAAAAAACCTGGTTATAACAATTTCATTATCAATTATCCAAGCCTACTCCGATCTCACACTCAGAAATAACTTTAGGAAGATGATTAGTTATAAATAAAGACAGTACAAAATACCCCCAAATTACTGTACTCCAAGAATCCGCTGTCAACAAAGACAATTTGACTCTTCAAGGAAAACAGCACAGGAAAAACCATTTGTTTTTAATGAAATTCATCCTACTCTCTCTTCCACATGTACAACCCACAATACCCGAAAATGTAAAAATGAGATTATGGTGAGAAGAATCTGATGACTTCACCCCTCTTCACCATCAAACTGATCAATATACTTACTTCAGTCAACAGATTACAGGGAAATATTTAATCACCAATGTAACCCAAACGAAGAATGGTCAGCTAAATCTGGCTCAATGCCTAAGACTAGCTGATATTTATTTTACTTAGGTGCTTTTTTTTAATTAAAAAATCAAATGACACCATCAGGAAAGCTCCCTGATTGTGCTGTTACTCTTACCTCGTGGTGATTTTTTGTCAGCCATTCCTTAATCGTGCCAAGGGCAATGAGCGCAGCAGGTTCATTTGGAAAACCTAAGTGAAGAGTCAAATGAAACAAATGAAAAGAAGTGATAAAGGCAACAGAGAGGTCAAAGGTGGTATGAGAATGGAATTCTTTTAAAAAAATAGTATTTAATACAACCAACAAGTACTGAGCAAGGCAGGCCTCAGTAAGTTGTATAGATGTGAAGCCTGCAATTCTACATGGGAGGCATTAAGAGGGATGGTCCTACACAGTCCAGAGTATAAAATTAAAAAAAAAAAAAAAACGCCACAGATAAAGGATTTGACTGTTATTTAAGAACAATATCAATAAAAATATACTTTATAGCTTACAAAGCACTTTCATGTATTTTTTTTCTTACAAGTGGTACTCAGATTAATATTTATTACCCTCCTCATCTTAAAAATCAAGTAAATGTAGCTCAGAGAAAATACGTGGTTGGCCCAGAGTCACAAGGTCACTACTCCATCAATAAACTGTCACAGGCTGGGTAAATAACATGCCAAATAGTCATACCACAGAAAGCAACTATCGATATTCACATAATGTGACTTATGTTAAACTCAGTGACATTGGAGATGGTGTTTGAGATTAAGACCACATGAATTAACTGATTGTGGGCTGTGGTTTGTTTGTTTGTTTGTTTGTTTGTTTGTTTGAAATCAGAGATTGGACCCAGGGGCACTTAACCACTGAGCCACATCCCCAGCTTTTTTTCATTTTTTATTGTGAGACAGGTTCTCTGTAAGTTGCACAGGGCCTTGCTAAGTTGCTGAAGCTGGCTTTGAACTTGTAATCCTCCTGCCTCAGCCTCCAGAGCCACTGGGATAACAGGCATGCACCACCACACCCAGCTGTGAGTTTGATTTTTGAGGACAGAAAATATGTCACACATACACTTCCCTGCAGGGAGTATCAGCATACATTTTCAGAATTTCCAAAAACACATAAGAATGTCTTTTCAGGTATGTCAACTGAACACATTCCTAGACCTGCAGAATCATTAGGCATTCTGCCAACAGAGAAATTTATGAAGGAATAACCGTATACATTTACATAACTTTGGTACAGCAAGAAGAAGAGATAGGAGTGAGTATTTTGTTGGAATTGCTCTCTTTAAGTTCACCACTGGCTCCTTCATCATGGAATCCCATTACCTTGCCATGAGTCTTCAGCCTCTCTGGCATTAGATGTGCTTTCTTTGTATTTTCATCTCTCAGTTTCTCTTCCCTCTTGGATTTTGCTTATTTAGTTCCTTTTTTTTTATTAAAGTATAGTTCAGTGTTTCTTATTATGTTTATAAAGTTGTGAACCCATCATTACTCATTCCAGAGTATTTTCATCATCCCTTAATGAAACCCTGTACCCATTAATAGTCATTCCTCAATCCTCCAGCCATCCAGCCCTTGGCATCCATGAATATTTTCTGTCCATGTGAATTTTCAGATTTTCCTTCTGAAATTTTTCAAAATTTCCTTCTCCCTTATATTCTCCTACATATTTGAACACTCTGTCCTCTTTCCTTTTTCAGGAGCATTCATGAAATGTACGTCGTTCCCAACCCCTAACACAGCCTTCTTCTTCATTTATACTCTAGCTATCTAGCTAGTTACAGCAGCATCCAGAAATCACGTCCATGAGGGTGTCTTCTGGAGAGGACATTGTCTGTGTGAATGGAGAGAGAAAGGGAGAGGGAGAGGGAGGGGGGATATCTCTAAGATTTAAAAGACCCAGTTATATTGGAGGGTAAATTCATATACTAATAGCTCATACTGATGTTTTGGATCTTGGCAGACCTCCAGAGAAATGTGTGAGAGAAGAGGAGCAAGAGCATTGTCTCCATTTCCAAAAATGAACACAACTTTCCTGATTTGCATTCTGTGGGCTTTGGTGAAGGGTGCTTTAGGAAAGAAGACAAAAGAAAGCAGGGCCGAGTTTCATCTATTTTAATTTATAGATAAGAGAGAAACACTGGGATATGAAAAATCTGCACAAGTTCTTGAACCTTTGTAAGTTCATCTTGAACATTTGGGATTGTAGACTTGTTATGAATTATTTAATTGTATTCATTTTCCTTAAAGGAATGCCTCAAATATAATACCCCAAATTAGTAAAAAATATTAATTAAACAATTCTTAATTCATTAAACACGTTATTTTTAAAGCCCCCAAGAGGAGAGATACAAACGCTTTAGTGAGTCCCTGTCCTCTAAAATTTTAGCTTAAAGTCTGAAGGAGGAAATACATAAGTAAAATGACAGCCACAAGACAGCATGGCAAAACATTAGGGTGGCAGATGCAGATGACGGAACTAAGAAAAAAAGAGATGTGGGGTTTACTGGGAAATCATCTAAAGTTTGAAAAGAGAGCTGCAATGTGGGAAACAGGGAAACATTGTCTTCAGAAGTAAACAGTGAGCAACATGGAAATGATAAAAAAGGTGAAGGAAAGTGAAGGAGAGAAGACAGGATAAGTACCTGTGGGCTGCAAAGAGGAAGAAGGCCAGGATGAGTATTTGCTGTTAAGGAATTGTTTTAGTGAGCTTTGCATCACTGTGACCAGAATCTGACAAGAACAACTTGGGCTGGGCGTGGTGGCACATGACTGTAGTTCCAGCAGCTTGGGAGGATCATGAGTCTAAAGCCAGCCTCAGCAATAGCAAGGAACTAAGCAACTCTGAGAGACTCTGAATACAAAATAGGGCTAGGGATGTGGCTTCATGGCCAAGTGCCCCTGAGTTAAATTCCTGGTTACCCACTCCCCCAAAAAATAAATTAGAGGAGAAAAAATGTATTTGGGATTCACTGTTTCAGAGGTCTCCATAGATAGCCAAGTCCATTGCTCTGAACCCAAAGGAAGCAGGACATTATTGCCAAAGGGTACAACAAAGGAAAAAGAGCTCATCTCATGGTGGCCAGGAAGAAGAGAAAAGAAAAGGACGAAGGGGCTACAGAGAAGATCAACACTCCCTGGGCATGCCAACAGTGACCTACCTCCTCCACTAACATCCCACCTGCCTACTACTTACAGATACACCCAGTCCATCCATTCAAACTAGTATGGACTGATTAGATTACGGTTCTCCCAAGCCATCATTTCACCTCTGAACGTTCCTGCATCAACACAGGAGTTTTTCGGGAATCACATCATATCCCAAACCACAGGAGGAGTTAACCACTAGAGGCTTTTCCAGTGTAGCACTTCCCTAAGTTTAATACCTACATTTGTAGTTACACTTCCCTTGATATACTCCAGGACCCAAAATGAAATGTATATTTTTCCTTAAACACACCACCTCCCTGGCTTCATCTCTCTCTTAGGCACTGCTATATTTAAGAACTTTCCCTGCTGATAACTAAGTCCTAAATACATTGATCCTGTAAAATATTGTACACCTGCCCTTCCTTTCCTCCTTTCCCATTGATCTCAAAGTCCAATGAGCCCTCACCTGCACAACTGTAGGTGCCCCTGAATTCTGCTCTTTTGGTTTGCTTGCCTTCTCTAAGCCACCTAACATACCATTTACAATGATCCCTTCTAAAACATAGCAATCATCATGTTACAATCTCAGACAAACCCACACAGCCTTTGTTGACTCTCCAGCTCCTGAAGAATAAATAAGAACACCTTAGCATGTTAGACTTGCCCATTCCAATGGCCACCATGGGTCTCCCTAGACTTCCTTAGTTTTGTCTGTTTATTCACTTCCCATGAAATTATTCTCCAACTCTTAGGTTTGCTTAATAATTGCTCAAAACATAAAATTAAATGGTTATATAAATCAAATAAATTTTATAATCACATTCAATTGCCATGGCCATCTGCAATAACATTCACCTTTTTGAAGATACAATTCCCTACAGAGAAATTATACAAGTTCTTCTAGAACCATGGCTGGCAACGATGGTCAACTCTCAACTATTTGTGACCTCCTGGTCACTCTCTCCCATTTGCCAAAGCCTCTGGCCCAGAGTTGCATTTTTCATCATGACCCCAAGGTAATTTCATATCCCCAGGTGATTTAAATATCTGAGAGAATGATTTAAATATCTAAGAGGATGACCCAGCCAATACTGGCTACCAGTTCCTCAAACTGCTTCTCTTCAACAACCACCTCCTCCCTTTCACCTCAGCCAAATCCCCTAGGAGATCACACTCTGGACCTTGGTGTAACCTTTCAAATCCAAAATTACTAAGTAGAGCTCTCTCAAAACCTGTTTTGTATTCAATTTGTTTGTTCAGCTAGTTTCCAATGAATGCATTTTTACCCAGGAAACCCACTCTATCCCTAGGCCTCTCCCCAAATTAAGAATATTTCTCCCCTGAATGGTCTATTTCCTATCTCTGTTTTGCACATTACTTTTTCTTTTTTTAAAACTATACTTTCGATGTTTTGTTCTTCTAATATGTTATGACCCATTTCCTCTTTCCTGCCATAAGACCTTGCTAATGCCATTTCCTTCCCAAATTGACATTTCTCTCCTCTTCTCCATATTCGCATTCACTTTTACTTATCCTCTACTCAGATATCTCTTCTCCGGGGAACTCTGCTCTGACATTGATGACTTCCTATTTTATGCTTTCACACATCACCTCACTTTTCCCTCACAGATGCATCATTTACAGTTCTACCTTTGTTTATATAAATATGTGATTAATAATCTCAGAGTGAACGCCCTAAGGAAGTGGATAACACATCTGTCTTTGCAAATCACTGGATACCAAAAAAAAAAAAAAAATGATCAACAAATAGATGTTGAATGAGGGAGAAGATTGTGAACTAATGGATCTTTGTATTAACAGCAGAAAGAAAGTCTCAAGAGTGTTCAGCCAGAAAATGGTGAGGAAGAAAGAATGCTGAGAAGAGGCCCAATCAGACTGCTATATCCACAACATCCCCTTTCATCCATGAGAAAAAAATGTTAAGAAAATCATATAAGAAAACAGCTCCTGGAAGGAAGATATACCATAATGAATAAAAGAGGGAAAGAAATACAAGAAAAAAATATTCCTGAAAATCTTCCTTTCAGTGACATGTATGAAGATGAAGCATGATGTTCAGGGAAAACAGCAACAGGACAATTCTTTGTCCACCTAAGTGGAAGACACCCAGGGTTACAAATAAGACCAGTGTATAGACAAGGGCAGATTTTAGCCTGGGGATTGTCTTCCAATGATAGCAAGTCCTGCCCCAGGAGGTCACAGTGTATTCTGATCATCAGGGGACTTTTGTTCACAAAAGCAGAATGACTACCTAGAGGGAAGGCAGCAGACAGGCTTCAGATGAATCACTGTATTAGATGACATAGAAAATCTCTCCAAGTATGAGGGTCAATGAGGCTGAACAAGCCATTAATAATTTAGGGCCAGGCATGCAAGGAGTTATGTGTATGTGTACCCAGGTGTGCATAGAATCTGTGCTTCTGTTGGCATTTCAAAGCTTAGGTTCTTACTCATTAGGAGGGACTATTAAAATTACTTTTTTAAAAAAAAATGTGGATGTTGACTTATACAAATGATTTTTCCTCTTTTATTGAAAATGCTTGCTAAATTTTTACACATATACATATATATGTTTTGTTTTGTCTTGTTTTGGATACCAGGGATTGAACCCAGGGGCACTTAACCACTAATCCACATCCCCAGCCCTTTTTATTTTTTATTTTGAGACAGGGCCTCACTAAGTTGTTGAGGCTGGCTTTCAACTTTTGATCCATTTGCTTCAGCTTCCTGAGGCCTGTATATATGTTTAAACACACACACGTACACACATAAACATCATTCAGCTCAAGATGTAAAATATTTCCAATACCCCAGAAAGCAACCTTTTCCTTAGTGAATATATATCCCACCAGGAAATGGCTATTCTGACTCCTGTTACTGTGGGTTCAGTTTCATCTCTTTTTATATTTTATACCATAGAATTATGGAATGCATGTTCTTTTATATCTATATTTTGTTGAACACCTGCCTGATTGATTCATGTTATTACCTATAATAATAGCTCATTTCCTTTCATCATAATGCTAAATTCCATTATATGAATAACACCACATTTTTTTTACCCATTCTAGCATTAATGGGCAAATGGATTGTTTCCAGTTTAGGGCTACTATAAACAAAGCTGCCATGAACATTCTCATTCATGTTTTAGTGAATTTAAGTGCTTATTTCTGTTAAGTATATACCCAGGATATAGGGCTGCTGGTCTACTTATTTGTTTGACTTTGGTAAATTTTGCCAATAGTTTCCAAAGCAGCCAATTTATACTCCCAACAGAACTACATGAAAACTACACAAAGTTTAAAATAATCTATTGATACAGCATATTAAGATGTACTTTCTAATTATAGTTTTCTTCACCACACTTAAAGCCATTAAAGTTGGCTTTAGGCCACTCAATATTTTTTTAAACTTGAAACTCAAAAAAGTTTTATGATTTTCCTGTATTCCCACAAGTAGTCTTGCTTTTAAGAAAGGACAAACTCTTGTTAATGGAACCTCAAAACATTTGAAATAAAAGAGAGAAAAAGAAAAACAGCAAGTTGGGTTTGCATGTTTTTTTTCATCCATAATACACAAATAAGTCATTAGATGGACATTTTTCTTTTACTCAGTTATTAAACTTATTATTTCTTTTCTTCAAATATCAATACAAGAAGATATAGCCATAACGACTCACTGAAGATTCTATCCCATTCCTGAACTAATTGTTGTAAATGTTAAAAACCCAAAAGGTTTTTGACACAGCTAGAGTAAATGTGGTTTTGACTTTATCATAGGCAAATTTCCTCCCCAATTTTTATTTATTTATTTTTGCATTACTGAATGTCTTGATATCTTTATCATTTTCCATAGCTTTCCATGTGGAAATTAAGTTTGTCTCCCTGATAAAAAATTCAAACATGTTTCACTATATTCGAAGCATATTCCACTAATATAAACATATACAGCTTACTCTGTCAGTCTTACTTTCCTTTTTTGAAGTCAGAAACAACAGGTCATCCCTAGTTTTTAACTTTAAAAGAGAGCTTGTTTATACTTACAAATTATCTTATGGTAGAGAAGCATACAGTAATATCAATCAATTATTTAAAAAGCTTCTTATGACAAAAATAAGTAAAAATAAAATTGAATATTATGCCAAGGGTTTGAAGCCATGTTTGAAAACTTAACATTTGCAATCTCCCCAGGGCCTTCCTCTCTTGCATTCCCTCCCAACATCACCTTCAGAACCTGTCACCAGGACTCTCTGTTCTCACTGTGGATGCTTTTCTAATAGTTGTAAGAAGAAGGCAATCTAAAGGCAAAAGTCCAGGCCCAGTTTATGGATCTAAAAACAATGTTTATGCACTGAATTACTTTATTTCCAACTACATATGACTTCTGTAATGATTTCATTTCAATGGAGTGTGGTTTGTACCTCCAACCCACCTGCCAGGGCACTTGGCACAGAGCTATTATACAATAGCAACAATTTGAAGGAATTATAAATTCCTATGTACACTGCATATATTTAGAAAGTTGTTGACCTACTAACCAGCCCATTAGGTGATTATACGCACCAAATTAGTGCGGAATTCATATGAAGCAGAAGGCAGAAACAGTATTCACAAAAATAATCACAATCTCTTAAACTCTACACATTAAATTTACATCCATTTTTGAGCTCTCTTTCCTTGCCAATTCCTTAAGGAGGAAAGCATAGTGCTGTATTATTATTATTATTATTATTATTATTATTATTATTATTATTCACATGCAAACCCAAACAAAAATAATAAGTTATCAAACACAGGACTTTCCTCAGATGAAAATCTCTGATATCTTAAGTGAGAGGAACACATCATCAGGCAGATCAAAATGTCAACATCAGTAGGGATTGTCACCATGGACTTTCAATGCAAAATTATACTTTGCTTAATTTTTTTTAGTAATTCATGTCGATATTTTTCCATTTTAGCAAAAACGTTCTGTGGTAGGGACCAAAGAGACATGAAATGAGCAATAGTTTTGGAGCTCAAATGAAAGGAGATAATTTTCTTTTTTTATTTTTTACCAGTTCCTTCTGAATAAACACACACACACACACACACACACACACACACACACACTTTTCCTGGATGTGGGGAGTGGGCAAGGAGTGTAGACAAAAGGTGTGGTAGGCACAGAGAAGTATAGGGCAATACATTTTTTTTTATCTTAGAACTGCTTTTGCCAATCCCTCCCGTAGGCCTCCTTCCAGCCCATAGAAGCAATTCTGAGCGCACGATGAAATCAAATTACTTGAGAGAAATGAGCTGAAGGAGCCTCGCCGTTAAGCAATTGCTGGAGCAGCCACTCAGACAATTCTGGCTAAGGCTGAGTTTCACAAAAGATAAAACAGGTGAAGTAATAAGAGTGACACTGGCCCCTGTTACTGCAGTGAGCACGGCAGCAGAATGCTAAAAAGGGTGTCATTGGCTTCCCTCGGGATTACAAAAGGCCACCAGGGTTGGCACGAGTAAGGAGAGTCCTCAGCCTATCATTAAGGTAGTATAGTTTTAGATATCGTTTTAAAGGAAGAGGCGGGTGTTGTGATATGAACATAGAGAGATAATATGGCATGTTAATAAGCTGAATAATCATGGCAGATGCTGAAAATACTCCACTAGGTATCCTCTTGGCATGTGTCATTTCCTGTGTGCTGGCTTGACTTACAGGCATCTTTTACCTGAGGGCTCCTTCTACTGGCCAGAACTCACTCTGCCAATATGTAGGCAGGTCCAAAGGATCAGGGGATCAAGGCCCCTGCAAATGTTCTTCCTCCCTGAGGTGGGTACTGTTGAGGTGTGTGCTTTACCATTCTCCAGAGCTGCTCAATGGGATTACACTGCCATCCACAGTGGAGTAGTCCTTGATTTTTGCCCTCTGTGCTTCTCTTCCTTGTCTGTCACTCTTTCCAAATCCCTATTTGAAATCATATCTCAAATTAACTACTTGCACTCTAACCTTTTCCTCTAAATCTGCTTTAGGCAAATTATAAGAGCAATCAAAATGCATTAATGAAACTTAGACAGTAAGGTCTTATCTTTCTTGATAGTTCTTATCTTTCTCGGGTCTTATCTATGACACATGCACTGTAGAGAAATGTTTTATAAATTAGCTAATGGAATGGGGGGAAATACTTGAAGAACTCAACGGCTGTCATCATGAAACCACAATAATAATTTATTTGAGGGATTGTAAAGGTTATATAAGTAGGATCATATGGCATGCAAATTTGATCCACAAGATAGCAATCTTGAAACAGTATTAAACTGTTGTTGGTGCTGCTGCTTCTGATAGCATTTATTGAGCAAATTTTATGTACCAGTCACTCCTCTTAGTGTTTGTGTGTTTTATCTCATTCAGTCTGCACAACAATATAATGGGAAGAAGGAAAAAGAAGAAGGGAGACAAGCTGTCCTGAAAATAGATGGCAACTTTAGTAACAAAGAAACCATTTTGGTAACAAAGATAATTAATTTGTATTGATATTAAATACTGCTAAGAGGCATGCAAAGTACAGTCCGACTTTATCATGTAAGCTTCAGTAAACTCAGAATCACTCACTAATGCAGTCACTAGTATTTGCCTAAAGAGAAAGCAGTGATACTACATATAGCCAATATTGGGCATGGGATGGGAGCCCAGGAACTTGGGCATCTTTGGCTTCTGCATAAAATAGTTCAAACCCTCAAAACTTCCTACAGTGATTCTGTGTATAATTTTTCTGTATATAATTTTTTTTTTTTTTGGTACTGGGGATTGAACACAGAAGTGCTTTACCACTGAGCTATGTCTCCAGTCCTTTTTTAAATTGGAGACAGTATCTTGCTGAGTTGCTTAGGGCCCCATTCAGTTGCTGAGGCTGGCCTTGAACTTGCCATCTTCCTGCCCCAGCCTCCTGAGTCACTGAAATTACAGGCATGTGTGGGCTCTCTTGTTCCACACAAGAGAAGAAGTGACTCTCAGAGAAATCAAGCAAGGGGCAGGGCTATGTACACACCTAGATCTGCCTGACTTTCTCCACACACACTCTAGCCCAGTGCCTGGCATGCTGTTGGTACTTACACTCTGTAGAATGGAATAAAATACTTCATAAAGTCTCTGTATCAAAGACTCCAATCTAGGGGCTACATTTCAAACTCTAATGAATGGAAGCCCCTAAGGACAGGGAGTTTGTTACAGAGTACAGAGCACGGTGCCTCCCACATAGGTCACTCCCCATGGAACCAGGGAACTGATGTGCTACTCTCTTACATGGCAACATCCATTCTACCATTTAATGCCTTCCTTGCAGAGTAAGGATGGGTTTGAAGAGTCCATCCCCCATGCTCTGGGAATGCAGAAAAGCTGGCAGCTCTAATTGCACAATTATTCTTGAATATTCAGATACCTTCTTTCCAACATGACTAGAACCTGTAAATTTAAAGCCTGCTGACTCTCTTTCATGACATGCCTCTCCCCATGGCCTCTCTTACCCTTTGTTGTACCTTATTCAAGTTAGTACTGATTTCCCTAGCAGGACCTCTAAAATTAGTCATAATTGAAGAAGAAGAAGAAGAAGAAGAATGGAAATAATATACTTACCTTCTTAATTTCTTCAGAAATTTTAATTTTTTTATTCCATTTAACATGGTGTGTGCCAACAGCCAATGATACACTGGAAATTCTACACTATTCAGCCCCAGACTTGAGATATTTTTGATTTCCTCTAAAAATTGTAAGACGCTAAGTTTTTCCTTTCAAGTTGCCTTTCTTTTGCTCTGAGAACCAGGTATGAATGAACTGCATTTTTATGGGACACAAGGTTACAAAGTATGTAAGCTTCATCAGCTTTTCAAACTTACGAGCTCCAGTCTCTATTTCTAAGGGTATTTTTAAAACCATCTTTTGCCTAAGGAATTGCAATAATGACCAGAGAAATGGCTCGTGAAATAAATTCTATTCTATGCAAGCTGTTCCTACCACCCCTGGATAAGTCTCCTGAGGAAGGAAATGAAAGATTCCATAGAATCTCCTGGAATGTGGTTTCTTCAAAATTCTTTTGTTAAAGAACATTTTTTTTTTTTGTATAGGGATAATCAAGGGAGTTCATTGAGGGCATCAGATCTGTGGAAGAAGACTTATGTTGGGATCTACAGAGAGATAAAAAGTTACATTGTATTTTTTAAATGGGGGCATTAATGTCATAGAGTCCTGGCAGTCAGCAATCTTCTAACCTAAAGCTCGCTATGCCATGTCCATGCAGGGTGTTCCCCAGTAACCTCCCATATGCTTACCACCCAGATCCAAACTCCTCACCTTAGCTTAGAGAGCCCTTTCATCGCCCTTATCAGTATCTGAAATGATATCTGTCTCATTTACTTCATTACCATGTGTAAATACTGCTGGAAAATAAGCTTTCTGGGTCAGAATCCTATCTTGTTCACCTTTCCACCTCAGGGGTCAAAGCAAAATAGGTGCCCCATAAGGTGTCCTATCATGTTTGAGATCATGGGGAAGATCCCACAGGTCCAGTGTCCTGTGAGGCATCACAGCATCCTGCAGTGATTCTGTGCTCTCTGAGACCTACAAAGATCATTGCTCTCACTGGAGGGCAGGAAAGGACCTCAGAGCTGCTCTCTGGTGCCTGTTGGCCTAGACATTCCATGAATATGACCTTTACACAACCGACAAATATGATCTGGGAGAATGGTGCCAACAAACAGCTCTTGGGATTCTGAATCCCGGGATGGGACAGAGTAAAGGACAGACATGTCTTTCAGAGACATGCTAGCTTGCAGGCAGGGTCTCTTAGCTTTATTTGTCACTGACTCGCAGTCATGCAAGCCACTTCTGTTTCAAGATACTCTTTTGCTGTCAACTGCACAGAGGTTCAAGTTTCTCAAAAGAAGCCTTGCTGAACATTGTCATCATGGCTCCCCCACCAATCTTACCAGGAAAGTAAGGTAGTTCCCAAGTCCCCTGAAAACTGGCTTTTGCTGTTAATGATGACTCAAGTTCCCTGAAGGTCTGAGTTTGTAAACTGCCTTGAAAGTTCCAGAGATTCTTCTGAAAAGACTCATAGTGTCGAATTGCCCTAAGGTGAACACTGGGCATGGAGAAGCTCTCCTTTTTAGGCTTGAATCTTAAGACGGATCCTGCTTATAATACTCTATACATTGAAGACTGCTGAAGTGGTCTGCTGAAGGCACAAGGAATTTGTCTAAATAAGGCTGGTCCAGCTTGCAAGACTTCTTTCCAAACTATGGTTTGGATAGACTTTAAAAGGGCGGTTATTCCTTTGCTGATTGAAACAGAGATTAAAGTGAATTTAGACGATAAGATGATAATTTAAAATAGTACACTATTTGATATACCTTTGTAATTAAAACTACAATTTATGATGTAATTAAAATCTGCTAGAGGACATCATCCTGAAAATTATTTTCAAAGACATTCCAAAAGAGATCAAGTAAGAAGTTCCTAAAATTTTAGTGTTGAGTCAGAGGACATAAAATCAATTTTGACATGAGCAGTAATGCCATTAGACTGCTGTACCTCTTCTGGATATGTTTTTGTTTTGTTTTTCCTGAGGGTGCTGGATTAGATAACTGATCCTATTTCTTCACTTTTTTTTTTTTTTTTTCCGTCTGGCTTCTCAGAGCCTTCTCTGTTTTCGAAGTTTATGTCCCGTCCCCAGTGATGTTGAGTTTGTCCAATTGATATACTTTGGCCCATGGAATATGAGCAGATGTAAGGATTGGAAAAGTCTTGCTGGCATGCTAAAATGATTGCCCTAGGTAGCCAGTGCCCTTTCAGACTGGCACCTGAAATGAGACAGGTGGAGCAGACGTGAGCCCTGACACAAGAGCAGAATACACCTTGGGCAGGCTGAGTCCAGTCTTGATTTGTTAAACCACAGCCAAATCAACCACAGACTCATGAACAAGAGAAAAAATGCTATTTGCTGTCAACCAGTGGGTTTTTGCAGTTGTTTGTAATGCAGAAAAATCTGAATGTGCACTTAAGAAATTGAGTAAGAACCGAGAGTGCAGGTGATGATGATTTTTCAGAAATACCCCTGAGGGTGTACATCATATGGAGTGACCTATTCTATAGATCTTTGCTATATGGCTTAATCTATTGACCGTCCAGGATAAAAAAAAATATATTATATAGATAATAAATTTGGCATACTAATTCAAGGAATTGTGAAAGGGAAGGAAGTAGTTTAAAACAAATCCTCGAATAAAAAAAGAGAAGATGCTTTGGAGTCAGACCTATCAGGCTTGTGGTCTGTGTGAGCAAAACACAGGTGTCTCTTCCAAGTGTCTTCACCCCAACAGCAGATAAGGCTTCTTTTATTATGAAGATTAAATCGTGTAAGTCAATTCATTTACCTCCTTCACAGGTCTTCTTGTTAGCCCCTTGTCCCTATATTTATCTTATTTGCTTAATGATGTAAGACAGCTGAAAGATGTGAGAAAGCCTAACAGGAATAAAAATGCTATTAAGCACATGAGGCCAGATACCCAGCGGAGAACTCTACGCTCTTCAATTTGTGACAGAGTTAACAGCTTAAAGTGTAAGTGTGTTCCATTTTCAAGATCAAGTACAGTTTCTCTATTTCCCTCAAGAACTTGGAAAAAGATTTATATTTCCTATTTTTCCAGGCTACCTTCCCTGATTCTAGAAAATATAATTTTCAGTAAGAGGAATAGGTTATAGATGAACTGGTTTTAACAACACAACCTCATTTCGGGCTACACCTCCAAAGAAATTATATATGCTTGTTGTGGTCTAAAGTATCAACCCTCAAAAGCAATGTACTAATTATATCTAATTGATATACTCTGGATTTTACACATCTTTAGAATTTGAGCATTTTTTTTTAATAATCTCAAATGGATTCCGAGTTAACAATGAGCTATGATTCACGCAGTAACTGTACACATGATCTTTTTCAATTTTACCTAACACACTCTCTTGGCAGGTTTTTAAATTTCTAAGTTTTACCCAAACATATGACACTGCTCCTGAAAATGCCTAGAGAGATGTAATTGGAAGTGATACATGTACTATTTCCCTGAGACAGACAGAACCTGGCATTCCTCTAAAACCACAATGGGGCATTTGGGGTTAGTCAGTGTTTGAGGAATGGTAGAAGAATGAAGAGACTGAATAAGCCACAGAGTTTTAAAAGAGGAAAACTGCATTTTAAGATGCAAATTTCTCACAGTGCTTATCAGGTTTAGTCTTAATAATGGTTGACGGTATTCCACAAGCTATGAGCTGTAGACCAAGTTTTGCGGTAGAGTAATGAAATCCTAGATGGGCATATTTCTCATCAAAAATCAATTTATCCTCCTGCTTGAGCTTTGGTAAGCAGAAACAAGATAGCATGAAATTGTAATGTGCCATGAAAACCTGCTAGGGCAAGAGAAGTTTAGGACGTGCTTTCTATGGAATAAATGTGCATTTCAACGTAACAGAAATGTTAAAGATTTACTTTGATGAATGTCTTTGGGAAGTTGGAAATTTTTTGCATCCTAAGGGTGTTCCTCAGAGAAGAGTAAAGTAGGTGAGTATACATAATTCCGTATATGAACACCTGACCTTTTTTTCATCTTAAAAAGTAAGAGCAGTTCACTTTGTCCCTAGGCTCAAAGAAACTCAAGTCATGAGGGTGCAAAATGATAGTCAGAACATAACCTTTCTCATTTTCCTAGGCATCCTACTTGGTGAGAATAATAATGGGGAATAATATAGAATTTGGGGAGGCAGTCCAGCATGTAAACCCTTGAAGAAACTGAAAAAATTAACTATTGTCCTTAGATCCACCAAAAAAACAAAAAACGAAGTCATGGGGCAGATTACTGCCTCCAAAATTGGAGTGACAGACAGGTGTATAAAGAGAATCACAACTTATCTGAGCAGAAACCTCCTAGCAGAAACATCTGCAGGAAGCAATATTAAGGTAGGAAAACCCTAACTGTAATTGATGAATTGCTAATGGTTCAGTGGGGACAAGTCTAAAAGATATAAACTCTTAGAGGAACCAATCACAATGAAAATGAAAGAAAAACTCCCTCTGCTGCTGGTAAGAGAAGGAGAAAAAGAAATAGTTTTAAATACACTACAATATGTTGTTTTTCATAATAAGACCTGCCCTCAAGAGAAACTATTTTAGCAGAGGCTAAACTACTGGGGTTTTAATTAGATCCTATCCAACCTAGGGAAAGGAAGACACAACTCCAGCCCACTCCTGCCTTCCATGTAAAGGAAAGAAAATATTTTGTTTAGCTGTTCTAGACTTCTTGTTCTACCTAAAGGGGGGCAGGGATTAAGAAAGGGTTCTATTTAGAAAAAAAATTTTAAAATGACATTAAAAATCCTTAAAACTAGTAAATATTTATGGCAAGATTGCAGGATACAAGTTAATATGCAAAAGCCAAACATTTTCCTATATTAAAATAATAAACAATTAGAATTAGATGTTAACAACAAAATACCATTTATAGTAGCATCCTTAAAATTGAGTTTTGGAAGTCTCAGTGCTAAGCTTCACCAACTCAGCATCAAATTCCATGAAAAAGACTTGTGCTTACTGCAGTGAATGGGGACGGGCACCATGGCATGCTGCCTGAGGCTGGGATAGTGTAGATGAAGACAGTCTCTTGGCCACCTATATCTATAATTTTCTGAGTCATACCTGAGTCTCAGAACTACAGAAGCCTACACAGATATGGGAGAAGGCTGGTATGCCTTGGGCCCTCTTCAAAACTGGACATAATGTGACCCCAAACTCTAGCTTGTGCCCTGGGTGTACAGGTCTGCATCTGCTACTGGTCTAGAGGCTCCAAACATGAACTCTGTTGCATATGAGGTCTTCAGTTTCTACTGTGTGCTGGGTCTTACTATAGCAGGCAGAGAACTGGATTTAGAGACAAAGCCTTGTGCTGACTTCCATGAACTCATCCCCAGTGGGTGGAGTTTTGTTATCTCTTCTGCTACCTGAGGCTGGAGGAGGCTGATAGAAGTGGCCTCCCAAACTAATGTGATTCCAGTGGCTCAGTTCATAGTGGCCTGGTGGTAGGGGATGTGGGGCTTTACTCAGAACTGGGTTTTACCATGGCAAGTCTGGTTCTGCATTTAAAGTCTGAGGTCTGGATATAATTCTCTCCTCTTCCCTAAAGTGGTGGTGTGGGGGGGATCTCTCTCCATGCTGTGCTGCTTGGAGTTGGGAGGAGCTGATGAAGGTAACTCTTGGTTTCCTTACTAACTTCTCCAAAAAGTCCTTTCATTTACTAATTATGATTCTTACCTAATTTTCTTAGTTCTTATGAAGGTAATTTGCTGAATGAATAGCTAGCTGTTCAGCTTAGTGTATGAGTGTAGGAAAATGATCACCAGAGGATATTACTCAGCCACCACCTTGCTCCACTTCTTCCACAATGCTTTACATTTTGATCGGGGGCTTGGATATACAAGGTATATATTTATTTAAATCTATTATCCTGATATAAGCAAACTTAAGGGAAAACCTCTTTCAAATTGTCTGAGTGCCCAGAAAGGGGCAGAGGTATGCAGGTTGATTGTCCTTATTATTGTCTAGTGCTCATTTGAGGCATGTGAACAACTGAAGTTTGAGAAGGGGCCACCATTCTGAACTATGTGTAGCAGGGATAAGAGTGAAAATTTTTAAAATTTTAAAATATTTGTTATGTTTTAGAGTAGAGAGAAAGAGAGAAAATTCACTTGGCAAATGTGGATACAGGGAGCACAGAAGATGAGAAAAACAGTGAGGAAGCTATGGTAGCAGTAAAGGAAGGGATTGTCTACCTGTCTGAGTCTGTCTTTGTGATATTATAACAGAATACCTGGGACTGGGTAGCTTATGATGAACAAAATTTTACTGAAATTTCAATTGTGGAGGCTAGAAGGTCCAAGATCAAGGTGCCAGCATCTAGTAAGGATCTTCTTGTTGCTTTTATCACATAGTGGAAGGTAGCAGAGTAAAGAGAGACCTCACTCCTGAGAGCCCTTTTCATAATGGCTTAATCCATTTACGAATGCAGAACTTTCATGGACTAAACATCTCCTATCACACCCCAACTCCCAATACTGTTACATTGGCAGTTAAATATCAACATAAATTTTAGTGTGGAGAAACATTTAAGCCATAGCAATGTGCTAGAGGCAGGGGCTACACTTCTGTTCTGGAAAAACTGGGGGAAGTAATCCAACATGTTCAGAGTTATCCCTTCCACAGGGTTGGAGACAGCAAGTCAAGAACTTTGATGCATTTGTTTAGCTTCACAATCTCCCCATGAAGATTTTTAGTACACTATAAGTATTAGTAGAAAGCCCAGAAAACTAAGAACAGGGGAAGTTTCTCTTCAGGTGAAAGAACAAACCAAGGAACTGTGGAGACATGTAGGGTTAGCAAGAGAGAAAGTGAGGGATAGATGGGCAGAGGCAGTTCTAAGAGGAGAGGGAAGAGAATAGTGGAGTAATCCATATGGTCTGAATTAAGAAAGGAAGTGAGAACCTAGATGGGCATATTTGGGCAAAACAATTCATCCTTTGCTTATTTCCCCCAAACCCCTAATATAAATAATGATTCATAAATCCCACCAAAGCTGTTCTATTCCTATGAGATGCCTTTTAAAAGGTATTATTAAAAGCTATATCACTGGATCACTGAATAGAAAATTGTTTTAAACATATGTCAGTCATCAAAGGAGCTCTCCATAAAGCACATGAGAAAGAGAGAGAGAGAGAGAGAGAGAGAGAGAGAGAGAGAGAGAGAAACTTAAAATATCACAAGGGTTTAGTGGCTACTGTAATAATATCAGCAAGTTAATTTACCTTCCCTCCAAGGCAGAAGCTATCCTTGACTCAGAATGTATTTCTGGCTGATCACCTTCTCCTTTAACCCTAGTCATTTCCTTCAGCAACTATGTAACATTTTTATACCCCAATTATCCTGCACACATTTGTATGGTGCCTAGTAAATATTAGGTTTTTATAAAGGTGTTTGTTTTCTATAACTTTGACTATGCAGCAGGAGTTTGAAAGCAGATTCATCTCTGGCTTGCTTTCTTTTCCTTTTCTTGGAACTATAGTATTTATGCAGTGTGCTGCTTCTAGTTAATGCTGTGCTTATGCAGCACCATTCACAGCATTCATAACTCAGATGCACTGTCTCTATTGTGTATGTGTGTATGTATATAAATACATACATATCTTGCTTATATGGCAACACCCGGAGACTATTAGTGGAGGAAAGCAGTTAACACCCTAGGGGTAGGGAAATAAATATGTATATATACCATGTGTATCATCACATATACTAAAATAGAAACACAATTTGACATTTACATCATCTTAGCTCATATCACGCAGACAGAAAGGAACTTGGTCAGCCTCTGCTTTATGTTTAAAAAATGTATTAGACATTCAGTGATTTCTAGAGTGGTAGATACCAAACCAAGGTGTTCAGATATCTCCTTGCTTGGCAACTGCAAACACAGTTTTTATGTCTCTCTATATAAACTGTTGTATACACACAAGCCCAAACTATAATATAATCGTATACAGTACCTTCTGCTTTTGTTTCTCTTACAAATAAAGTTTTGAATAGCATGCTAGCAAAATGACAGTGATGGCATTTCAGTGTATCTACTTACGCCTTGCATTATTAAATACATATTTTGGTTCAACTTTGATGAATATTATGGTCAGAGAAAGCAACGGGTAACTGTTTGGGTTTTTGGGTCCAGGTAGTAAACAGAATTTCCTTGGATGGTGTAAATATGGAAATTTGACGAAGGGACTTCCTATAGAGGCATGGGCTAGATTAAAAGGAGCAAGATACCTGACGGTGCACATGGATCATTAGCCGAGGAAAACAGTTAACACCTAGAAGCAAAGGAAGGAAAGCATGCTTCCACAGCCCAGGGAGAAAGAGTAGAAGCCATGAAGTAGAGGCTTATTCAGTGAACTGTATTCAGGGGACAAAGGCTCTTCTAGAAGTATATACTGTAGAAGCAGGGCCAGAAGTATACACTGTCGAAGCAGGGGATGAAGAAGTTAGGAGGGTAGAGGCAGAAAATAGGGAATAGGCAATTGAAAGCAGATAAGAAAATACCCCACCACTTCCTGTCACCCTTCCATTCTATGGCAACCCAACTCCGCTCATACTTGATGAGCCAAATCCAACCAGAGGCAAGATAACAAGAAAGCTTCCATAGGGAAAGGCAAAGACGAGAGGGTATAAGGAGGAGGAAGGCAAAGAGAGAATAATCAATGAACAGGTGAACTGTGTCATGGTAAAATATAACCCTCATAAAAGGTCATTCACTAGGTTATCACTTCTAAAACAGTACTTTATACGTAGTTGCAAGGACAGAGAGGCGAGCATGCAGAAGTGGTGTAGAGTCCCAGATTCTCTCATGGAAACTGCCAGAATTGGTTAGTCCTGACTATGGTTATGAGTCATAGGCCAGGAACAGCTGTGAGCAGGTGAGAACTGGTATAGCCTAGCTAATTCCACCATGTGCCCAAATGGGGGGTTATGGGGCTTTGTATCTCAGGTGACAAGCTGATTCTTAATATAATTCTTAATATTCCAAAGTTTCTGTTCTTGAACCTCAGTTGTTTCATAAGTTTTTCATTCACTTTCCATGAATATACATTAGACCCAGGTGTCTTTAAGTCCAGACACAATCAGGACTTTACATAATTAGCAAAATTATGGCTCTACTAGGGCTTTCCATTTTATATTAAAATCTCCTTTGGATCATGCTGATTTTCTACAAGATCAATTAATTTTGGTATCATACTTTACATGTATGGGTTATTATTTTTAAATATGGCCCTTAAAACATATCTTACACGCTTATGTATGTAAAATACAAGAGTTTTTCTACTACCCTACAGCCATTTTAACAGTCAGTGGGTGTCTGTAAATTTACTCAAATACTATTCATGGGCATCAAACATTTGTCTTGCATGTTTAAATCAGGAGCAGCAGCTGATGTGTAAAATGAAGACCATTTTCCAGGTTTCTCTTAAAGAAGAGGCACTTAGCCTTCATCATAAATATATTCTGAAGGCTAATGTGCCTGCCAGAGCTGGAAGCTCAGTTGGAATACACAACACATTTTCAAACAGCAGTGCTCCACTTGTTAAAGTTTATTGCTAAACAACAACAAAAAAATAATGCTGGCAAGTAAAATGAGAGAATCTGGTACTTAACAAGTCCCCCACCCCCCGCAAAAAAAAGAAGATGGGTCACATTAGAGACCTAGCAAAGTGAAGGTGATGATGGTATTCATCACACTGTCCTATCTAAACTCATGTCAGGAAAAAAAAAAATGTCTTTCAGGTTTCAAGAAGGATTTGTGAGCCTTAATCTGACTTTCCTTTCTTGAAGGAAGTCTTTAGTACTTTACCAATATGCTCAATTTTCTGCCAGACACATGAAATGGCTGTTTGACATCAGTACCACCTGCAATGCTTGTCTCTTTTTGTATTGATTTATCTGCTAACCTTGATGAGGGAGTCTTAGATTGCAGATCAGTCATGCAGCAGGAGAGGGCCATTTTGCCTAGTGACAAGTTGCATTTGTGATTGACGGCCACCTTGCACCCAAAATGCCAGGGATCTACAAAGTCTCTTGAATCTGTTTCCAAGAAATAGCAACTTTCTTTCTCTGCACAGTCTTAATTTAGGAATTAAAGAAAACATCATTTTGAAGGAGCTAACTTCCTTATTTACTATGACATCCCGGGGCTGTCATATGCTGACACCCAATCAGTCAGGAAGTTTTTTTCCAGATGCCAGCTAGTGTGTTGGGGCCTCTGGAGAATGGGAGAGAATATCCAGCTTCAAAGAATTTGATAAAGGGGGAACAAGACACACACACACACATATACACACACACACACACACACACACACAGAGCAGATAATGCTAATGTCCTGCTCTTATTACTTTGGTTCATCCTGCATATTACCTGCTTCTTCAATGAACAGTTGATGACAAGCCTATGACATCCTATTTAATGTGCCTATATCCAATGGAGGATTTTCTTTGATCCCTGCAGGGGCATGTGGGTGCTCAGTTTGAATAAGCTGAAATAATGGAAAGTTACCATGCCTGGGGACAGTCCCTAATCAATACGTGATGGGAAGTGGTGAGCAGAAAGTTCAGTTTCCTTGACCCTCCATGGCCCCAGTATGAAGCCTGATCCTTATGATTTCTTAGAAGATCCCCTCTTTTGGTTTCCTACAGTTGCTGCAAACTTAGTGACTTAACAATAAATATATGATCTTTATAGTTCTGGAGGTCAAAATTCTGAAACTAATTTCTGTGAGCTAAAAATCAAAGTTCGGGATGATTGCATTACTTCTGTGAAAATCTATTTCTTTGTGTTCTCATGTTTCCAGACGCTGCTGTATTTTCTGGCTCTTTCTTTACACACTATGACTTCTGATCCCACTGTCATACCTTCCCTCCCTTTGCCTCTGTTTTTACATTGCCTTCCATGACTAGCCCTTTTTCCTTCCTCTTAGAAGGACCACTGTAATTACGTTGGTTTCACCTGGATAATGGAGAGTCCTCCTTTCTCAATAGTCTCGACTTAATCAAATCTGCAAAGTTCTTTCTTCCATGTAGGAAACCTTCATGGTTTTGGTAGATTAGGATGCGGGCCTCTTTGTAAGGCTGTCATTCAGCCTATCACAGGTGCAAATAAAATGATCTCCCACAGTAGTAACTTATTCATTAGTGTATCATCTATTGGCCTTCCCATTCTGTTCACTTTCCCAACCGGTGGGTCTTTATCTATTATCTTTCACACCTTTTTCATACAAACCTTATTTCAAAATGAAAAGATTTGCACATATCCATCAAGTTATTTTATAAGAGGGGTCTGGAGACAGAATCAAGTAAGGAAATAAGAAACTGAAATGCTATAAAAATTAAGATAGGGTGATTATCGATCCAAACTAAATTCTAGAACATGCCATAGTAAAGGAAGAATTTAAATTATAATTTAAAGAATGAGCATGTTATTCATAGTTTAACAAGTAATTTGGTATCTGCCATCCTTCAACTATAGGTATTTGAGCCCATTTCTGACCAACCAAGAGAAATAGCACCATCTTAAAATCAAACATTTATCAAAACTCTTTTAAGTTCCCAAGCAGAAGCATATGACCCAGATTTTTCTAATGCCTGGAGACATGTAATTTTATCTGCAGGACTCCAAAACTGGAGAAATACTTTACAGAAAGATCTTGCTGATTTTCCTTTTTCTGCTACTGAAGTAGAATACAGCAATCCAACTGAATGAATATGTATTGGGAATCAAATACAGCCAGATACAACTATACCAGCTGAGGGAAATATCAAAATAAGGATGTGACAACTATTCTATGCTCAAGGAGTTTGAAACTTAGTAAGGAAGCAAAACAAGAACACTGTTTTTAAACAGAATGGCAATAGCATATTGTTTTATTGTGCTTTGTTTTGTTTTTAAGAAGACCATATCATCCCCTGGATGTTACAGAGGCTAACACAGAGGCTAACACAATCTAGACAAGGACACAACCCTGTTCCCTTTATAAGTCCCTGCACTTGCTAGTACAACAGGAGGAAAGAATATGACACTATGACTGACTTCAAGCACAGAGATTCAGAAGATTCAGATTTTATGAAGTTTGAGGAATATCTGAAATCTTTTATTTCACTTTAATTTTCCTTTGTGTGTGATATATATTCATAAAATCCAGTGTCTAGAGTGAACCCTAAAGTGCTCTTTTGATAAGTATAAAATATAAATTTTAATGATAGTAGGGCATTATATCATATCAATGCACTCAGAAAGCATACAAAATTAGAGGACCACCTTATATTTGCTAGAATTTTGAACTCAAGAAAGTATATCATTCTAAACTGCCAAATTAGTCCAAAACCTAGACATCTGATCTCTTTATTGAGACTCTAAAACATTTTGCTTGACTCTCAAGGCTGGGAGGCATTAATTTAATGGGAGTGAAATCAAGAAAACTCCTTCTTCTCCTGTCCTCGTCTTTGTTCCTTTAGGGTTCTTTTTTTTTTTTTAAATAACTCCATTACATAGAGGAATAAAGAGAATTTTATTCTCTCATATATGTATCTTAAATGGTGTGCTGAGGCTGAAAAGTTAGAAGTAAAAAGTTGGGCTGATTAGGAATAGTGAGATTTAATGTTTTCCATCTAAAAGGAATTACTGACTGCTCAAATATTTGGAAACATTCATGGCAGGTTTGCCAGCAGATCTCCAGAAACCCCACCAAACTCATTTCCAAAGGGTTATACACAATCTAGACAAGGACACAACCCTGTTCCCTTTATAAGTTCCTGCACATGCTAGTACAACAGGGCATAGGGCTTCCCCTTGGCACATGGATGGAAAGCAGCCAGGCCTCTCCTGCCAGCATGATATATAATGTTGGATGCAACTAATGCAGAGTGCAGAGGTTTGCTGAGAGAACATATTTATGGCAGCAAATGCTGAGAAATGCAGGTTGTGTGTTTTTTTTTCCTCCTCCAAAGGCTGCATTAAATTTTCTTCTATCCAAATGCAGTTTTCCTGAACACTCTCTTCTAGTTCTCTTGGAAAATAATTAGTCCCTACCCTTTACTCTTTTCCAAAAAGAAAGCTTGCCACCTTATTAATGCCAGCAGAAAAAAAAATTGCCTACATGGCTTTCAAAAGTTCTTGCTGATCTATCTCCCATTAAAAGCAAAAGAGAGGTATCTGGATACATGGAGGTTAGGGGGATGTTACAATAGTAACAAGGGAGAAGCTATCCTGTGTCTCCTGATAAAACAGTGCTTCACATGGGGAGGTAGGAGGATATATGCCTGCCCTTCTGTAGGGCCTCCTGCAAACCTGTGCTGAGGCAAGGTATGGGATGGACTGAAACCTAGCCTGGGTCAGTTGCCAATGTCTGTGTTCACATACAATGTGCCAACCTCCCCAACCTCATCCCCATGAACAGACTACTTTCTCCTGCATGAAAGCACCCAAACTTTCACACCATGAACATACAGGGCTGCTGCTCAGAATGGATTATATTTCTTTAATTTGTATGGAGTCACTGTGTAGGCTGGCAGTTACCCTGTTTTTCTGTTTGTTTTTAATCTAGTACCCTCATGAGAACTAGCCAACTGCTGATGTTGATGAGAGCATCATAAACATAATGAAGCAGGAAAAGAATAAAGGGTGAAAAAAATTGGGAGCCACTCAATTAGATCTTGGGAGAAGATCTCCATTGTAGATGGAGCTTTGAAGATCTCAATTGCTCATATTTTTCAATCTGGGACATTAAATTTGGGCAAGCAGGGTGGTTGGAAGATAATGAAGCTCACCCATTAACTGAAATTTTTATCCTAAGGGATAATAAACACAGGCCAATGAGGAAAAAATGCAGACTGAATAAATCTAATTGGGAAAGCAAAAATATAAATCAAGCATGGAGTTGCTAGTTCTAAAAGTTTTTTGATAAAATGTTAACATTAATACTTAATACATGCCGAATTCTTACCATGCACTAGTCACTATGTGAAAAGTTTTTAATTGTCTTATTTCATTTAAATTCTCTCAATAATACTATTTCTGATAAAATATAATTCTCATTCTCATTTTATAGAGAGGCAAACTGAGAAAATAAATTTGCCTAAACTCATAAAGCTAATAGCTGCTTGAGACAGGATTCATATCTGGGTAGACTGAATCAAAACCACTAACTGTGACATGCAGATATATTTTTTACTGTAGAAAACAAAAGAAAAGATCATAAGATAATTTTGCCTCCCTTAACTGATAAAAAAAACTGACCACTACTCTTTTGGAATTATACAATCAAACAAAATAACATGCAAATCTGATCAATATACCTAAGTGGCTATCACTTGGAAAATAATAGCAAACTGAAGTAGAGAAAGGAAATAAGTCAGGGAACTAGATGTATTTCTATCAGCAGAGTTTGAAAGCTAAGGGAATTGGCAAAGTCATTGTAGCACAACCAATAGCTATTATTTTTTTGAAAATGCATGCAAGGACAGAATTCCCTCAAGCTTAGGTAACAGTAAATGCAATGCTCAGCTCAGAAAGTGGGACCAAGGACAGCTGTGGTCACAACAAACAATTGAAATGTAATTTTATAATGTTTTCTGTGTTGTCTTGAGGGGATGTCTTCAGGCAGAAGTCACTCCCTGATAGATGAAAAATGAGTCAGACTTGTCACCTAGTCTAATTTTAGTCTTTTCCAGCTCTTGATAGACAGATATTAAAAGTGATAGAGGAAACTGATGGCAGGTGCTTGTTTCCTGTAATTCCAATCCTTTAATTGTGCAAATATTTCTTGAACACATTCTATATCATAGTATAGAATACTCTTTACTCTCTAACTTCTCATATGCTACCTAGAAAGACTTTTTTATTCAGCAAATATATCTTTTTTTTTAATATTTTTTAGTTGTTGATGGGCCTTTATTTTATTTATATGCAGTGCTGAGATTCGAACCTAGGGCCTCACACATGCCAGGCAAGCACTCTACCACTGAGCCACGATCCCAGCCCCCAGCAAATATATCTTGAACAGTACTTCTGGGCCAAATACACCACTAGGGGCTGTGTTATAGACTATTTTTAATTCTTCAATAAGCCTGCAGGTAAGACCTAATTATGCAAGTTGCTTAAATGAATAAGATGAGGCCCGGATATGTTAAATAAATAACCTAAGGACACACAGCTGGAAAGCAATAAAGTTAGGTCAATCTAGGCAGACTAGTCTCAATAATCCACATTCTTGCTGCTCTTTTCTATTATGGGTCAGACAATAAAATAAAGATATGAAATATGTTTGACTAACTTAGGGGCATGTTATAGTTTAGATAAAAGGTATCCCCCAAAATCTCATGCGTGAAACAATTCAAGAATGTTCAGTGACACAATGATTAGAGATCTGTAATGTAATCAGTGGATTAACCCACTGATATGGCTTAACTGGTTGGTAACAGTGGATAGGTAGGGTGTGTCTGAAGGAAATAGCTCATTGGGGGCATGCCTTTGGGATTTATATTTTGTCTCTGAGGGCAGAGTTTGTTCTCTCTCTCTCTCTCTCTCTCTCTCTCTCTCTCTCTCAGAGTTTGTTCTCTCTCTCTCTCTCTCTCTCTCTCTCTCTCTCTCTCTCTCTCTCTCTCCTTCCTGGTTGCTATGTTCTGAGCTGATTTCCTCTACCACTCCTTCAGCCATGATGTTCTGTCTCATCTTGGATCCAGAGCTATGGCATTAGCCAACCATAGACAAAACCTCTGAAACTGGGAGCCAAAATAAACTTTTCCTTCCTGGGTTATTCTTGTCAGGTCTTTTGTTCACAGTGATGAAAAGCTGACTAAACCAGGGCAAGAAAGTTCCTTACCAGATTGGGAATACAAAGCAGAGAATGCAGGATTGGGGAACTTCCTGGAAGAAATTATTTATGGTCAACTTCAGAGACAAGTTGGATTTAAACAGGAAACAGGGGAAAGAACATAAAGGAATGATGTGAACAAAGATTGAGGTGCCCAAAGAATCTAAGGCAAGAACTTCAATGTCTAATAATGGGAAAGAAGATTGGAACATCAAGTAAAAACAAGTCAATATTTGCAAGTGATAAATTTATAGGAAATAGAATCAACTTGAATGATGACAAGAGGGGAAAGGATGGGGAACATTCCACAGACATGAGGAGGAAATTGGCAATTAATTACAGAAAGAAAAGGAGAAGGAAAAAGAAAAGAAGGAAGAAAAAAAAAGAAATAGGAAAATAAAATGATAGATTTCATCTCAGGCCAAATAAATCTAAGGCCAGTAAAGCAACTGTAAGGAGATATTCAAAGAGAACTCATTTGAAAAGTCAAAGTTAGACAAGAATTTGGTCCAGCATATCTGCAACTAAACAGACTATTAAGGGAGACAGTAAAGAGAGTCAAAGATGTAAATGGAGGAAGGAGAATAGATGGGAAAGAAATAGAAGAAGTGAAAAGAGAACAATAAAATATAACCCCCCCCCACAAAAAAAAAAAACCACAGGGAAAAGTCTAGTTCAAGAAGAAAGAGATACTGCTAAAGAACCACGAGCTGCAAAAAACTCTCAAAAAATAAGTATCAAGAATTATGACTCAGCTCAGTTACATAAAAGATGTCGGTTCATACTTTGAGAGAATAGTTTCAGCAGGGGAGCAGTGAGGAGGAGGAAGCCACATCGAAGGTGGTTTTGGTGTCATTGATGGGTAGATGGTAACTGCAGTAATTGGAACCTCTTTAGTCAAGGAGCTTGGTAGGAAAGGCAAAAGATAAGCCTGCTTGGGATATAAAGTAAAGAAAATGCTTTTGTTTGTTTTTTTTAAAATAGAAATAGATTTGTTTGTGCAGAGGAAAATATTTAATTTAAAAGGGGGGAATAAAAAGGATCAGAAAGTGGGGATAACTGATAGATCGACAATCTGGAGAAAGAAGTAAAAGAGTTAGAATTGATGACAAAGGCAGAGGAATTGAATTTAAGGAGAATTTGGGAATAATCCATTATTTTAGACTGGAAAGAAGAAGGGGATGGATGAAGATATCAGAAAAAAAATGTAGTGGAGAAGAGCAAGGAAATTGAAAGTCTCATGATTAAGCCTCATTTATCTTATTAATTAAGCAATCTATAGAGAAGAACTGATATGTGGTAGGGTCAGTAGTGGAGGCTTTGTTAGAAAATGAAAAGTCATAGACAGGGATAAGAGACAAGTAGACATGAAGTATACACTATTTCAAGTTCTATGTAAGTTTACCACCTTCACCTCAGAGTTATCATAGGAAAAAATGGGTATAAAATAACCTATAAGGTTGAAGTTCATATAGATGTAAAACAGCACAACAGTTAGTATAAAAAATATTCTTCCCTCACCTATCACTCCTCAAGGGCATCAGGGAATAATATAATTGAAGGCAGTGAAGGAGATAGTAACTAACTAACTATAGATGAGTCATAGGATGACTGATACGGTGAGCACCAAGCTGAGAAGTAATAATGTGAACCTATAGTGAGACAAATATGACCATTCTGTCATTTTTATCTTGACAGTCTTGGAGGAAGCTGGAAAAAAGTAAAAAATAATATTTCCCCAGAGTTAAGGACAAAGAGACAAATAAACAAAATAATATTAATAACAAAGAGGAGAAAGGGATACATGCAAAACTCTTGTTATTTCCCTTGTCATCCATTGGAGTGAAAATGGATGAGAAAACTGAAGATACCCACACCCTAAGGATGGGTCAGGAGACCTGGAAGCATACCATGAAACCACATCATGAGAAGTCAAGGTCTGGGAGAACACAAAGACTATGATCAGTGGAAGGGAGGGAGCATGGTCAGAGAAGAGTTCAGCATTCAGAATCACAGTGATGCAGAAGCTTTAGCTGATTATTGATGGCAGCTGAAATAGAAAGGGGGGAAAACAAGACCATTAGACTGGGATGTGGAAACCCTGAGGATGATGACAGAGAAAAAGAGGAGAGATGATACCCAGGACCCTGACACTGGGAGAAAGCTCTGGACCACTGCAGTCCAAAACAGCAAGGGTGAGAGGGGAAGTAGCCATGAGTGGTATGGACCTGAGAAGAGAGAGATTGTTGGTGTCTCTGCCAGAATAGGGTGTGGGCTTGAAGAGTGAGAGATACCTGAACTCTTCCACATTCCAAAAGTGGCAGTGAGATGATGCATAAAGAATTAGCCTCCTGTATTGAACATTAAGAGAAAATGGTATGTGAGGGGAAATCTGAGCTTCCATTTTATAATGAGAAGGTGAATGAAAAATAAGAACATGAAAAGGAAGAAAGCTTATTCAAATTTTCATAGATAGACATTGTTCATTCTCAGAAAGGTAGAATCATTGTAGAGTTGTCAAGGTAACAATTAGGTTGTTTTTGACTAACATCTCTGTGAGGCCTAGAGCAAGTTACTTATCTGTGCCTCTGGAAAGTGGGGATACTAAACTGACCTCATAGCATTGTTTTGAGGATGAAATAAGATTTATTTTATAATGCCCTTAAAATAGGGACTGGCATGAGGTTTCTACCTGGTACATTGTCATTAAGAGTAATATTATGCTGGGTGCAGTGGTACATGCCTGTAATCCCAGTGGCTTGGGAGGCTAAGACAAGAGGATTGAGAGTTTGAAGCCAGCTTCAGCAACTTAGCAAGGCTCTAAGCAACTCAGCAAAATGTGTTCTCTAAATAAAAATATTTTTAAAAGTTCTGGGGATGTTGCTTAGTGGTTAAGCACCTCTGGGTTCAATCCCCAGTTACCAACACCCATCCCCCCGAAAAAAGAGTAATATTATGGTGAAGTATCCAGAGCCAATTGCATCAGAGTTTATAAATCTCTTCACTCTACCACATTGTCTATCTTAAATGTGTACCTTTGTCCTCTGAAAATTCTTTTTGGATTTCTTTTTACATTCTCAATGGCATCAGCCAACCATAGGATCTTAACTTTTTGTGGACTATAGTCCTGCAGCCCAGCTGGTTTCCATACTTCTAGTTCTCTCCCCTTGCCTGCCTCCAATCTCTTCTGTACCCAGCTGCCACTGCTTGAGGACACACACTGGAGCCATGCTTCCCACAGGCTCAAATTTATCATTTTTTTTGGTGTGCCCAAGGCCCTGTGTAGCCTTGCAGAGACAATACCACTACCCACTTGCATTTCACAACTCCCCAGCATGAGCTTTCAGTTCAGCGGCATCCCAGGACTCCTCCTGTACTCTGAGTGTTCTGCGTCCCATGCCTTTTGCTGGTACTATTCCACTATCTTCCTTCATTCCTTTAGAAAAATTTGACCTCTCTTTTCAGATCAGCCCCACTTTCCATCTTCTCCACTCAGCCCATCCCCAACTATGCCAATGAACAGATTGATTTTAACATGAATCCTTTTCTGCATATTTTCATGTCTCCTAACAGAAATCTCTTTTAGGGTAAGGACTACATCTTACTTTTTCTTGTTATTCCCCACAGAATAAATGTCAATGTTAAATACATAGTTGTCAATCAATAATTGTAAGAAATTGGCTTTAAGTTCGTTACTTAGCTTCTGAGTACCTTCTATATTCTTGAGGTCTCAGTGAAAATGAAATGTACTACATAGAAATGTATCTCAAAAATATCCTCCATTCTTGGAGGCCTTTCAAAGTGCATGAAATTCCATTATTATGGATTACTGTTTGGGGTATTATATATTCCTCTCTCTTCTAGTACTTCTAAGAAAGTAAAAATGTCCCCAGGAGGGGTGTCAATGTCTTATCCTATTACTAGGTGATACTTTGCATAGAAGTTGAAATAACGAATAAGAATAGGGCAGGTAGCTGAGAGCAAGGGATTGTGACCTTTGGATCTACCTGAGGAAAAAGAAAAGAAGGAGATAAATAATGATAAAAAGAGCAGAAAACCCATAGAAGACTAAGTTTATAGAATTTGCCATATTGATACAAAGATGGTGACTCCGTGGTCAAGTTGTATTCTCAGGTCTGTACACTCCGTGACTCTATATTCCCTGAGTTCTTCTGTTTACAGGCTATCTTTTCTAGAGCCAAAGTGTTTTCACAGATAATGCCATGATACATCCTAAGTAATCTGAAACAAGGTGCAAATCACCAGTCAACTGTGAAATCATCAGAGCACTCAAAATGGAACAGCACCAGGATATTCATTTCATTTGTAGTTAAGATGCCAACAAGGCTAAACACCAATTTCTTCCCACTGACTTTAATCAATAGATTTTCTCTTTATTTATATTCTTTTAATTGAATAGAAGTATGGGGGAAATATCCTCTTAACATGTTCAATACTTCCACAGCACAGATACTTTCTAAAGGGGTCCTGCATCTAATTTTATAAGGTGATGTGGATCCTGAATTTAATTATATTCACATATTGGTCATTTGTCCTTATTCAAATTCAATTCAGTGGTAGACATGTTCATTACCTACAAAAGGAATTTATTCTGGGAGAAAAATGCAGAATTTTCTATCTCAAGAGCAAAGGTCTGTTCAAAGAGTGAAAAAGACGCATACAACCAACTAACTATCATTGAAGTAGATGCTTGGAAATCAGCAAGTCATTTCTGTACATTCCTAAATAGTAACATAAGATTTCAACATCACTGAAATCACAGTAAGGACTTTTCACAAATTAGAATGTTTCTGCAGCTCTCAGAGGATGCTTCTCATTTGCCACTGTACACTCAGGAGGGAACACAGTGCCTGGGACTTGGAAGGAAAAAATAAATATTTGTAGAATGAATGAGCGAATATCCACCTCCCACATTTTTTACCATGCTTACAACAATTTGAATCAGTAAATATTTGATTTATTCTTCTGCTGCAAAATTCATTAAATACATGGCTGAGCATTCCAAAAAGACAATACCTAGAACAGTGCATTCACAATAAAACAGAAAGGAAAAGAAATTTGGAATTAGAGAGCAAGCTAATTAACCTCTCTGAATTCCAGCTTCCTTACCTGTAACATGGGAATAATAACTTTCCCTTAGATAGGTGGTAAATATTAACTGAGATAATGTATTCAATGTACATGTTTCAGTTTGCAGCAAACCTTGAAATAAGTATTTGAGTGCAAGTAATTTATTTGAAGAACAAATCCAAATAAATTTATTTGGAAGACAAACCAGTTACTGCCATGACAAGTTGGGGCCAAATTCCACTTGGGAACTTTGAAAATAAAGTGGAGTTTACCCTCTAGAGTTATCTTATCTGAAGAGCAAATGCGGTGGGAACTTATTTACCAAATCCCATCACTCGGGGATCAAGGGATGCTAGTGTGTGTGGTGATGTGAATCCCTTGGCATTCTGACCTATCCTGGTCTTCAGTAGAGCAGACTCCCAGAAGTCAGATTATGCCTTCTTGGAGAGAGGAAGGTTCTGGTGGGTAGATGTCAGACTGACTGCATGGACATGGTGAGAGCTGAGAAGACAGCTATGTGCAAAAAATTGACAAGCATCTGCCTCAGGATCTGACTTTGTATTTGGCACTCAATACATGTCCAATAAATACCTGCAAATTAGCATTGCATCTGTAAAGACTTGCTAGATCTGTAAGAAATGCTCCTCGAAGCAAAAGTTTAGTTTCAATTTTTATAGGCTCCAGGGAAGCCTTAGAGAGTCTTCAAGAGCTTCTCTAGTCTAGGAATAAAATATTTTGATGCTCAAGGTCTAAAAAATTGGCGAGGACCACTTACAGAGCAGCAAATGTCAGACAGTGAATTTAAACAAATTAAAATTCACTTTGTATTTATAACACAATCTCTCCTTTCTTTTCCAAACTTTTGTACAAGTTTTCAGGAAGCATTGAAGACAAAGAGACTTGGAATTGTTATGACCTATAAGTAACAGAAGAAATGATGGCTAATAATATAAGCACACTGGTACCAATGATATCCTCATGGGCCAAATCACATTGTTGGAGACCTCAACAATTCTGGTCATTTTGTCAGATTCTGAACCAGTACATGAATATGTCAGAATTGAATTATTGTAAAGCCCATGGTGGATTACCTTTGCCCCATCCCAATGGCTGTGTTCAGGTAGAAGGGTCAACACAGAGTCAACATTCATTCACTTAAATGAATGAGTGAATTCATTAGTTGAATTGATTGACTGCATATATCCCCAGGGTTAAAATAATTTGGCAGGCTGCCTGATCAGTTTATCATCATTCGGTCAGGTAATGAGGTGAGTAAATGACAACATTCACGGCTAGTGAATGAAAGGAAGAATCAATGGATGGGAGAACAAACACAAGACTTATGCAGAACACCCCAACAGCCCCTCTTCAGGTCCAGCAAGCTTTGATTCAGATTTAATAGCACCTCTCCCCCACCCTTACCCCCTATAGTTACTCTACATCACATAATTCTTTTTTATTTTCTTTGAATACATAGAACCTAATTAAAATATGTCACCTACTTGTTCACTTTCTGTCTTTCCTTATTAGAGTGAAAATTCACTCCATGAGGGTATAGGCATGGCAGATCATGTCAGGTCCTTAGGTGTTGATGAAATGACTATTGATTCTCAGTATCAACCTGATGCTCACCTATTCTTCCCAACCTATAGGTGGGTCACCAGCCAAGAGAAGAATTCAGGAAAATCACCCTGGCTATATACCATGATAATCCCTCCAGGAGCACAGAAGAATATGCATTCATCCATCGTTAAGTTAGGCAGAGAAAATCCTGCCTCTTAGGTGAAACCTGTCCCAGGATTGCCAAGCACTCTTCTCTTAGCCTGGGCTAGAACTTCACTGAAGTCAGGGCACCTGAGAAAACTTAACACAGTTAGAAATGTGCTCCAGTACCACTTTCCTCCTTACAAGGTTCCCCTTCAGGGATATGTTTTAAGTAACTCAATGACAGTTCTTCATTTTTATGTCAAAAGTCTAAAACTACTTCTCAAGATATGATGTGCCAAGCCACAAAACAACAATAAAATTAACACTTAACAGCATTCACACTTTAAATATCCCACAAAAGAAGATTCCATTCTTTTTGTTAAATATCTTTTTTTTTTGTTTATTTATTCTTATGTGGTGCCGAGAATTGAACTCAGTGCCTCACATGTGCAAGGCCAGAGCTCTACCACTGAGCCACAATCTCAGACCAAGATTCCATTTTTTAAGCAGAATTCATTCTAACGTAACAAATGTAAAACAACATTATAATTAACATAAAAATCTTTAAAAACACACATATGAATGTACACACATATATAAATGTAACAAATCTCATTCACTTAGGTTATCTATTTATGATTCCACTTACATAGAGTATAAAAACTGTAATCTCTAGACAAATTAGGAGGATTTCAAGGAAAGAAAAAGTACAAACTAGCTTTCAGTGGGGAATATGCTGAGGGTAGAGAGAGAGAAAGTCAAAGAATCATATCAGGTCTCTTCTGCACGGAGACAGGTGCCTCACAGTAATGCTGGTCTGAACTGTGAGTTATTCACATTTCTAGGCTTTGGAAATACAAGGATGATGAAGATGTGTATCCTGCCCTCAAGGAGCCCATGTAAAAAATAGACGCATCAAAAAGAGAAATAATGAAAGCAGAAACAATACTGGCCTAGAGGCAGAACAATTAATTATCAGGGATGGCAAAGAGTTAGTATTTTATGATGGGGTTTGGAAAGATAATTACTAGATGAACAGGTACATAAGGGTCAAGGAGAGAACATTCTTCAGAAAAAAAATAGAGCAATTATGAAGAGTTCAGTATTGGGAGAAAACTGTGCTAAAACAAGTTTTTTAAAAAATGATGTGCTTCTGTTCAATTCTTTTCAACATGCTCCAGAGTAGGATAACTCTAAGGCAGATGAGTTTTACAAAGAGCTGAGAGAGTCTACGAATGGTTGAGAAATAAATCAAATCTATCATTAGAATATTTTTTTCAAAGATATGTCAAAAATGAGTACAGAAGAAAGCTGGAGAATTCAGATGGTAAGTGATTTTAAAATTATTAGGGAAAATCCATGTGTATCAACTGAAATATTGGGCAGATGGTACAAAGTTATCTACCACATGTCTACCACATACTTGTATCCATTTCCCCTACCAATTTCTATTTCTAAGTAAATGGTCTCAACAAGTGACTTTTCTTTCATGAGAGGAACAGCCAGTTAGAATGGACCAGGCACCTATAGGGTGTGTGGGATGGCTGAACCACCAGCAAGTATCAACTGATACACTGCAAGAATTCCTCAATGAATAACTAAAATAAGAGAAGGAACTACAACATTTCAATATTTGATTTGTCTTGAATGGAAAACAGGATTTACTCAAGTCAGAGGAATAGAAAAAAAAGTTGCTTAATATCAGGATAAGTTTGGGATAAAATATTTAGTAAACAAAACTTGGTCTTTAAGGCACTTATTCTTAAGGAAATTTTAAATGCATTTTAAATTAGCTTATTCACTCAATCCTTTATTATGTCTATTAAATCAGTGACTATCTTCATTAACCTTCCCTAGAGCAAGCTGAATCAAGTGACCCACATAATCCCAACCAGGATGTCAAATATTTCACTTTCCCATACCCAGTGCCTCTTCCTGTCTGGCAGACATTACTAATTGATAACAATACTCTTTTCTCTGAACCCAAATTACAGGCCTAAGAAACCAGATAGCTCTTCAAGCAGCCCTTCTTCTCTATTGGTATTGACACATGAGATGGTATGTATTAACCATCCCTGGTTGTGCATATTAACCATCCCTGGTACATATTAACCACCTATATTGGTATTAACATATGAGATGGTGCATATTAACCGTCCCCAAACATCCTGATCTATTAGGCATGAACTCCTAGCAGACTTCGTTAATTCAAGACTTTTATGAATTCATATAAAGGACTAGCCTTTAGCATAAATAATATATATATATATATATATATATATATATGTTACTATTTTACAAATGTATGCACTCTTTATAGTTAGTAAGATGCAAATGGCCTTTTTAAACATTACAGAATTCATGGTTGTCTTTCAATTCCATAGGAATAGAAGAAGTGTGAGCTGTGTCTTGACACTACAAAAAATTTTTTAAATCCTTTTCTTTATAAGTTTGGCTATCTATAATTCTATGTCATATTCAACATGTTTCATAGATGTTGATCTCATGAAAGTTTGACCCAGTGGTAACTACAGCACCCACAAGGTAGAAATCAGTCTCTTTTGTATATAACTGTAGAACAAAGAGAAACTTTAGTCTGTCAATATTGTTCTTCTTTTTATCAAAATTGAAGCTAATCAAAAGGCACATGGCTTTCAAATCAACAAATAAATCAAGGCATAAACTAAACCAAAATACTTCTTGTACACCTAAGGTGGCACAGCTGTAATATCTATCTGTTTATCCAAATGGAATACTTAGAGCATTTGCCTTTCCTATCCTACAGGAAAAATCTTACATTTTTTTCCCTAGAATTATAGAAGCAAGAGGTCATGGCATGCTCTGAAAAGTAAACCTTCTATTCAAATGTAAGGACCTCTCATCACTTTTGATTACACATTATTTGCAATTACTTTGCAGTAAAAACTTCATTTTGAAATATACTCCTTAGGCGCAATTAATTTTTGTGTTCTCTGCTTTGTAGAAAAGAGCAAACACATTGAGAACTCATAATATTACCTGATCTCCCAAAGGCAATGATAAAATATCTGTAGATGTGTATATCATCCATATGAAAGTCATGCCTTCACATGTCACAAGCATTCTCTTCACTAATTATCTATGAGTAAATTTTCACTCTACATAGTTGGTTTCTAAGGGAAACTTCTTAAAAATATTCCCTAAATCTGCAAAAAGGAAATTCCATCTGGAAACTAGACTGCATGTAGCTCTTACAGTATATCATTTTCTCCTAACAGGATTCCATCATAATTTAAGTGGAACCTATGATTTTTATTTGTTCATGGAGTTAAAAAAAAAAATACCACTAGTAAGAATGTTTAATAAAAGATGTAAATGAGCCTAATTAATCTAGTTCTAGTATTAAAAATAAATAAATAAAAACATATTTTTGCACAGCAAGTTTACTCAAGGAGAGCTACAGCTTGATTGTTTTTCATAAAATCTGCATTTATACCTTGAATGCACAAACAAAATGTAGAACAATTCAGGAAGAATCTTAAAGTTGTTGTTTTAAGCTACCAAATTTCTGGGTGGTCTGTCATGAAGCAATAGGAAAAAGTAATTTTATTCAACAGACATTCACTGATGGCCAGCTGGGCAGAAGCCCTGAACTGTATGCAATGGGCAGGTTTGAGAAACAACTAGCAATAAAAATACTCAATATTTCATTTCAGCATCAAATGGTCCTGTAAATTGTATAAACTGTGTATTGCTATCTTTGTGTTTAAAGAAAGCAACAGGTTAAGGGAAGAGTAACCTGTCAACAATAATCCAGCAAATACAAGTAGGTTAGGACTCATTCTAGGGACTTCTGCATCCTAGCTCAGGGCTCATTAATGGTATAGAGCTGTTTCTTGTCTTACTGGAGAGGAGAATGTAGTAAGGAAGAAATGTGTAACATACAACCCCAATGTTAGGCAGAACACAGTGAATATTTTTTAAAAAATACAAACAAACTTTATTGACACTCATAATATGGAGAATATATTTTTGGTAGGGGTAGATCATATTATTAAACCCCTTGAAATTAAATCAATATGGAAGGGATAACATTCTTTTAATACCAAGTCTTATACAAAAACACAACATGGAAAAAATTAAAGGAAAGCTATTTGTTGTGAAGAAAAATGGGACTTTCTTGTCTATCTTCTCCACATAGACCCACAAGTATCTATGTCAGTAGGATGATTTTCTCTGGGATATGCAGAGCTCATTTGAAAATTGTTCAATTAGTAGAAAAGATCCCCAATCATACACAAATTTCAGGGAGGCCATGGCAATTGGATGGAATAAAAAGTCTTTACAGTGTTATGTCAGTCAGAGTCAAGAAAGATAAACAGAAATTGCCAAAATTGTTTTAACAGAGAAATGTGTTTTGAAGGATTGAAATGGAAAAGGGGGAACCTTGAGGTAACAAAGGCAGTCAGAGCAGAAAGCAGCTACCATCAAAAAGCCTAGAGGAATAAAGGTAAGAGGCTTCAACCACTGCAACTTAGAAGCTTGGAGGAGGGTCCCTTGCAGAGTAGAAACCCAGACCTTTGAGGGGTGGCACTGTTCAACTGGTAATGGAGTCTCTGGAGCTTGGAAGAAATCCTCATGAAGCTGGAATCCAGGCCTCCGAGGAAGAAGTGCTGCCTTCTAAGGCTGATATTTATAAGGAAAAGCCACCATCCTTCTTCTAGTGTATGTAGGGGTGAGAGGGTGGATGCTGGGACCAATTGCCAGCGTTATAAGGGTATTGCTGGATGGGGCTGGCAAAAACAAGAAGCAAACAGAAAGGAGGAACACAAATCTGAAGGAGAGATATGCCATCTGCAATCCTGTCTCCTGCCCTACTACTGCCTCATTTTATACATACTCGCTAAAGTATTATACCCTACCAACTAAAATCAAACATCCACTTCGAGCAGCCAGTACACTGGAGAAGCAAAATTAGAAACAGTCCATCCAGTTAAGATGCAGTTCTGTACTCTCTAATGCTGACTCAGATGGGCAATTTTGCAAACTGAATTTTCCATCTGGGATGAGAGACTACTTTCTATAAAGGCATTTACAGCAAAGTATCCTTATAGCTTGAAAGTATGAGTTCCATTTCTAGAATAGTTTTCTTCCTATCATCAAGTCTACATTTACATGCACAATGACAAGTATGCCACACTGCCTCCTGACTGACGCTGTATCTTGTATATTGCTAATCCAAGATACCATCATAAGACACCATCTCTTTGTAAGATATTGCATGTCAGAAGTGTTAAAAGGCAAAAAAAAAAAAAAGTGCAACAGAGGTACAGTGCATCTTTATTACTGGATAGCCATAATCAATGATAGAGCCTTTGTCTTTTTCTTTGTATTTTTTTTTCTTTTTGATCTCAGCTGCACAACATATAGAATGAAAACCAGAATGTTAAATCAAAATTAAATGGAGTCAGGCATTGTTTGAGTAAAGGGAATATAAAATGCAAAGTGATTCATCCAGAAAGAGGTAATATATATTACCCTCTGCTATTTGCAAGGCTTTCAATAGCATCTCCTTCTGATTTCCAGAGAAACTTAGGAGACATTCTAAAACTCAGGAAACATTAATACAATGTTGGGAGACATTAAAATGATGTTCCCAAGAACAAATGACCAGTAAATTGTAGAATCATTCCCAGGAAGCAGTTGAATGAGTGATGTGGCTACCAGAGTGGTAGAACCAAGTACTCCAGAATGGCCAAGCCAGGAACTAGATAGTTAATCAAAGCTCAGAAACAGCCTGCTCTCTGGAGGAGTAAAACATCTCACACTATTAAGGACATGCACACTCTTAGGAAGATTAAAAATAAAATGCCTAAAGTGGTTAGGATTGATAACAGGAGTATTATTTTGTTCCAGTGTTTTGATTTACAGAAATAAGAAAAAAAAGATAAACTATTCAGAGAGAGAAGTGTCTGTTTGTTTCTCTTTTGGAGCTTAAATGAGACCTCCATGATCAATCTGCACAATAGTTTTGAGAAACAGTAAATGCACACATACGAAGGAAATTTTCTTAAAATTATTCTTCACATAATTTAATTTTTAAAATCAAGGTTATAAGTCAAATAACTCTCAGGTCAACAAAGGAAAAATAGTACTTAAGAATCTTTGATTTTATTTCCCTCATGTAATCAACGAGTATAGCTTTGTTTCATGAAATACATTTTTATGTTTTTTTTTCAGTTTAAAATATATCATGGACATCCTTCCATATTAATATTCAGAGGTATAACTTGTTCTTTTTTTAATATAAAACTCTCATTATGCATGCCCTATAACTTATGCAATATTTTTGTTAGTGATAGGAATTTAGATCTTTTCTAGCATTTTACCACTACCAACAAAGCAGCAATGTAGATCTTAAATATGAATATTTCTATTTCCAGAAGAAATATTTTCCAAAATGGAATAGCTGATTTGAAGGGGAAATGCTAATTTTAAATCTTAGAAGCTAGTGTTTGATTGCTTTCTAAAACAAGTGGTCCCAAATTCAAATTTTCATCTGTATTATAGAGAGTATAAGTTTTTTCATGCCTTCCCCAGAACTAGTTGTTATCAATCTTTTTTCTTCCGTTCTTTTTCTGGCCAGTCAAATTTGTGAAACACAAGGATGTATTTTGCTTTAATATCTGTTTTCCTGGTAATGAGAGCTTCTTTCAAATGTTTACTGGTCATTCCTATTGCCTCTTTTATGATTACCCTATTTATATATTTCATTCATTTTCATATGTTGTTTGTGTCCTTTTTCTGACAGTTATTTACATATTGGGATTTTAACCATCTATTTGCCAAGTATGTTGTAAGCCTTTCTCTTGTTTAACTACATGTTTTATTCAAATCTAATATCCATCCAAAATTTTCCTACCCACATGACTTCATAAGCATGATCCTCAGATTTATTCTAATAATTTTTAAAATATAGGTTATTAAACCCTGTGGAAATTATTCTGCTTTCCTCATGACTTTTATAGTTAGTCTAACATAATTCATTAAGTAATAATTCTTCCACTTGAGTCCAAATGCCAGGAGCTTTATCTCACATTAAATCCCCATGTACACATGGGTGCATTTATGAACTCAGTGAGGGGAGCTTTGTGATAAATTAGGGCCACTATATAAACTTAATTAAAGGAAGCTATGGAATTAAAAAGAGATTGTTTCCATGCTCTTGTAAATAGTTCTCAGCTATCATGGACTTGTTTTAGGAAGTACAAGAAAACCAAGACTCTGGATTGTTTAATTTTGAAATTACAAAATATATAATAGATGTTAAATAATAAAGCAATTAAAAGAAACAAACAAAGGCAAAAGGTATTTCCCAAATGAATATAATGGATCTCCATAACAGACATTGAATAGTTCAACTAGAAAATCAAGACCCTAGCCACATTTTTAAAGATTTATTTTTATTTTAATGTGGTGGGAAGCCATCATTGCAATTGAAAAAAGAATGTAGAACACAAGGAAAGGTTCTTTGAGAAAAAAAATTGTATCATTAGGTCTATTATTAGGCTGTGACAACTGGTTTGAACAAACAAGGATATATATATTGGGTCACATAACTTAAAGGTTTAAGATTTGCTGACTTCAGGGACTTGAACCAGGACTCACATGATATAATCTAGATCTAATCTCTCTTCGTATCTTGGTTTTTCTAGATCACTTTTAGCATCACTTATGGGTTCTAATAATGGTAGAATGGCTATAAGCAACCATAAATCTATATTCTCCCAGGTTTAATTTCAGCAGAAATAATTGTGATTTGTCTTTCCAGTACCTTCCTCAAGTTCATTACTCTTGAAACCGATGCTCATATGAATTTTCCCATCTTTGAATCAATCTTTGAAGCCAGAAGAGTAGAATCAACTTGTTTGCCTTACCTGCCATATGTCTGTTCCTAGATAAATCACTATAGCCAGTCATAATTCAAAAATTGTACCTTTATAACTAGAGATGGAAACCCATGAGAACCATTTAGACTAAATATAGGAAATTTGGTGTGCAACTACGTCCTATTGGAAGGAAGAAGGATGACTGCTGATAAACTAAAACACAAATATCTACCATAATTCTAGACTAATGTGTCTAAAGAATAGCCTAAGAGTCCTCACTGTCTCCAGAGAAACTGTCTCAAAAAAGATCAAGAAGTCACTAGGTCCCATGAATTCTGCAGACCCTCACTAACTTCATCACCTCGCTTCTTATATAGTTCTTAGAAACCTGGCAGGCAGCTGTAATTCTTTAGTCAGTTCAGAAAATCAAGATTGAAAGTTCCTGGATAATTATTACTTAATGATTAGGATGGAGAGCATTTAGCTTCATTAGAGAGATCAAGGAAATTTCTATAAAAGGATAGTGAAGGAAAAAAGGCTGCCATTAATATAGCAGGTGTTAAGAAGCTACTTTAGATGTTAAATATGCAGCACAGATCATCTTCTCTCTATGTTTCTTCACCTGGAGTAATTATATCCTTATTCCAAAGGAGCATCCCTATCCTAATACCCTAATGGGATAAATGGGAAGGGGACAGAAGATAGGAGAGATCTAGGCAGACAGAACTGCTAATACACAGAGAGAAGTGAAGGAGAAAGTACAGGTAAGAGAGATTTTGTTCTCTCTCTACAAATTTTCATCATTGAAAAAAAAATACTAGCAATACTTTTGAGATATTGTGTCTCAATAAATGTTTCTTTCTTGATTTCCTCAGACCTATGGGTTTCCTTCTGGTACTCTTTCAGCCCTCATTCTTCCAATCAAGTAGGCCTTCCTTGGAAGATTTAGGAGTCTTCCTGGTATATGCCTTATCACGTAAGGCAGGTAAGTGGGAAATACCTGATGAACTCTGAAGGAACTAAATAAATCTCACCAAGGTTAGATTCAGGTAGCATTCAGTAGGCCCCTATTAAATAAATTGAAAATCTTTTTTTAACCATGTATCACCTTTTTCTGTCCAGAAGAATTTTGTAAACTTTGAAAGCTTAATGCCATTTCTGATTGAGTGTTAAATTGGTTAATAAGAATATTGGTGCTTAATGGGTATGTTGCTCAGGGTGTATCTCGGTTCTAAGCTCATGTTTTATAATTGATGATGACTTTTGATTTATATTTCAGCAGCCTCATGAAAGTAAAGTTAACTCCCCTGGAGAATCCAAATGTCATTCTGAGTTTGCTCATAAAGATGAGACCATATAGTCTCATTATTATGGAGAACTTCCTATGAAGAAGGAAGAGCCCATTTTCTTTTTATGAGTTAGTTCTTATGTGATTTGTTTGAGTGCAGTAGCCATCCTTGATCTGCAAGGGAACAGTATTTGAAAATATGTGGATTCTTTATTATCTAAAATGTCTTTGGAAGTACTCAGAATGGTTTGAAGCCAAGCCCTACAAGGCAGAATTCAGCATTTATAGCCAAAGTTTTCTTTTACTAGTAGAAATAATTAGAAAAATGTAACTTGGAGAATGAGAGTTTAGCAAATGGAACTAAATAATGTCCACCACTTACTATGCAAGGGTTCCCTATGAATCACATGTGGCCTTAAGCACTTAGATTTTTTTTTAATGTAATGTGCAGAGAGAGCAGCCCTGTTAGTGTATACTCTATTATCTCTACTTTACAGAATAGAGGAAACTGTAGCTCACAGAGATGCAATAATTGGAACAAGACATAGGCTGTGAATCCCAGTGTAAACAACTTGAATGACCTGAATCATTGCAGGTCACTGGAACCCTCCTAGGGACCCAGATCTCATCAAGTTGCAACTAAAGAATGCCTGGGAATGACCAGATAATTCAGAGCATTGTCCATAAGGCAGGGAAAGAGCCCAAAGGGAGAGAAATCTAGTAACAAATTTTGCCATCAACATTAAAAAAGTGAAGTCTTATTCTAGCCATGGTCACCATGGAGATTACTGGAGTAACATTCATAAAAAACTGCATTTCATACAATTTCATGGGTCTGCTTATGGCAAATCCAGTGGCCTTATATTTCCTTTGGGGATATTTCAGTTACTTTCTATCTCTGGGGACCAATTATATGAAATCAACATGTTACAGTGTGAGATTATGCCTGATTGTACAAGTAGTTATCAATAAGAATAAGGAGGTGATGGTCAATTTGGTATGGTTGATTTGAACAACAAAAGGTTTGATATGAACAGGTTTGATGTGAAAAGGTTTCATACAGATATGAAAGATCTGGACTTTCATGTCTATCATTACAGTTTTAGCATCTCAAAATAGAAACATCTGAGATGCAAAAGAGCCAAGACAGGAAATCTAGATCAATTCCTAAATCCTCTGATAATATCAAAAGTAACAGAAAAATTAATTTCAGCACTAGAATTTCAGAGTATATACAGTAATTGTTTAAGACAACCATAATCACTTAAATTGGTTCTTGCATCCAACCCAAGAGGTGTTCAGAAGTCAGATGTTAAAAACAAGAAAGAAATGAATTGCATTCCCCTTTCAGAGCTTTAGTCTTTGTAAATGCTAGCCTGCTAGCCAAAGACCAGACAAAAATGAAGTGATTGAGGTCAATTGCCCACTGTAAAAAGAGAAAGCTGAAAATAAAAGTAGAAAACCTGTTGAGGTACCACCAAATCCCACTTCCCCCAGTTCAGTGGATCTCAGCTCTGGATACACATTAGACCCTCCCAGGAGACAGAACAAATCCCGATGCCTGAGTCACATCTATGAACAATTACAGCAGAATTTGTACAGGTAGGATTTAGACATCAGCATTTTTGTTAAGCTTCCCAGGAGATTCCAAAGGGCATCAGATGTTGAAAATCACTGTTTTAGGGAAAAGGGGGCAAAGAGAGTCCTTTGTCAGACCTTCTCCTGGGGTCTCTTTTGGGCTTCATAAAAGTTGGCTGACTTTGGCTATAAATAATCAGTAGCCAGTCAAATCAAAGAATTGATTCAGGTCAACACACACTTAACGTAACCTACCACATACGCAATTCATACCCCTGTCTTTAAGGAGTCTGTGTGCAATTGTAGGATGTGAATTACAATCACAAATTACTGATTCTGACTCATTGTAAGGAGGGCAGTCAAATGTGTCCCCAAATAGCAAATAGCAATGGGAATAGGAGGAAAGTCTCATTCATGATGGTTAGCAGAGAAGAGATGCAAGCTACTTTCATGGAAAGGATAACATCTGGAGAGAGATTCTCCCACAGACAGGAACTGTATGCACAAAAACCTGGTGGCTCACAAGCTAAGTATGTATTTTAGGAAGAGTGATGGGACAAGAAGTCAGACCATGCATAATATCTGAAGAGTAGGATCAGATAGTTCAAGGAGATTCTCTTATGTTTCCGACGCCCAAGTAGTTCTGCAAGGCCCAGTGTTTGCCTTTAGAATTCAAGTTGTCCCAGCAATTGCTGTCAGACACTACAATTATCATATAACACGTATAGTTCTCAAAAGTGGGTTAAAAGCCCACTTTTGTAGAGACATCCTGCTGCAAGGAACTTGATGAGGTCAACAGAGCGATCCCCTGGGCCTCTATGTCTCTATTAAGCTCATAAAATAGAAATTTCACACAGCAGAAAGCTCAATTTTATTTTACAGCTTTATGAAGGGAGCCAGTCGGACCAGTGAAAATGTCAATCAATTCCTGTCTTAAAAAATGAGCTGAAATGAGGGGTCAGCCAGCATCGAGAAGTTGTAATCCATGTAGGAAAACGGAGTACAGAGGTTATAAGAGAGAGAAAAGCTGGTAATGATAGTGAATTTGCTGTAAAAGCTTAAGTAATTAATTCTTCTTGGAAACATGCATCCAGTTTTAGAACTATAATTTCACAGGCTGCCCCTTTCGAAGATTTCAATAGGTAGGATAGCCATTTGCTCAAAGCAATATGATAATTCACAAGTAGAATTCATAAATGTAAAGGCTATCAGTATTTTGAATAAGGATTGCAGAATAGGTTTTTATAGTAAGTGTAGTAACCTGAGGGTATGTACATAAATCACACATGTGAAGGTCCCTGACGGTTTCATTTATCACTTGTTGAATGTTCTGGGCTGCTCAGATGCTAGAGACACTTTTCTCCCTGCCACTGATTACCTATATCCAATAAAACACTGACAACTCATTAATCAGCCTCCAAAATCACTAGATAAGCTGTCACTAAGTGGAATCTTCATTAAATTAGATGACAGAGAAGTGAGACCAATCTCCACAGTCACTGTCTATACCATGGCTGACAATGCCCATTAGAAAGGAATGCTTAGCGTTCTACCTTTACTCTGTTAAATGGATCCATTGGTGACTAGTGAAATATATGTTTACTCCAACAAGCCTGGCAACTCTGAAAATGCATAAGAAGAAATCCCCTAAACACAATAGATTTAATTCTTGTTGTCTTAAGTGTAATTCTTGTTGTTTGAAGTCAGGATGCCTGCAGTTAATCACCTTTCTGGCATTTGTGGTCGCTGCATGACCTTGAACCACCTGCTTAGCCATTCAGAGATTCCTATTCAATGAAAGTCATAGCACTTGCCACACAGATTCTTTCAGCTATTAAATGCATTTGTATGAATGAAGCACATAATCTAGTACTGAGGCAAAATGTAGAAGGTGAGTGTTACATAGGTATCTACCAGCAAAGTTATTAATCAGTTCCCCTTCTCAGTGAGGTCACAGTTCACAGGTTTTCTTTGCAAAAAGTGCTGGAAACACAGCCTGGAATGTTGGGCTGCTTCTCATAAAATTGGGAAAGGAATCCATAAAAATATTCAGAATAAATACACAGGTTTGCAAATGTGCATGTAATTGTGTGTATGTATATATAGAAAGATACATAATATACATAAACACACAATTATGTGTAATGGATAAAGTTAAACAGAGAGAGGATCTTCATACTGACCCATCAATTTTTACAACTTAGAAACATCTAGAAAAATTTTGTAGTCTGCAAATAATAGTTGTATAATAAGTTTGTCTGCGTGAGAATGAGTGGATGTTGAAGGAGAGGGAAATAGCATGTGTGAAGGAGACCACAGAGGAGAGGAGGATAGGGCAGTGTCGGGGCAGGATGTAAAGTAGAAAGAGATTCAGATAATGCAAAGAGGAAACTGTTGTACAATGCTTACAACCTACAGCTAAGAATACCTTTAAACCTGTTGACCTAATAATGCTCTATTCTTATTAAAGATACAGGTGAGCAAACATGATAAATTAAAACACACAGAAGTGATTCAAAGGTTTTAGCCATAACTGCATGTCAAATGGAAACGTATTTCGATTTCCTTGCTGAAAGCCCACAGCCTGTATTGTTAGTTGGCAAGGGACATACCTTCCTGACTTCTGCTTTCTCCCTAAACCTAATATTCATTCCAAATCAGAGTGATAATCTGGGTACATTAATAAAGCAGAGTGATAAAGCTGGAATTGTGCAGAAGACACAGGTCAGTGTTAGAAGTCAATGATCTCGAGTCTAATATTCAAACTCCAGAACAACTGTCACAACTGCAAATGGATCTCCCATGCTTGGGGCTTCAAGCCTCCCAGCCTATGAGATAACTAATTAGTGAGGCTGTTGTCTACCCTAGAGAAGGAAAATTTGAATTCTCCAGACTAGATGCTTGCAGGGTAGACTTTGATGAACCTATATTAAAACCGTGATTACAGATCCTGCAACCTAAACCATAGCCCTTTCTAGGACAGGAGGACATTTCCCTGGATTCTGCTTTTTATCACACAAAAGTAAGGGCAGCTTTCAGGTAAAACTCTGGAGAATGAGGTTAACTAAGGTCTTATCCCACCTCTGCCCCTGCCTATGTTAGTTATATAATCTCTGAGAGTCTCAGCTCTGTAGCTGTACATAGGAGAAATGGTATAGATCTATGAAGATTATTGTGAAGATTAGAAATAACACATAATGTGTGAGGTACAATCAGATATCCAAGAGATAGTGGCATCATTAAGTTAAAAGTTGATCTCAATTCTGTCAGTTACAACCATTTTCATCTCAATTGGACATAAACTGAACATGGCATAAACAATTTTTTTTTGATACTGGAGACTGAACTCAGGGGCACTCAACCACTGAGCCACATCCCCAGCCCTATTTTGTATTTTATTTAGAGCCAGGGTTTCACTGAATACCTCACCATTGCTGAGGCTAGCTTTGAACTCAAGATTCTCCTACTTCAGCCATCTTAGTCACTGGGATTACAGGTGTGCCCAGCTAATAAACAAAATTTTAAGAACAAATGAAAATAATTGAATGTTACAAATGGTAAATTAATTGTTTGTTTGTTTGTTTGTTTTAAATCTTACTTGAACAGAAGTTTGGAAGGATGAAGGATGGAGAGGCAGAGAAGTTAAAATAAGGATCCCAAGATTTAATGAGTACTGGAATCTTCAAGTTGCTTATAGTAAATCTTCAAGTTATCTTAAAGTAAAGGGAATATTGTAATTCATGTGCATACTTTCAGTCGTATTTTTTCCTTGCAGAAAAGGAACATATTAGAAAAATGCTAAATTATGCTCATCTGAGGAAAGTATCAGTTAAATATCATTTCATGGGTACTGTGTTCATGGTCTGACTTCTATGTGTACTATGGTCAAGTCACTGATGCATTCAGTCCTGGGAAGTTCTCTGCTATAGTTTAGACTTCAGGTCATCTTCATTATTTTGAGTGACAGAATTTTTAGTCAAAAATATGTAGGGAGAAAAATGGCTGTCTGATTTAGTATTGGAGATGCAAAGTGTTAAACATGGTTTTAAAAACTTAAGAAGACAACATTTTAATTATACTTTATTATACTTAGTTATCCAGGAGGTTCAGAATAGAAAATTTAAAGAAAGCAATGCTTTTCAATTCTATTGTCTCTTCTGTGGTCACGTTTTTTGCTTTTTTGGAAATTAAAACATTCTACCATCTTCTCTCAAGGTCTGGGCTCCAATTTTGGGAAAGGCAGATGGCAGAGCCGTGAATGCCATTGCTCAGAGTTATAAGAAGTAAAGGTAAAGTTTATTTTAAAAGAGGCAACATTATTATTGGTGCTTGATGCAATTTGGCCAACTACCATGTCTTGAATATTTAAAAGGAGACATAAGTGAATAGAGACTCTTTCACTTAGGATCCAGCATCATGATCTCATCATAGGATTTCAAAAAACATTTTTTTTCCCTTCTGCTATACTGGCAGGGCAGGAAGCAAACTTGGCTATCATTTTTCATTATTATTTACTTTTTATTGTCAGAAACTACCACTTAGGATCGTTCTGCTATCTTCTGGTTTACTACAGTTTGAGAAACATTTGTTAAAATTATGGCCAAAATAAGAGTGAGGGCCTGAGAATCTTTCCTATGAGTAAAGATGATGAACTCTATCAGAAGGACATAGGTGTAAAGATCAATTTCAAAGATATGTTCATATTCTTAAGTTACATGTGGAATGGGGGAAATTGCCCCCAAGATGAGCTCCAATACCTGAATAAAAATAGCTAAATATCTTACTACATAGGTGATGCATGATAGACAGGTAAGAGATGAACAGATAGCTACTCTCTAGTGGAGTCCCAAACAGACCTTAACAGATTTCCAAATGGTCAGACTCATTGCTCTTCAGGGTTTTGCTGGGCCACGCTGTCCTCAGCAATCTTCCATACTTCTGTGCAATGCCTAGTGTCCCTTCCTCATAGGGATGAATCCCTTTTTTCTTTCTCTGCAGCACTGGTTTATCAGACAACTGGTGGGCCTTCAGGATTGCCTTAATGGATCAGCCAAGCTCAGAGCTGCAAGTTTGTTTTTGGGTGATGGTAGTGACAGACAAACCACAGTGTCCCCTTGTTCAGTCTAAGGGGTGAGTTGAAAGATTCGACTGTCAGACCAGCGTGAGGTCTCATTTTTCTTTCCTGCCATGTAGGTTGCCCATTGCTGCAGCCAACATTTGATTGTGATTAATTTGTCAGGGACGGCCATACAATGGAAATGGAGAAATGGATTGCCAATTACAGCTAGTCTTTTCTCAGACTGCTTGGCAAATGAGTGCCTTTCTGCAGGTCTGACAGCCCCAAGAATGCTGGATTTGGCCTCCAAGGGAAGGAAGCCATTCTCACGTGTATTTTAAATATGAAGAGAGGGCTGAAGGTGACTCTTTTTTTTTCATTTACCAACCTTCAGGAGGTTTGCTGACGTGTGTCCTGGCCTTCCTGGCAAGCTCCACAGGGGAAAGCCACTCTGAGGTTTGCTTTTTATCTTGTTTGGTTAAAATGCTTTGTACATCTGATATAAGTCTTAACAGTATGAATGAAAGGTGTGAAAGAGTTCCCTCCATTTTCACACTGAACCAGCCCAAAGGGAAGTGTACTTCTGACTCCTTCTGCAATGCTCAGAACATGCTAGTCACGGGGAAATGGAAAAGACACATAAATGTGCCATCTTTCCCCACCCCTCACTTCCAAAAGACAATATGTAATTTCACACTGATAGCTATTGCAAAATAAATTGCCATCCTTATCCCTTCCGAGGAAATGTGACCTTTTTAAAAAAAATTTTAACATCTCCCAAGAATAGATTCATAAACAAAGAAATGTCTGGCTGTCAAGCCCTGTATGTCTCATAATCAGATTTGTTTCAGATGTAAGTGAGATGGACATAAGAACATTTTGCACTGGAAGAAAATCGTTAACAAACTGACATCTGCAGGTATAATTCTAAGAAATCTCGACGCACCTCTGAAAACATCTGAGCTACAACTGTCAAAGGGCTCCACTATTCATTTATTCTCATATGACATAACTAGCTCATTTGTAGGTGTGGGTGTGGGTGATAGAGGTCTTCTTTTTTACAGTAGGAAAAAAAAAACCTCATTGTCACTACCTTGTAAAGCAAAGATGAAAAAAATGAACATAATTATTTAATAGCATGAGGGTTAAAAATGAAAATCTTAATATCCTAAACTTTGCCTACAGAATGTTATATGTTTGAGAGGTAAAAATATGTTTACCATATTCTCTCACACTCATGGTCAAAGATATACATAATAGGTAATGCATTTTTAGTATATAAATACGTTTGTATAAAACATACAATATATCTGGCATACATGCCCATAAATAATAAGCAAGAATGGAAATGTATTACTTTGGATTTAATGGGTATAAAGAAATAAAAATACAGGTATTATTGAGGAAAGAAATTAATGGTAATTAATTTAATTAGATACCTAGAATTATGTATAACCTTATTATATGTATGTGTGTATTCATATGTGAATATGTATTTATACACATACAATCAAATGTACTATATAATACACATTGCATATAATGTATGTGTATATTTATGTTTATATACATGTGTGATATACACATATATGTATATATATACATATATAAATAGTTTAACATGTATGTATATTTGTGTATTTAAAATGTGATTAGGTCACAAGAAGAAAACTTAGGGGAATTTAAAAAATAATCTTGAGGGACTGAGGCTGTGGCTCAGTGGTAGAGTGCTTGTACAGCACACATGAGGTGCTGGGTTTGATCCTCAGCACCACTTAAAAATTAAATAAAGGTATTATGTCCACCTACAACTAAAAATATATGTTAAAAAAAATCTTGAAAAGGGAAGTTGGAAAAAAATAATTTGGAAATCAGGGAGAAAGGACTAAACATTTTGTGATGTTAATGGAGGATTGTATATGAACATTTTTTTTAACGCACAAGATACACAATAGTCACCTCACCTCTTAAGAGAGATACTGGCAGTTTTAGTTGGGAAGAGATTTTTTATAATTTTTATAACATTTTATAATATTTTACTGTTTTTAAAATGTACTAACTTTAATTATTAAAAGTGGCTCTTATTTGTTTTTTCTTATATTTTTATTTATTTTTATTTTAAAATGTTTTTATTAGTGTAACTATACATACTAGTGGGATTCATTTGGACATAATCACACATGCATAAGATAAAATTTGCTCCAGTTTCCCTTTAAAAAATTGTTCCGCAATCTCATATCAATCTTGGTAACATTAATGATACTAAGTGTTTAGATGTTTTGGTCATGGTGTTGGTTGGTTGGTTGGTTGGTTTCTAAGAGTCCTCTCAAGGCTTAGTGATGATCATGAACTCTTCAGTCAGTTATTAGCCAAGATTATATGGAGGATATGTGTGATTCATTTTAGTGCCATGGGAACTTATTCAGCAATGTTTCATGTAGTAGGCCCTGTGCTAGATGTTGAGGAGACAGGGATGCCACATGGTCTCACCTCACTGTTAACTCAAAATCCAAACACTAGAGAGTTGCTGTAATTAGGCTGTAAACAAAAAAATAATAATGTATACATCTAATAATAGTCTTTATATAGACAAATCCTATAATGCAAATTAGGCTGCAAACAAAAAGAAATATGTGTACATCTAACAGTAGTCTTTATGCAGACAAATCCTAAAATGCAAATGATTTGACCAATCGTTAAGCAGCATTAGGAATTGTCTCCTACAAGAAAAGAAGACCATATGCAGAAATATTACCCTGGGATAATTGCAAGGGGGATCAATACAAATCAAAGTTATAGCTCTTTATAGTAAAGAAAAAATGCTTGGTTGTAAGTAGTATAAAAATAAATCCTTGAGATGAAGTATAAGAATTCTAACTTACTTTATGTCCATGTTGTGAAATGTTTCTCCCATTTGATTTCTTGAAACTTACATTTTATATTCTCATATAATAATATTGTACCTTGTACAGAACATATCCAAAATGTTTAAATTTATAGCAAACAAGCACAGAACATTGTATTTACTGGAAAATATATTTGTTCATTTAATAAGAATATATTAACTACCATTCATCAAAAACTGTGCTAGGACCTGGGAAGGAAGAGTGAACAAATCTAGACAATAACATTTGTAAAATAATTACCCCAATAAATGTAAAATTTCAATTGTAATGAGCATTGTGAAGGAGATTCACAGAGCTCAATGAGAATTGGCAATAAACTCAGATGGGTGCAGGGAAGTCAAGGAAAGCAAACCTCCAGAGATCATGTTTTTGGTGTTACCCAGATGACAACAGAACAATAAAAACTCTCCAGACTACAGGTGCCAACAGCTAGAGCAAAGGCCTGGTAAGAACACCATTGGCTGAGTGCAAACAGCTAGAGAAGTAAGGCACAAAGTGAGGCTTCAAGTCTATGTTGAAAGCTTTGTCTTTAAGAAACTGTGCTCAGATTTACAGACAGGACTTCCCCAAACATATCACTACTGGGGAACTCTCCAACTTTTTACCTTGCAAGCAGTAGGAATGGAAATTTGGTAACTTTTCATGGTTAATGGAGAGTTCCCAGCCTGTAAAAGGGTGTTGAAGAAAAAAGGAGTGATGAGGAATCTGAGTATGGGCATGTAGCTTCTAGGACTGTAACCAGATGAATACCATGGCCTCTTATTAGCACAGAAATTTGGTTTACACCGGCCTGGCCAAGTCTCTATTTACCATCTTTGTTTTCTTCTAATGGCATAAGAGATAAGACAACTATTTCTTACTATTGATCACTTCCCTGCTAGATTATTTTCTTAGCCCACCCCACTGAAAGAAAACAATCTCACTGATTCTATTCACTTTTTTTTCAATTTCTTAAGCAAGCACACCATTTCCTAATTATGGCTACTGCTAGAACAACTGCAATACACTGGAATTATGAAGGTCAGGACCAGTTTAACCAACATGGAAGTTCCACTGGACACTGACTTCACTCCTAGAAAGGAAGTCATGTGGAGATTCTGGTGCACCTGTGGCAGGAAGTGGGATGAAGGCTGCCAAAGTGGCCAAAGTAGTCCTGAGGCTGGAAGAGACCCTGGTATGAAAATAATTAGATAAAGCCTCATCTTCCCACTTACGTCATTACTTTCAGGAGCACTAACTCCATCTGTGATGAGTATTGCCTCATATGAGATACAAGGTGGGAAGCAGAAGGAGTTGGAAGTGTTAGGAAAGAAAAAAAAAATCTAAGTGGAAACATTAGGAATGCAAAGATGTTCTTGGACACAGATGGATCCATATGTCCCAACTCACCTTCTAGCTGATCTCTGTCTGCCTGGAAATGGCCACCCTGTCACCAGTTTATGGTCCACTTGCTTCAGCTCTTAACTATTTCCATTTCTTCTTTCAGCTCTTCTCCTATGGCATTTTTTTACACTCGCCATGTTTTCTATTTCTTATCTCTCTCTATGATTGGACAGTGGTTTGGAGAGAGGTCCACTAGGTGGAATAGACTGGGATACTTCCTGCATACCACACATACACAACTATCTAGGTCCCAGTATTGCCTTCATCATGCTCAGAGAGATCTAAGAAAAACATTTTGAGACATATATTTTTGCATTTCCTGAATCCCCTGATGCATATCACTGTTTTATCTTGGCAATGAGGCATATTTTCATTGTTTTATGAAGGATGGGAAAAGCTGATGAGTCTTCATTTCCTTCTATGTACAACATGGGAAAACAGCAACGCTGTGCACTTCTCCTTCTCACTATGGATGAGAGAATAAAATAGTTGCAAAGTTGAAAAAAAAATTGAAAGGCTGTAATTTAGTATGCTAACCTTTCCCTATGGCAATGCCGGCAGATCTTTATGGCTTGCTAAGGGAATCAGAATTTGCAGAAGCTTTAGTGCAGAAGCTTTAGAGCCCCCTCAGTTGCTAGTGATCACTCTCACAGGTTCCTGTAATTATATGCAAGGGCTGGCATTTGCAAGGTTGGTTGAATGGCTGACTTTTCAAACTAGGGCATTGGCAGTGTGCCAGAGGCACCATAAACCACAGGATGAGCACCTTCCTGAGGGTTAATCATACAAGAAGATTTATTGGAGGAGGCCTATAAAATTACTTAACTGGTAAGCAATGTAAAGCATTTTGTTTTAAGAACATTGTGATATACTTCTGCTTTAGAATATAATATGTAGTTTCAACCAAAAGTACCCTCACTTGCATAGGCTATACCTAGAAGCCCTGATAATACAGATGCATCAACTTTACCTATAAAAGGAGCTTTGATAATAAAATAGAAGTGCCAGTATGAACAAAGAAATGTGATGTGCAGGTATTTTATGCATAAATTCAGTGTTTATAAAGTAAAGATGGTGAACCCAATGGCCTGATATGGGGATAATCCACATAAACAGATTTATCTAGAAACAGCAGTTGGAGTAAAAGAGAAATAAGCGGGAGTGGGGTTTCTGAGAAAATAAGGGAGTCATGACCTTTATTGGTATAAATCTTTGTAACTCTTTAATTATGGAAGGGCCCCAGTTCGATTCCTTTCTTTTCTTCTTATAACAGAAGGCATATATTGATATTATAAACATTTCTAACATGAATAAGCTTGAAATTAAAGTTCAAATAAAGGGTTATCATATAGACCTCCTGGACTATAATCTCATCCATCTGAATCCTAAATCTCCATCCTTGCTACTCTGCCCTATTGGGTGAACAGGGCATCAATCACAGTGTTTATATGAACAAGCTAGACATTCCTAAGCAACTCTTAGTCTCATCTTTTTCAGCCATAAAAATATGGATCAACTATGGCTACCAAAATGGCATCCCACTCCAAGAACCCATCATCTTAGAAGTAAAACAAACCAAAAAAAGAACCTTACAGGGTATTTGGGGCAATGAAAACAAGCTCTGGACTTCTTCTCTCCTTTAAAACAAGTGGGAAACTATTATTTACTTCCCAAGGATTCCTGATAAGGAAGATTAAAAATCAAATCTAGCACAAAAACTAGGCTTGAATTTGTACATAAGAAGCTGCTGTCTTACAACAGGGAACTTCACTTTAGAGAACACAGATAACTACAATTTGTCTCTCTGGTTGAAAGCTTTCAGAGAAGATAAAATGTTTCCCTTCCATTATTATGGCTTAAATAAATTAGGGAACTGAAAGCACTTAAAATGAGTTGACTATTTTTTTAAATAACTGGCTACCATGGTGGAATGATTCAGAAAACTTGATACATGATATTATAGGCTTTGTTTCCAGTTGAACACCCAGGGCTTACCATAGCACCCAGAAGCATCTGAGACACAGGTGGCTTTCAAAGCAGCAACAAAAGCAAGCCAACACAAAGTGAGGAGGCTCTTGTGCTAAGGGACTGCTGATTAATGTCATTCAGAGCACAAGTAAAGCCTTCTTCCAACAGCCATTTATGCAACCATAAAGATAACTGTGATATATGTGTATTAAGAATTGTAATGCAAAAAATGTACATGTATAATGGCAAAGAAAAAAGCTTATAAATAAATTTTAAAAGATACTGTTGTAGAATCTAGGTAATAGTAGTGAATGCAACACAAAATTACTGTGCCCTTAAGGACTCAGAGGAATGGGAGAGAAATAATAACAATAGCAACAGTAAAATAAAATAATATTACTATTAGCAACATTAGTAATAACAATTGTTAAATGTACATCTGTGTACGTCTGATACCAGAATAAGCACTATGATGTTTTGTATAATTTAATTTTTACAACAATCCCGTGCTACAGGCATTATTATCCCCATTTCACAATTGAGGTTATGGAGGCATTAAAAGATTAAGTAATTTCCTGAGATCACATAGCTAATAAGAGACTGATTCAGAAACATAAAACTATAGGATCCTGAAACCCATGCCCATAGGTACATTGATACATGTTCTCCTTCTCTAGTGTTCCCTGGACCTGTAAGAGAACACTAATGCAATGATACACAAAGACTGGTTATACATAGTGATGCAGATCACGTTTCAGGAAACCTGCATCATTGTATGGGCAGCAGAACACCAGAGCCATCAGGGAGAGAGAGAGACAGAAAGAAACTGAGGACCAAAGAATGGAAATGTATGTTGTTTCAGGATTAAAAATTAACTATAGAATGCCAGGATATCTCATTTATCACTTACATATATAGGTATATCATTTCACCTACATCAACTGCTTATAAGCATTATTCATAATAGCAAAAAAGTGGAAACAGCTCAAGTATCCATAAACTGATGAATGAATGAAATGTGATATATAGATAAAATGAAATACTAATACGAAGGGATAAATGAGTGCTATATGTGGGTGAACCATGAAAATGTTATGCTACATGAAAGAAACCAGTTACAAAAGGCCACACATTTTAGGATTTCACTTATATGAAATATCTAGAATAGGCAAATATATAGAGACCAGGAATAGATTAGTAACTGCCCAAGGCTAGGAGAGAGCAGATAAGGAGTGACACCTAATATGGGGTTTCTTTTGGGGCTGATGAACATTTTCTAAACTTAGATTATGATAATGGTTGCAGAGTTCTGTGAATATACTAAAAGCACTTTAAAAAGAAAACTTCATGTTATGTGAATTATATTTTAATAAAATTGCTTTTAAAAAGTAGGCTCTGTTATTAACTGACTTTTCTGTTATACCTATCAAAACTAAATGAAATCATTCCTTAAAGGAAGTAAAAAAGTAGGAAGCCAGAGTGTGACAGATGTCAGTGGTTACTGAATCTGAAGTCTGGTCTTTAGAGTAGAGAGAACAGGTCAATAATATCTCCTAAAATTCAAATTATACCAATTTGTTTCTTAGTTGTTCAAGAAATATTTATTAAGATCTTTTCTGCATGCAGCACTATTCTAGGTTCTGAAATATAATGAGGACAGAACTTAGAGCCCAGTTTCACATCTAAGTCCCAATTACCAGCATGGGAATCTTGAATAAAGGGAAAGTGAATGCTATCAAAACTGTAGTTGCACAGAAATGTTAGGTGAAGCCAGATTAATTTAGGACATTTAGAAAAGAACCTAGGTCAACACATTATAGAAGTGAAGCAACTCCGTGTTGATTTTGTTAATTTCAATTCAATCTGGAGTCACTCTTGGGCACTCTCCCTGTGGATCATGGCTGAAATGGAAGACAAGGTAGAAATTATTATCTTCAGTTCTAAAGATTCTAAAATGACTTCCTTTGACTATCCAGGGGTTATAGGCTCATATTCATTTAATTATGGGTTCTCTTACTCTAGTATTTTCACCCAACTATGATCAGATCCTGCCCTAAACTCACTCACCCTGGAGTTCTTAGATACACAGGATGTTGATCTACCACTGTTCAGGGCCCATTACTTGTTTATAGATGATGTAGCCCCAGGGACTTAGTGGGTATATTAGACAAATAAATTGCAATTGATTCCTCCAAGGATTTTGCCTTCCAATGGGCAAAATTTAGAATATAATAAAAGATGCAATTATTTATTTACCCTCGATATATTGATTTCAGTTTCCACTGATATTTCTAAAGTTTTTTCAAGGGATATGATACCAAAAAGTTATCGTGAATTGAGCTGCTATGAACATCGATGTAGCAGTGTCCCTGTAGCATGCTCTTATTAGGTCTTTAGGGAATAGACCGAGAAAGGGAATAGCTGGGTCAAATGGTGGTTCCATTCCCAGCTTTCCAAGAAATCTCCATACTGCTTTCCAAATTGGCTGCACCAATTTGCAGTCCCACCAGCAATGAACAAGAGTGCCCTTTTCTCCGCATCCTCTCCAGCACTTATTGTTGTTTGACTTCCTAATGGCTGCCAATCTTACTGGAGTGAGATGGTATCTTAGGGTAGTTTTGATTTGCATTTCTCTGACTGCTAGCGATGGTGAGCATTTTTTCATGTACTTATTGATTGATTGTATGTCCTCCTCTGAGAAGTGTCTGTTCAGGTCCTTGGCCCATTTATTGATTGGGTTATTTGTTATCTTATTGTCTAATTTTTTGAGTTCTTTGTATATTCTGGTTATTAGGGCTCTATCTGAAGTGTGTGGAGTAAAGATTTGTTCCCAGGATGTAGGCTCCCTGTTTATCTCTCTTATTGTTTCTTTTGCTGAGAAAAAACTTTTTAGTTTGAGTAAGTCCCATTTGTTGATTCTAGTTGTTAACTCTTGCGCTATGGGTGTCCTATTGAGGAATTTGGAGCCCGATCCCACAGCATGTAGATCATAACCAACTTTTGCTTCTATCAGATGCCGTGTCTCTGATTTAATATCAAGCTCCTTGATCCATTTTGAGTTAACTTTTGTGCATGGCGAGAGATAGGGATTCAGATTCATTTTGATGCAAATGGATTTCCAGTTTTCCCAGCACCATTTGTTGAAGATGCTATCCTTCCTCCATTGCATGCTTTTAGCCCCTTTATCAAATATAAGATAGTTGTAGTTTTGTGGATTGGTTACTGTGTCCTCTATTCTGTACCATTGGTCCACCCGCCTGTTTTGGTACCAGTACCATGCTGTTTTTGTTACTATTGCTCTGTAGTATAGTTTGAAGTCTGGTATCGCTATACCGCCTGATTCACACTTCCTGCTTAGCATTGTTTTTGCTATTCTGGGTCTTTTATTATTCCATATGAATTTCATGATTCTTTTATCTATTTCTACAAGATATGCTGTTGGGATTTTGATTGGCATTGCATTGAACTTATAGAGAACTTTTGGTAATATCGCCATTTTGATGATGTTAGTTCTGCCTATCCATGAGCAGGGTATATTTTTCCATCTTCTAAGGTCTTCTTCTATATCTTTCTTTAGGGTTCTGTAATTTTCATTGTATAAATCTTTCACCTCTTTTGTTAGGTTGATTCCCATGTGGTGAATAACATTTATTGATTTCCATATATTGAACCAGCCTTGCATCCCAGGGATGAATCCTACTTGATCATGGTGTATAATTTTTTTGATATGTATTTGAATCCGATTCGCCAGAATTTTATTGAGGATTTTTGCGTCAAGGTTCATTAGAGACATTGGTCTGTAGTTTTCTTTCTTTGAAGTGTCTTTGTAGATGCCCTTCAATAGATGAATGGATAAAAAAATGTGGCATTTATACACTATGGAGTATTACTCTGCATTAAAAAATGACAAAATCATAGAATTTGGAGGGAAATGGATGGCATTAGAGCAGATTATGCTAAGTGAAGCTAGTCAATCTTTAAAATACAAATACCAAATGACTCCTTTGATATAAGGGGAGTAAACAAGGACAGGGTAGGGACGAAGAGCTTGAGAAGAAGATTTACATTAAACAGGGATGAGAGGTGGGAGGGAAAGGGAGTGAGAAGGGAAATCGCATGGAAATGGAAGGCGATACTCAGGGTTATACAAAATGACATATAAGAGGAAAGGAGGGGTAAGACAAGATAATACAAATGGAAGAAATGATTTACAGTAGAAGGGGTAGAGAGAGAAAAGGGGAGGGGAGGGGGGATAGTAGAGAATAGGACAGACAGCAGAATACATCAGACACTAGAAAGGCAATATGTCAATCAATGGAAGGGTAACTGATGTGATACAGCAATCTGTATATGGGGTAAAAGTGGGAGTTCATAACCCACTTGAATCAAACCGTGTAATATGATGTATTAAGAACTATGTAATGTTTTGAACGACCAATAATAAAATAAAAAAAAGTATTATAACTGAAGCATGATCTAAATATCTAAATACTTGGGCTGGCAATGAATGATAAGTTACCATTCAGATGCCTTCAGATTTCCACATATTATACAGATGTGGTGACACATGCCTGTAATACCACCAACTTTGGAAGGTTGATTCAGGATTGAGAGTTCAAGACCAGCCTCAGCATCTTAATGAAACCTCGTTTCAAAATGTAAAAAATAAAATAAAAGGGGCTGGGGATGTAACTTAGTGGTAAAGTGCCTCTGTGTTCAATCCCAGTACCAAAAAAAAAAAAATTCCACATATTTAAGTTTATAAGGGTGTTTAGGATAATAGACATTTTTAATAAGGTTGATGCTATTAAAATCACTAAATATTCTTGCAAAACATGCACCCATTCTGGGTAGGTGACATTCCCCCTAAATTATCTAGGAGTGATCTAAATGGTTTGGTTTGCTTTTCTTTTCCCCTTGAGTAGTGAAATCTAGAAGTTCATCAAAATGCAATGTCCTCCTTGCTTTCCACATAACAGAACTGTAGTAACATACATGGATTCTAAGCTAAACTAAATTTTGCTACTTCCTCTGCAATTAGGTAGCTTAGTCACAAGATAAATTTTTCTCTGACAAAAGGTAAATGAAAATACTCAGTATTACTTTGAGTCCAGGGACTCTGAAATCCTGAGTGTGCCTATTGTGTACATACACACACAGAACCAGAGTAGTTAAGTCAATGAGAACAATGGCTTCAGGAAAGCAGAGCAACTACTTGATACCCCAGTAGATTTCTAGCTTCTTGAATGATGGAGTGGAAAAACAAATCCTTCCCATAATCAGAATGCTTGCTTTGGAACTGGTAGGAAAAAGAGAAATAAACAACTATAGTCACTAAGGCACTCTATTTTGGAGTTTCTTTGTTACAGCAGCTTAGCTTTGCCCTAACTAATATAGTCTCTTTCAAATGCATTTCAAGATACATTTTAAAAATAGAATCATTGACTAAAAAGGATTTGACATGAAAATCACTGTCCTGAGGAAATAAATATACTTGACTTCACTGTCAAAATTATTTTTGAAGCCTTTTCTAAAGAAAGCTGAGCTATGTTTATTTAAACTCACCCTTCAGTTACAAGTACGTACAAGGAGCATGAAAAAGGAGTGTCTTCCAAGTTTGGATGAGAAAAGCAAGCAAGCACATAGAAAAACTTCAGTGATCACACTGAAGTGTGGTCAATTCTTACATACTCTAAAAGAGTTCTTAAGGGAGATCTTAATAGAACTCCTATTTTTCAAGGTGTCTAAAGATAGTCTCAGAGTTATTAATAAATGGATATAGTCTGCAGTGTAGTAATAGAGTTTTCCTGTCTTCTTAAAAAGGCTTAATGTTTTAATGCTTCTTCTATAAAGAAGGTCATTTTTTAAAAATATAGCATAACAATATGTGGCAGCATCTGAGGAAGGAGTGGGTTGGAACTCACTTAATCCTTCTAGTCCTTAGTCAATTTTTCATCTTGACACAGTTGCAAGAGTGACCTCACAAACAGTAATAATGTTGTAATCTTTATGATTTTTTTAAAAATTAATCTTTCAATTAACCCTCCAAATAGTCCAGTTTGAACAGAACATAGGGAGATGGATAGTAGTTTCTCAATGCATCTGCAATACTAGAAGACTAAGTTTTTTCAGGATGTTTATTCCTTTCAGCAGAAACTCTGCCTAGGTGTCTTACTGTCGTTATTATATACTCTGAACTAACGAATATTATTGTTGGATACCTGAAATTATTTTCCAATGTGAATGTAATACTTTGGGTTGCTTAGACTGATTTTTTTTTTACATTAAAGACCTATGGAGTTTTGAGACAGCAACAGAGGAATGCGTACCACGTGTTGTGGAATATATCCAGCAATGTATATGTGCCTGAGCACATTGACTTAAATTGTCTATTTGAATCAGAAGCCCTAAGAGGATTACAAACAATGTAATAGCCAGAATTTTGTTGTCTCAAACTTTCTATTGCCTCATAAGGGTTATCTCATAAAATTATTTTCAAATGTGATATAATTGAAATGAGTTTGTCCCCAGCACTGCATTTCCTCAAGGGAAGTAAGTTACACTGATTCTAAATGTTACTTTGCTTCGAGGGCCAGTGATTAACTCAAGGATTTCCAAGAGTGATAATGTTTCCTATAGTGGAAATAATTTAACAAGGATTAAAAAAATAGGATGTCAGAAAAGAGATTTTTATGAGAGGGAAAAGAGTCAGATTTCAAAGCAAATGGAAATATCAAAGAGAAGAGAAGAAAGGAAGAGGAAGGGGGAGGGAGGAGTTAGGGAGATGAAAGAAAAGAGTGCATATTTTTGTCAATTTTCCTCTGGTTCCCAAATGCATTGCATAAGAGAACTATTCCAGAAAGCCCAGAACTGCACAGCTATGGTTATTACATAGTCTCAAATTCTTCAACATTTAAAGCTGACAGAGGAAGACATGGCCCTACAGTGGTCATTGGAGAACATTTTACTTCTTTTCCAAATCATGTCTGAATTAAGACAGATGTACCCCAAAATATTTGCCAATTAAATATAAAGTAAACAAAACATCACATCAGTCTCCTTTATACCCATTAGAAGCAAATTTGGATATAAATGAAGGATTCAATTTTAAAGTTGTGGCCTCGCAGCATTTGGTGGAAACTAAAGGGAAGTCAGGGGATTTGATAGAAATAGGCCTTCTTTGTTAATAACTAAAGTATAATGAATAAATATGGGAGCTGCTTCAGCTCAGTTATATCACACTTATCTTTTCCTTCAGATTTCCAGATAATAAACTCAAGTGTCTGAAATAGAATGATAAACTGTACCTGGAAAGAAAACTTCAAGTTTGTTTTGTTTTTCTTTTTCTCCAGAGAGAATATTTTTTCAATCTTCAAATACTCAAGAGATACACTTTTCTGCCTGGACTTCATATCTGTTAACTGTAGTAACTATTATAAAATGGACTGAAATTATTTTTGCTATTTGCTCCCCAGTAAAAATTCCTTTGGCATGTATCATGTCTAGCCTCTTTTGTTAAACATATTAGCACCAGAGTGTCCAAATGGAGCTCAAAGGGCTGAAGGCATGAACAAGGTCTGAAATGTCCATCAGGGAAGCTCAAATATGTCCCTCCGAGACTGGTGTTGAGGCCAATTCAAAATTTTAACAGGAATCTGGATTCCCAGTAAGCCTCACCTGGATCTATTTTTCCCAAAGTAACAGGGCTTTCTTTGGTATTTTGCCATATGTGGCTTTTCATCCTGAGTGTAAGCAGGCAGTCTGGTGACCTGTGCAGCCATCCTGGAGACATTACAACTGGAGCAGCCCCAGCAGCTGCTGAAAGTCAGAGTGGAAAAGTATGGTTCCTCTTCCAGGGGAACTTCAAAGGAGGTAGGGTCTGTTCTAATGGTGTCTCCTCCTTAAATCAGGTTGAGTCATTGGGTGGGAATTTTTCAGTCAAATCAGCAAAAAGGTTCAGCTGATTTCTCTGCATTCAAGGATTTGCCTCCATAAAACTGGAGAGTAGGAGGATGCAGTTTCTGATGTGGCCATGAGGACCCCCAAAGTGCTGGCAGTGGACCTGAAGGACCCAGTCCATTGTGAACACAGTGGTGCTATTTGAGTTTTCACAGATGGTAATTCTCAGTGTTGAAGTTACATGGATATGTGATCTTGCCATCACATAACCAAACTCTTGCAAAAAAGACAGTTCTACCATACCCAAAATTTACATAGCTAGGACTACAGTGGTTTTGTAGCCATGAATCTAAAATTGAAGGCAACTCCAAAGCAAATAGGTATCTGAGAAATGATGGCTGTTCAGGAAGTATACTCAGTCTAAGGCAGTCAGAATAGGCTTACCAGCTGACCTGTCTGTCCAGCTGAGTAAATTCTTATGGTCCCATTTTACCTAAACAGAGTTTAAATCTGTGATATACACAAATACCATATCCAGTTTAAGAATGCTTTTTTAAAACATATTTATTTTCCCACAGATATAGATTTTTGCCAATTGAAAAAATTCCAACTGGGTAGAATGATTATAGAAAATGATAATTTTTCCCATAAAGCTAGAAGAAATTATTTTGAATGTTTCACCATAAAGAGGTGGTAAATGTTAGACAAAATGGATATGTTGACCCTACTTTGAACACTGCAAGATGTGTATGTGTATGTGTATCAAAACATCACATGATACCCTACACATTTTCATGATTTTATGTATAAGCTAAAACATAAAAAGAATTTCTAAGCACTAGGTATGTAAAGAAGATGCACAATTGAATTCCTGACTCTTTAAAGAATTCCAGACTGACTGTAAGTACAGAATATATAAGCAAAAATCCATGGAACAATAAGGGAACATTTGATAATTGGCTAGATACAAATGCTTAAGAATTTCAGAAGAAATAAAACTAATGTTGGCATATTTAGGACAATTTCCTGGAGATTAAGCTTTAACTTGTTCAGATGTTCATGGTATGTTTTTATTTGAGGCACTGGGCTAGACAGAAACCAGTTGTGATAGTAATGTGTGTGTGAGTTTGGTACATTTGTGTGTGTGTGTGTGTGTGTGTGTGTGTGTGTGTGTGGTGTATTTGTGGTATATGGTATATAATTCAAGAAAGGACCCAGGATTGAACCTTATTATGTATATGATATGCTCTGAGATTTGTTAGATCATACTTTGTGTGTCATTGCAACACAAAGATGTGTCATATGGGTGAGTCCCAAGAAATAACTCAAAGTATATTCTGGATAAATCACTAATCTAGAAAAAAAGTTGAGAAACTAATAATTTCTCTCATCAAAGAACTTCAAAAATGCTACAAACTAAATCCCCCCTTTTAAAGATGCAAAGGCAAAGGAATATATAAATATCTTAGCATATCAACTCATCATATCTCAATGAGAGACTTCTTTTCCTCCCTCTAACAAATTTTGAAAACAGTACTTTAGGATGATATGTAAAGTGCCCATTGTTCAGGCTAGGAAGAATGAACATTAACCTGCAAGTAATGGAATGTAATCAAAGGCATCTGAGCAGGTGGGAAACATGTACCATGTGAAATTTTTGAAAAATTAATCTATCAAGGTTTGAAGTACAGACTAAGAAGGGCAAGGAGTGGGACCAAAAGATTATTCTGGAAACTTGCTCAGAATCTACTCTTGTATGATTTATAAAGAGTTGGGAGTTTGCTTTTCTTTATCTTTAAAATTTTTCTTTGTATACAAGGATGACTTTTTTTAAAAAGTCTTTGTAAATGAAGGAAGAGGAGCAAGAATCTGAAGAAGAGCAAGAAAACAATTGTTCTATGATGTGTGGATCCTGAGAAAGCACCAAAGGCGAGTCAGAAAGCTTTAACTTTACAAAGACCATGTGAAATATTTTTAAATTGCCTGATGCTGAATGATCCATAAACTGCAGAGACTTGGAGTGATCTAAAAGTTCCTGCAACAGGATGTCATGGGGCTGAAAATAAAACTAGGTGTTAGGCTCAGTGGGACTAACCAACGTGGCACCTAAATTAGTCAGCTTTTCAATGGTGTGAACAAAATACCCAATAATAAATAACTTAGGGGAGGAAAAGTTTATTTTGGTTTATGATTTCATAGATTTTAGTCCATGGTTTAGTTTAGGCTGAGTCCACTGCTCTAGGCACAAGGTGAAGTAGAACACCATAGCAAAAGGGTATGGTAAAGAAAAGCTGCTCCCTTCATGGTGGCCATAAAGCTGAGAAAGAGGGGAGAGGGGGCCAAGGAAAGATGCACACTTGGGGCATGCTCCCAGTGTCCCACCTCCTCTCGTCATGTCCTACCTGCCTATGGTTACCCCCCAGTTCATGTATTCAAAGTAGGATGGACTGATGAGGTCACAGCTCTCACAATTCATTCATTTCACTTCTGCATTAACATAGGAGTTTGGGGGGACTCTTCATATGCAAACTCTAGTAGCACCTCACTTCTGAGGGCAAATTGAGGTGAGTAGCTAGAGTCTGAGAATCATATTCCTTGACATGGTGAAAATGGACACCTCGGCCCGAGATCCAGAGGAGAGGCCCACCTGCCAAACGCAGCCTGGACATAGGGAGGAGAGGCATGTCATGGACCCAGAGATACATGGTGAGCCACCCTGCACTGAGGATCCTTATTCACCAAAGCGTGGCTCCACAGCCCAACATCAGGCTGCCACTGCCACAAAACTGGAATATCACTGCTTGTATCAAGGACCACAATAAGGACCTGGTAAGATATCATCAAGGTCCCTGTGAGCCTGTCTGCATCAAAAGTATCTCTACTAGGGGCGATAACAGTTATCCTGTTGCTGAGGTAACAGGGAGTCCTGAGTGGGGTTGCCTATCTCTTATTTCTCCTACTAACAGCCAACTTCAGGTGATTACCCTCTCCCTAGTCATATAACCTAAAACCTCCATATTCTCACATCCTACCTCATAAATATCTCAGCCAATCCCCTAAACCCCCCTTCTACCATCAGAAACTGTAAACCATTATGCAAACCTATTGACTATAAGGTAGAAGATAACCGAACTCATCATTTCTGATTATAATGAAAAAACTGTAAATGTAAAAATAGAAGCTGATATATGGCTGCATGTTGGTACATTGAGTGCTCTAATATTGATCTCTCCCTTAAAAGTGAGGTATTGGTAACCTACAGGGACAGTATAAGACAATAGGGCAGAAGCTGTCATACCTCAGATCTATATTGCAAGAGAGGAAAACTCATAGCCATCATGAAAAAACAAGGGAAGAAAGTGCCCCCAAACAAACCAAGATACCATAACAATAGAACCCATAGATAGCAAAGTAGGTGAAATGTCAGAGAAGTTCAGAATATACATAACTAAAATAATTGTGGAATTAAAGAACAACTTAAGTGAGCAGATACAGGCAAAAAATGATCACTCCAACAAAGAGATAAGAGAGCAAATACAAGTTGCAAGAGATTATTTCAAGAAAGAGATGCAGATATTGAAAAAAAAAACAAATAGAAATCCTCAAAATGAAAGAAGCAATAAACCAATTAAAATACTCAATAGATAGCATCACCAACAGACTAGATCACTTAGAAGACAGGACCTCAGACAATGAAGACAAAATATACAATCTTGAAAATAAAGTTGACCTCCCAGTGAAGATAGTAAGAAACCATGAACAGAATATCCAAGAATTATGGGATACTATCAAAAGAACAAATTTAAGAGATTTATAGGCATAGAAGAAGGTTCAGAGATTCAAACCAAAGGAATGTGCAATCTCTTCAATGAAATAATAGCAGAAATTTTTCTAAGCATGAAGAATAAACTGGAAAATCAGATACAAGAGGCCTATAGGACACCAAATGTACAAAATTATAACAGACCTATATCAAGACACATTATAATGAAAATGCCTAGCATGCAGAGAAAGGATAGAATTTTAAAGGGCACAAGAGAGAAAAATCAGATTACCTATAAGAGAAGATCAATTTGGATCTCAGCAGATTTTTCAACCCAGACTCCCAAAGCTAGGAGATCCTAAAACAACATGTAGCAAGTTCTAAAAGATTATGGATGCCAACTAAGAATCTTATATCTAGCACAATTAAGCTTCAAATTTGACGATGAAATAAAAACCTTTCATGATAAATAAAAGCTGAAAGAATTTACAGCAAGAATGCCTGCTCTATAGAACATTCTTGGCAAAATATTCCACAAGAAGGAAATAAAAATAACAACAAAAATCTGCAAAGAGAAGAACTACAATAAAGGAAAAGCCAACCAAAGTAGAAACCAAGTCAAGCTAAATATTAAAAATAAACAAAAATGACCTGGTAATACAATTCATGTCTCTTTCAACTCTTTTTGATAAATTTTCACACATAAAAATTTTAACTATAATATCATCTAATTTTTCAGGTTTTGGTTTGTTTCATATTTTTTGTTTTCTGTTTCTCTTCACAAAGTTATACAAATATGTTCTTTAAAAGTTTTAGCATTTTATATGTTATATTTTAATATATAATTTATCTGGTATGTGTATATATATTGCCTGTGATATGAGATGAGGTATATTTTACTCTCTTATAATTTAAAATCCATTATTCAAGATTCAAGGATGAAAAAGACTAATGAGAGTAAAAAATTGTTTAGTAAGGTATTTATAAAGGTAAGGGCAAAGTTGAGGGTAACTAACATATTTTATGAAGCACCTTTCATTCTGTAAACTTGGAGAGGTAGGAAGTGAAATAAGAGAGAGCCATTATGAAAAACTTGTAGGAGAAGGTGACCTGACTGAAGTTATTCCCATCAAAAGCATGTAAAAACCATCTCACAGTCTTATAGGGAGTCTTCTAGGGAGGAATAAAACACCTCATTCTACTCTTGTATATTCTAAGTTCATCGCTTTGGTGTCCCTTTCTGATGGAACTCAACATAACAAGGGGATTTATCATGCAGCATACAGCATATGTCTCACTAAAAGGTGAAAGATGGAGAAAGGAGCTAATATGGCAGCCATTGGTCACACGAGGCCACTGAGTATTTGAAATGTGTCTAGTCTGAATTAAGATGTACTATGTGTTAAATAGACATTAGATTCCAAAGAGTTACTAGGACAAATAAAATGAACATGAAATATCTTACTAACAAATTATTTTCTTTGCAAATTTTGTTGGTAATCCATTGGATTAAATGAATTAATACATATTAATGGTAGTACTATATATCCATATATGTATGTTGTCATTTTTTTATATTTGTGTTATCAAAACTTATATAACTATAAAACTAAGTGGGGTAACTTTTACCATATATAAATTATATATCAACAAACATGACTCTGAAAATAAATCTAGTTCATTAAGTGTTTTAATAGTATTGGGCACATACTAACAACCCGATAAATAATGGATATAATTATGATTCATTAAAACAACCAGCATCAAGCTGTTTCATAGTGGAGTAGTGAGGGGGAGCATGGGAGGAATAGACAAACTCTAGATAGGGCAAAGGGGTGGGAGGGAAATGGAGGGGGCATGGGGTTAGAAATGATGGTGGAATGTGATGGACATGATTATCCAAAGACACAAATAGTTTGAATATACTTTGTATACAACCAGAGATATGACAAAATGTGTTTTATATATGTAACATGAATTGTAATGCATTCCGTTGTTATATATAACAAATCAGAATATAAAAAAATCTTCAAAAAAAAACCCATTGTGAAAATGACTAAGGTTGCTGCTTGGTGATAGTCCTTCAAACTAGCTCTTGAGACCCATTCTATTGATATCCTAACCAATAGTCTTCACTTTTCTCCTTTCATTCACCACAATGGGATACTAAACCAGTTATTCTATTTTGAGCCACATGACTCCCTCTAGAGAGAAATCCCTGCCCTACAGAGATCAAAGTTGACTTTGATCCACTTGAGATTTGATACATGTCTTACAATCCATTCAGGAGTCTCTGATTTTATGGTCCCTCCTCATCTTCATTTATTTTTCCCCTTTCTAGCCACTCCCTTTTTTCATAGTATATCATGTTAGATAAATTCTTCTTTTGAAGTTCTTCGCACATTACCATAAGATTCTCAGACATAAAACAGACATCAAAAATCTAACAAGGTAATAAGCAAAGAAAAAAGTGTGCAAAGTATTGTTTTAGGCAGTTGGGTCTTTGTCAAGGAAAATTGAGACTGGGATGAAAGAACATTCTCAAAATGAAAACCATTTCTGCAATATGGTCTGGTTTGACTCTGGATACGATGAAATAAAGGGTTGGACTCTACCAGGCAAAACTTTGCACGTAATGCTTCCTTTAAGAAAATATTTAAGATTCATAACTACATGTTTGGGAGGTAGGAAGAATGAGCATGATGGGGATAATTGTGCAGATGGTCCAGTTTAGCCCCCTCTAGCCCATTGTATATCCTATTTCTACAAAGTAAAATCCTAATACCTAGCATAGAATCTGGAGAGGAAGAAGGTACACCTGAAATCTTTAAGTGTGTGACCAAATCCTTCACCATGTGATTTGATTGAATCCTACATTTTCCATGTTCTAAGACCTTAAAAAAATAATAGATTAGGAAAAAATAAATTTCCGACATTTTCCATCAATCTAGGTAATGAATTTAAACTATCTTTTACAGATTTTTTGCAAATTTTATTTTCCTGCTAGGGTCTGCCACATAAAATGTTTAATATATTTTTCTTGAATAAGAAGACCATAAAATGACAAATATACCCCATTTTTACCTGAATATTGTAAAACAGACTTGTTAATGGTCTGGGACAAAAAGCATAAAACAGTATCACTATATGCAAAAAAATATTTAAAGAGTTTTAGACTAGAGAAAACAAGTAATTAGACATTTTTGTTTCATCTACAAGTGAAACACACACTACATAAAACAATCAATCAATTCAAGGAAAAATTTTTACAGCTTATTAAAGTTCTTTGCTTTTATCAAGTCACTTTAGATTTTGGAAAAATCTGAAGATGCATATATATGCATCTGTATGCATTTTAATATTTCTATTACTTTGCAATTTGCAACAAAATAATTATAGAGCTAGGTTTGATGCACATCATGCTTTTTCTGAGATAAAACTTGACTTTATTACAGAAAACAACGTAGAAGTCAATCTCAGTAGAACAATTTTTTTGCTTAACAAAGGCTTCAAGATACAGTGTATTAAATGATTTACAAACTCAAGAAAAGAGAAGAAACTGAATAGCTTCTGAGATTCCTTAATGGGTTTTGACCTGCATTTTCAGTCTCTTTAATTCAAAATAAAATATGTTCATCAGAGAACCTCTTATGTTTGCAGTTAAATTGCCCCCCCCCACCAATTTAACAATAAAAAGAGAAATACAAATATCATCAAAAGCTGCACTTACCATAAATGCCTGTGGAGATGCAGGGAAATGCCTGTGAACAAACCACAAAAATAACAATAAATTTTAAGGGAAGGCTCTGCCAGACATCATCTATCTTGACAATTGTCTTGCTTGATAATAGGATACTCTCTACTTGCATCCTCAGAATAATAAGCTGGAGTAAGAGATATTAGAAATGGGGATGTTCGATTAACTGAAATATTTTCTTTATCTGCAATTCCACCAATTCTTAAAATCCAACTGTTAAATTATCAGGAAACTTGTGAGCCATTTGTTAAACAATTAGTATTAAGAAATTACATCACATTAATATCCAATGAAATAGATTATATTAAAAAAAGATAACCAATAATCAGAGTTCATTCTTTCTAATTAGTTTGTCACATTTAAATATTACTTATGCTCTGGAGATTATTTATGTCTATCATATTTGTACAGTGGAAATACCACATAATGGTTGCTCCTGAGAATCTCTGCTCAGCTGTGTATTATATGATGTTGCCTTCGTGGCTGGAAACCTGAAATCATTAGTCAATATTCATGTCCCATATCATGGACCAAGTGAAACCAGGCTACAGATATACAATTTTGGTAAACTTTGCCAAAAGCATTTGGTGAAAATCTATTGTCTATTTAAAATGTATAATAAGAACTATTCTGTGTTTTTTTTTTTTATTGGTCGTTCATAACATTACATAGTTCTTAATACATCATATTACACGGTTTGATTCAAGTGGATTATGAACTCCCGCTTTTACCCCGTATACAAATTGCTGTATCACATCAGTTACCCTTCCATTGATTGACATATTGCCTTTCTAGTGTCTGATGTATTCTGCTGTCTGTCCTATTGTCTACTATCCCCCCTCCCCTCCCCTCCCCTCCCCTTTTCTCTCTCTACCCCTTCTACTGTAAATCATTTCTTCCATTTGTATTCTCTTGTCTTACCCCTCCTTTCCTCTTATTCTTATATGTAAATTGTATATCAGGAAAATTTTTAAAAAACTTATATAGTACATATGCAGTTTTTTTACTATGAGAGCTGATCTTTAAACACTGACAATTACTTTTAATATCATATTTTGCTGAGCAATATTTTTTTAAAAATTATTTAAAAACATGGATGAACAAATGCAAATGTACATTTTACTTTAAATTGGGCTTTATAACTGTAGAAAGTGATCTGGGTGTGGCAATGTCTTTTCCCTATGCACTTCTGTGTAAATTCAATCAAGTTGTTTTAAGCCTTCTCATCTTCATGTTTTTCAATTGTATAAAACCCTCAATATAGAAATGTGTCATGGCATTAATGATAGAATTTTTAAAAAATTCTCTGCTAGACTGTAAAAACTGTAGCTGCTGTTTACCCTAACAACTAACATTATTGTTAAGGTCAATGACAATTAATAACAAAATATCTAAGTTGTTTTTCTTCCTATCTTTGGGTTAATGTGTACTGGATTTTATTTTCTATAACATTTTATAGACCAAATGTCTATTTCTTTTAGATGGTGTCTTACTGAAATCACCAAAATTTGTGTGATTTTGTTTTAAAGAGGGTAATAAGTGACTCTATTAAGCTCAACTACATGTTCATAAAATGATAGATTTTGTTTTCTGCTCCTGCAGAAACTTTTACTAGTAAATACTAAAGTTTACAATAAAAATATAGGACAATTTCAGGGACATAGTTGATGCTACTTTTTTATTGTATTGAGCTGTTTTGGTTCCAGGGTTATTTTTATTTATATACTTACTTATTTTGTGGAGCTGGAGGTAGCAAGAACTCTACCCTTGGGCCATCCCCCCAGCTACCCTTCACCAGGGTTCTAGAGGTATGACTATGAATCAGAAGGTTCTTGACTAACTTAGTTTAACCCAAATGACACAGAAGCTAGAGTATGACGCAAATTATGAAAACACAGTTGTCTCTTTACACATTCACCCAGTTTACCAAGAGGTCATAATCTCAGTATCAACTGCAAGCTTACTGGAAGCAACTTGTTACTCATAATAAAAGTTCAGAGTTGAGGAATGATCTACTGAAATACAAACTAGAGAAAATTCAGGATTATCTCTATAATTTGTACTGTGTCACTCATGTCCCACTGCACCTTTGAAGTTCAATAGAGAGAGGTAAGCTCACAGCTCAAACTCCAGGAATTCTATGGGAGCAAATTGAACATGTGAGCATCCTCCTTTGGGATTAGAGAAAAAGAAGGGTTTGAGAACTGCTACATCAAGCCACCTAGGAACGGGGGAGACAACAATTTTCCTCTACTGACTTAAAATTTTACAGCTGGTGCTGAGAATTGAATTGACATAACACAGATCATCAGGAGAAAGTCATACAAATTTATTTAATACAAGTTTTATGTGGCATTGAAGTTTTCATAGGAAATGGGGACCCCCACGATGCTATTAAACACTTGCATGCCGACTTGAACAAGGACTATTGAGTTGTGAAAATGTGACAAAGAAAAGGGGCATGGGTAGAGTAGGCAAGTGGGTGGAGAAGTCACTAGGAAAACAAGGTTAGTTTAACATAAATTGTAGATATTTCCTTCAGCCTCAGCTCCTGGTCTTTATTCTCCTTCTGGTATAGGGACAACATATCTCATATCAGAATTTCATCTGTTGCTTCTAAGAGGGAAATTAAAAATGTTCTTTTACCAGAACCTTCAACTCAGAATAGTCAAGATGGTGGAGGGGTGTATTTGGGGGTGATATGCTTTGAACACCTTCAATGGGAAAGCAGAAGATAATACAATGTTTTCAATAAGCAGACCCACTTTAAATCTCACATCAGTGTCCTTCCAGTTCATGAGGTGGGGCAGTTTCCTTAATTGCTCTGAGTTTCCTACCAAACTACAAATGAGTTTCCTCATTAGTAAAGATATGTCATGAGACCCACCTCCAAGGGTTTGTGGGAGTCTTAAAAAGAATAAGGAACAGAGCGTGGTGTCCACAAGCAGTAATATCTTGAACTAATAATGATTCCTGGAGTGGACACAGTGATATTGCCCACATTGTCTCAAAGAGGGACTTGTCTAAGAGCAGGGCTTTCCTACCTTGGCACTATTGATGGATCAGGTAATTATTTGATCTTGGAGGCAGTCCTGTGTATTTTTAGCAACATTTATGGACACTACCCATTAGCTAGAAGTAGCATTTTTCTAGTTGTGACAATCATAATATTTACAGGGGCCAGAGCTTTAGCTCAGTGGCAGAACATTTGCCAAACACGTGTGAGGCCCTGGGTTCGATCCTTATCACCACATAAAAATAAATAGGTAGATAGATAAAGGCATTCTGTCCATATACAACTACAAAAATAACTTCAAAAAATATTTACATTGTAAAATATCCCCTAAGAGAGAAAACCACCCCCTAGAGAGCCAATTCTCTAGAATCGAGGGACTAAAACCTGGGGGTACTTTCACCTTCAACTGTGGTCCTTTTCAAGGATTTCTTTGGCTGCTGATCCACCTCACTCAGGATCATGTCCTTCTAGGATGTCCCACCATGACTAACTGATCAATGAAGGATAAAAAGGCCTGGTCATCTTAGTTCAATCAATGCAATAATGAGGGGCCCTTGTAGTAGCAGAGCTCCCCATGGGGGAGCAGGGGCTTGGCACTGGACCTCTATCACAGCTCATCTTGCTCAGCCCACTCCTGACACATTCCTCCCTCTTCCCCCTCCTGCCTCTTTCCTCTCTCTTTCCCAGGAGTTGATTCCTTAGTAGACATCCAGCACCCTAAACTCTGTCTCAGAGTCTGTTTCCTGGGGAATTGATCTGAGTTATCTACCTCTGCTTCCCTCTTGGGTCCATTTATATGCACTCTTCCTCCATCAGATATAGCAGAAGAGAGAACATACTGAGGAGTTAATAGCAACTTCCATTTGCTTCAGCTCCCAATTCTATCTTGGAATCAATCATGCAACTTAATAATTGAGTCTGGCTATACCAACTGCCTTGTCTGTTTTAACGAGGACAAATGGCTTCATCTGAAGATGACATCGTTGCCTTAAATGTGAAGGCAAATGGTAATGTAATGGAGGATGACTTTGGTAATATTATTGTGTTAACTCAAACAAAAAGGCAATGATAAAGCAGAGATGAAAATACAATATCATGGAAAAATTCATCTTACATAAAATAAGTTTGCACATAATTCATCTAAACTAAATCTCCTCCATGAATCACTTTTTATTACTTCTGAGAGAGGGAGACACAGGGGAGAATGAGGAAAGAAAGGGTGGGGGAAGAGCAAAAGAGAGAGAGAGCGCGCAATTGCAAACCATCAACTAAGGGATTTTGCAGTACATAGTCTGTGTGCTCTGTCATAATAAATTTCTGATGGGGCCACCAGAAATGAGATGCACAGATGCCCTTATTTTATATAGTACTAACTAACTCTAAAAGCAAGAAGTCTCTGGGCTAACAGGTCTCATCATATAACCACTAGAAATTTGCATTATAGAATTTGACTTTTAGCAAAATTCTCTCCAAAACTGTTTGCTTTCTTAGGAAACAAAGAATAATCATTTGACTTGGTGTGCAGAGAGGATTTTTCCTTTGTGAAATTATAGCTTGGGCCACTATCTGGAAAATACTTCCTTAGTCCAGCATATTGGTTCAAAGCACTTATAAAAATACTGAAATCCTTAAGCCTATGGATTCTTTCTTCCATCCTGTTGAGTGTCTCCATTTCTCTCCTTTCTGTCTCAATAAGTTGAGGGCAAAAAAGGAAAGCCCTCTGTCTTGACTCTCAAAGTGTCTTAAAACCAAGGCAACAAACCCAAAGCTAACAGCATAACTACCACTTGCTTTTATGATTTTTGATGAGAATCCCAAGGATTTTTTTTTCCTCTGATCTTTATCCATGGTCATATCATCCACTCTCACACAGCAGACTTGCAAGCTGGATAGCACCGACACTCCACCCCTTAGCTCCAAGGGAAAGTGTTGATTGACCTAAGTAAGTAGCATACAGCACCACTTAGCCACAAGGATGAAATGATGCAGAGTTCTGATATCATTGATTGATTGGTATAAATCAACTATAAAGTGCTCCCAACCTCAGGAATCTTTCAATTGCTGAGCCAGTGCATATCCTTTATCACTTTGTCAGTTTTAGTTAGATCTAACATTATTTGCAAGCAAATAACACTACCTGATACACCTTCCGTTTAAGTGTTTTTAATTATATATCACATATCACTGAATTGTGGAAGCTGTCAATTGTAAGAAACACCATTATTTTGTGTTCTTTTGTGTACTACTAAGAAATAAAATGCTCCATAAGTTAAAACATAATAGACATTTTCTTATAATTTAGGACTTTTATTACATAGTCCTTGAAATGACTATTTTTTATATATTCAGATAGTTATTAAAAGCACATCCCTCTCTCTGGAACGTGATTAAAAACGAGATGGATTATTTTCCAAAACTGCCTCATATTCAGAGCCTAGTACTTTTGAGTCCCCTTTGAACTCAGAGTCATAGTTTTCCATAGTTTTATCCTTTTACTGTCAAGAATGGTATTGAGCCAGTCCTTAGTGTATGTTCAACTTTGGCTCCGGACTTTTCTTCCAAGCCTCTACCATCCCCCTAAGATTTGTGCGTAGCTGCTTCTTTGCTCATGGTAGTGCTGTCAAGACGCACACCTCTTTCTCAAACAGCCCCTAACTGGTTGGTTGGCCGAAAGTCAAGGGGTTATAGTTCTCCGGTTAATCCACCAGGAATGACAGCTAAAGGCACATGTACACAGGAAATAAATATTTATCACAACTATGTTTTACTGAATAATACCCCAGGCACAACAGGCATTCCAATTTCAAAGGAGTTAGAGTATAAGAAAAAAATTGTACCTTAGAAACAACAAAATTCAGAGTATCATTCTTTGTCTTTAGACATTGGTTATCAGCATAGTGGGTTGTGCCATGTTTCCCTTATCTAGGTTATAGAGTACTTCACAATTTCTGCAAGTGTGGCATGCCTTACTCTATGCAAGATATTTTGAGGTGGCAAACAGATTAACATTGCCCTTGCAAATGTAATATATACATATTATTTTGATATACTCTATCATTATTCCCAAATCTTCATTTCTCCTATACACCCCCTTTACCAAGTAATTTCATAATTACTTTGAAATGGACTAAAGGTTTGAGACCCCTTCACACACCCCAAATCTATGCATTGAAGCCCAGTCCCACTGTGATAGTATTGGAGATTAGCCTTTGAGAGGTAATTAGATCAGGAAAATGGAGCCCTCATAAAAGGGATTAATATATTTATAAGAAGAGATCAGAGGGCTTGCTAGCTCTTCTTTTACACCATGAGAAGGTACAAGAAGAATTCGGCTGTCTGCAACTTGAAACAGGCTCTAATCATAACCCGACCATGGAAGCATGTTGATTTAAGACTTGCCAGCTTTAAGAGCTGTGAGAAATAAATGTTTAAACCACACAATCTATAATCATTTGTTATAGCATCAGGAACTAAGAGACTCCACTGAGATAGTACTATGAACTGAGTATGTGTATCTCCCCACCAATTCATTTGTTGAAACCTAACCCCCATTGTGATGGAGTCAGGAGGTGGAAATTTGGGGATGTGATTAAGTCAGGAGGTTGCAGCCCTCATAAATGGGATTTGTGCCCTTATAAGAAGAGACATGAAGAAGATGATCTCTTTCTTTGCCATGTGAGGGAGAGAAAGAATATGGCTAACTGCAAACCAGGAAAAATGTCCTAACCAGACAATAAAAACCTGTTGCTACCTTGATCTAGGAATTTCTAGTTTCTAGGATTGTGAGAAGTAAATGTTGTTTAAGTTATCCTGTCTATGGTTTAGTTACAGCAGCCTGGGCTAACCAAGACAAAGGGGGTGCACTTTTCATCCTTCTACCAATGATGGACTTGGGCATGCAACTTTGCCAATAGGATAATTGTGAGCACAAATTATAAGTTAGAATTTTTTCACTCTGGCCTACAGGAAAACCATGAGGAGGATGTGCCAGGTGAAGTTCATGCCTCATGGTGGCCCAGAAAGGCTGAGATACAAGTTGTGTGCACTAACTGAACCCAGCCTCACATCTTCTCTGTCCCCAACCATCCACAGCCACATGATCAAGAAAGAAATGCTTACCATTGCCAGTTGTTGGGCCAGGGAGTGCTTTGTTACACAGCATTATTGTAGCAATGGCAATGGTAGAAACTATAAGTGATAAGCATGTACCACAGCAAGAAATACTACTTTTTCATTTGTGAAATTTTCTTGGGAAATAAAAAATATACTTAAGGGGATCAATTTTAATATGAGTAAGTCAGAGGGTAAAAAAGAAATGATCACAGTTAGTGAACTGCTGATACAGCAAATAGAGAATGTAGGCCACAAAGAACCAGTGTCCCTCACTAGCAAAGGATCTGAGAGCCAAAAGCACAGCCCCAAAGTGCCTCAGTTTTCCCATCTATAAAAGGAGCAGAGTTGAACTGACTGGTTTAATTAGCTATTCAGTTCTGCAAGGATATGAAACAGCCTCTTATCCTTCTCTAAATTTCAAGATAAACTTGAGCAATTTTATATCATGTGCTGGGAGGCAGCAGCATGGTGACAATAGTATCTGACATCTCTCATATTAGTGCAATGTGCCAAGTGTTGGGCTAACGAGCTCCCTGTACATTATCTGACTCATTCCCATGAAAAAAAGTCCGTGATAAAGAACATATTGCCCCCTTTTTAATAAGCATGGAAAAGTATAAAACCAAGAAAGACAACTTGTCCAAGGTCACAGAAAGAACTAAGGAATTTGTTTATTTCTTATGTAAAGAGTAATTGATGTTATCTTTTTGCCTTTAATATTTCTTAATTACACAAATAATGCATGAATACAAGGTTTGGACAAGACAGCTGTAGGCAGACAGCAGTAAGAACTTTTTCCTGCAACCATGCCTTGGTCCATCTTTATAGAACTAGAATATTGTCCTCTAGGAAATCACTGTCTGTGGTATGTTGAACATCCTTCCACTCCATTTATTTATACTCAGAAGTCTAAATATGCTCCTATACTCTTTTCTTCCTCTCTCCTCTCTATTCACTTCCCCTCACTAAATAGACATTATTATTGCTGTGTGTATATACGTGACTGTATGACCAATGTGATTCTGCAACCTTTACACTCAGAATAATGAGAAATTATATCCCATCTGATTCAAATGTATGGTATGTCAAGGTCATTGTACTGTCATGTGTAACTAATTAAAACAAATTAAAAAAAAAAAGATTCAAAGCCACACAACCACAGCTCCCTACCCCTGGTGATGTGGCTCCTGGTTTCCTCCCACCTTCCTTTGATGGCACTTTTCCAGATATCACCCTGTTGCAGCCATACATGCTGCCTTTTGTTCTTCAAATGCACAAAACACAATCATGCTGTCTTTGGTCTTGCTGTCTCCTCTACCTTGGACCTTCCATTCCCCAGCTATTTTCCTGGATTTCTCCCTTGGTTCTTTGAGATCTCTAATCAATTGTCATCACCTCAAAGAGGCCCAACCTGATCTCTAGTTAAATGATGTGTTAGGGTCTGTAAACAAGTAAAGATGGCACCTGGCAAATGTTAGGGTCTGTAAATAAGTCAGGATGGTGCCTGGCAAAATGCCAGAGGGAGTGGTTTGTAAAGTAACGCCAGCGAGCCATTAAGTGTGAAGATTCCTTATTGGTTGACTGCTGTATCTAGTTTGTGTTAATTAAGATAAGCTGTGTGGAATGTATATATACCCCTCCTGTCCTACAATAAACGGCTCCCACTCCTGCTGTATCAATGTACACAAGTTGCTCGTCACCCCCCCCCCCCCCGTTATTTTGCTGCAGCCGGACTGCGGCAATGATGCTCTATTCACTTAGCCTGCTCATACATCTTTTGAACACCTGTCACCCACTGATACCCAGTTGTTTGCTTGTTTCCTCTCTCCCCAAATTTGGTTCCCTCCATGGGGATACAAACACCCATGAAGACGTTGGTTTTGCTCACTATTGTATTTCCATCACCTAGAATAGTCCTTGGAACTCAACATTTGTTGAATGGCTACATCAATAAATGACTGTTGTGTAACATACAAACATAGTAATAAATACTTTTCTATACAAACTGGAACATTCATTGTATTTTGGGTTCTAGAACTCAAAACTTTTTTATGTGCTAGGTCTTGGAGATCTTTCCATGTCAGTGCATATTAATCTGTCATTTCCTTCTAATAGTTGCATATCATCCTATGGCATGGTTATACTATAATTAGTTCATTGTCACCCCACTGGTGAACATGGAGGTTGTAAATTTTTTTTTTCTACTATGGGGAATCGAACTGAGGGATACACTACCACTAAACTGAATCCCCAGCCTTTTATTTTTCTCACTAAGTTGTTGAGACTGGCCTTGAACTAGCAATTCAACTGCCTCAGCCTCTCAAGTCACTGTTATTACTGGAATGTGCCATCACAGCTCATGCAGGGTCAATGTTTTTTTTTTTTTTATTGTTGGTTGTTCAAAACATTACATAGTTCTTGATATATCATATTTCACATTTTGATTCAAGCGGGTTATGAACTCTCATTTTACCCTGTATACAGCTTGCAGAATCACATCAGTTACACTTCATTGTTTTACATATTGATATACTCATGTCTGTTGTATTCTGCTGCCTTTCCTATCCTCTACTATCCCCCCTCCCCTCCCCTCCCCTCCCCTCTTCTCTCTCTACCCCCACTCCTGTAATTCATTCCTCCCCCTTGTACTGTTTTTCCCTTTCCCCTCACTTCCTCTTGTATGTAATTACCAAGAAAAAATTTACAAACACTGGGCTTGGTGGTGAATGCCTGTAATTCCAAAACCTTGAGAGACTGAGGTAGGAGTATCACAAGTACAAGGCCAGCCTACTGAACTATGTACAAAGGGGAAAAATGTACATTTAATATATTCTGGCAGTATCCATTCTTAAAAATAAAATTAATCCATGTATCTATTAGTTTATTGGGAAATAACCTTTAAAAATTATGGAAAAACTGCAAAATTGCTTCCCCTAAAATGTGTTTTGGTTTAAAATCTCTTCAACAGTGGCCAAAAGTCAATAGTTACATTTTTCCCCATCACACAGGTAAGAATATAAAAAAGGAAGCTGTCTCCTTAAAAGAATTGCATATAAGAATGCAAACACCACCATGGTGTACCTCCCATAGTATAGTTAAGTAACCTGAAAGCCAAGGTCACTTATAGGAGACTGTGAATGAGATCATGGAAGCGGCCAGCAAAATGTTTGGAGTGCACAGTTGAAGCTCATCTAGGCACCATAATTATAAGCCATAACTTAGTTTCTTCTTGTTTTCTTCATTATACCTTTGAAATAGCTGTCATAAAGTCATTTATTGCCAGCTGCTTTTATGTTTATAACTATACAACTCCACATAGTATAAAGCAAACTATTACATAGCCATGAATAGTCGCAGTCCTCTTTCAAACTTTATATTTTGCAAGAAGACAGCTGGATTAGTTCCACTACGAATTTATTAGGATGCAAAATGTTGGAACCAGCAAAGGGAAGAACTTGCTTTTTTGCCTGAGCTTGCTCATGCGGCTGGTAGGAATGTTTTACTGAAAACTCTACATATGTGAAAATGAGAACAGGTCTCCATAAACTTGCTGAACCGAAAAGAATGTTCATTCTGTTCCCAGATACTCCAGAATGTAAACTCTCTTTACATAGAAGCACAGGGAAGAAACAAAGGTTTAAAAACAAAACAAAACAACAATAACAAAATCCTAACAGTATAAAAGTTTATGTAATATGAAAGCTTTTTCTAAAACAAAATGTCCCTAAAATGGTGACTTTTTAATGACCTTAATCACTTCCAATTTTGTAAGTCTCACTCTCCATTTTTCTCATAATTAAGTGCATGTATCAGGCATATTTTGTATCCCTGGCTCTAAGAGGTAAGGACTGCCCAAGGATGCCCTTTGGTGCCTGCTTGTGCAGAGCCCAAGATAAATTGGGATGAGAGCCAGTCCTTTCAGGTCCTCTGAGAATTAAGTTACCCATTTGAGACTGAGAGGCCCACAGCTTGTAGCCATTGCCAATCCTAACTGTGTCTTCAGGGAGGGCTTTCCAGATTAAAGGAGTCTAAATAAAAAGAAGAGCCCTGTGCACATAGAAATGAAGTAAGAGCGTGTGTCTGAAAGACCACAGGGCTTTATGCAGGAGCTCTAGAGAATATTGGGATCTTGGTGTCTCATTCATTACCATCTCCAAACTCCCATTTGTACCTCCCCAGTGACTGTCACAGCCACCCAGAATGCTGGAACCCACTCTTCCAGTACACACAGAGAGCAAGGAATCTGTGAGTCAAATCCCCCAGGGACAGCCCTCCACCAGTGACTGATGAGTGAGGCAGGGACGGGGGGAGGGGGGCATGACTACTCCTACATTCTTGCCCAGGTGGGGACAATGCTCAAGTATGACTATTATTGGTCAGAGAATATTCCCAAGGTTTGGACAGTTATCTGGGGTTTTTCCTGACATCCACTTTCCCCCTCCAAGCTTAATTCCTCACATCTCACCTGTCTTTTCACCCACTGGGACCACTTCCTACTAAGGAGTTTTCCTCTAACTCTTCATGTCAGAGTGGTCTGCCTCTGGAGAGCCTATAGAAAACGTTTATCATTATCGTTATGTATCTGAGGGTGGCTGGCAGTGATTTTTTTTTCCTGTGAAATAAGCCTGGGGTTATTTGGGGATAATGTTAGAGGAAACATTGCAATTAGTCATATTCCATCAGTCTTGGTAAGAGTAAGAAGGAAAAGTAGGTAAATCCTTGGAAAGTCACAAGAAAGGGGAAAAAAATCCCTCTGAGATTTGGCTTGAAGTTAAGGAGGGGCTGTGAAGGGTACACAACTGGAAGAAATTCAGGGATTGGCCACATAAGAAGAAGGCAGTGTCTGCAGGAAATCTTACATGTATCCTGAGAGGCTCCACACAGAATCGACTCCATGGAAAGGTTTGTACAATAGATCCAAGTAGGGGTTGGTAAGTCTTCATGGTTTTAAGTCAATCCCTGATTTCCTTAATAATAAGTTGAATTTCCATTTCCCTCTTGATTAGAAATTTGGGAGTCTGACTTTCAGAGGAAGATAGATACAACCTAAAAAAATTTCGTAACTTCCAGGAAACATGGCACTATGGTTTGAGTATGTCCCCCAAAAGTTCACACGCTGAAAACTTGATCCTCAGTGTGTTGATGTGGACAGGTGATGGAACGTGTTAGAGGCAGGGCCTAGTGCAAGATTATTAGGTTATTAGGGGCACTGTTCTTGGAAGGGATTAATGTAATTCTCTCAGGACCCATGCTAGTTATCATGACGACCAGTGTTACAGAAAGAATGGAACATGTTCCTGAATCTCTCAAGCCCTATCTTATCATGTGATCTCTCCCTCTGGCTTGTGTTCCCACCATGATGCCATCTGTCAAGTGGTGATGTGGCCAGAAGCCCATCACCAGAACTGGACAAATGCCAGCACCATCCTCTTGAATCCTCAGAACTATGAACTAAATAAACCTCTTTTATTTAAACAAGTTCCCAGCTTTGGATATTTCATCTAGCAACACAAAATGGACTAAATACACATGGGCTTTACTGTATTTCATAATAACCAAGTAATATAGACAGGGGACGTTATTAATATTATTCTTGTCTCCTAAAGGGGTGAATAAGCTCCCCAGAGCCACAGAGTGACTAAGAGGAAAAGATCAAACACAGTTCATGATCTGACTCAAAATTCTAAATACTCTCTGCTGTAGAATAATCAGTGAGGTCAAAGGAGGAAAGAGGAGAAACATTCATTTTGAGCATCCTCAGTCCTTAAGAAAGGACTGTTTCTAAGTGAGAAATTTTTTTTTCAGCATCACCACAATATGAAAACCCTTCCAGGATCCAACTACCAGGTCTTGACAGTATTAATCTTCCCTCAGACTAAGGATTTGTGTGACTTTCTCCCAAATAAGAGAAGAAAAACTATGTTCTATTAATGTTTGTCAAACTTTAGCTACCTACAAATCCTGTAAAGGGTCTAACCACCTGAGTTTCTGATTCAGTAGGTCTGGGGTAGGGCCCAAGGATTTGCATTTTTAAAAAAAATTGCATTGCTGGTACTGGCCTCCTTAGTCACACCTTGTGTTTCAATGTTCTGAAACTGTATTCCTTTCAAGGCTTTTTCTTCTCTTTCTTTCTTTCTTTTTTTTTTTTTAATTTACTGCAGGAAATAAGTGTAGCCCCGGCTGTATCCCCTTCATATTCAGCATCGATTCTTTCCTCTGGGATGAGCTAAAGTTCTTCTCTGTGTTTACTAATCTGTCACAGAACCACATAATTGGAGAGGGAGCAGATTGCTAGCTTACCAACACTATGCAGATTTCATGCCAGCACATTTTTGACACCTCTGTTCTGTCCCTTAAAATGTCAACATGTTCTCTCCACAAATTGGGCAATTCCATGTCAACCCCTCTATAATTTTATGGTGTGAACTTGAAAACATCACATAAGGAAAAGATGGGTTTCCATGTGAATACAGCCATTTCTTAAACCAATTATATGTACAAACACCTGACTCCATATCACATTTATGAGAGGCAGGTGAGACCCTCTTGACAGTTGCTTGCGGCCTAAACTGCAGTATGGTTTGTAAAGAATGAGGGCTTTAAACAAATGAGTTGTGATTATACAGCTTAAGTCAATATGTAAAGGTAATAAATTCTTCCTTCCATAGACACAAAGGAAGACATTAGTCAAGCCTAATGCACACTTTATATTTAACAAGGGAATTAATTAGGGGATAATGACTAAGAAAGAGATGTCTAGAGGATGCACCCTGTAGAAACAACCAAATAAAGGAAAGCAAGAAAGGAAAAGGAAATTTATTGGAGTCATATTTTCCAAGTTCAAGAATTACTACTTGTGGCCTGAGACTGGCTATGCTTTGTGATCCATCAATCACCATGAAGAGTTTTATCAACTGGAGTCTATTATGGAAATGAGCAAAAGGAACAAGATGAGGAACAGCCAGTCTACAAAGAGATATCTGACAACTTAGGTCCCAAGAGGTGAGTTATTTGTACACATTTCCCAGTGATCACTGCATTAATCCAACCAATATCATCCTTGAACCACAAAGAGGAGATCAAATAGCTGACCTTTTGCTACATACACTGAGGATCAGTGTTGGCTGCCTCAGTGGGAGATGAGCAAATCATCAAAATGAGTACAACAAGTTTTGAAGAATGTGACATGCCTGTAATTCATTAAGATGAAGTTAAGCCTAAGTTTCTTTCCATTCCTAGGGAGTTAATTTAGTCTATGCACCAGATGGTCATTATTGTTGGAGAGATAATGAGGTCACATATTATATAAGTGGATGAATAAAGGGTGGAAGGATGGAGGGATGGAGAAATTGATGACTTATAGATGAATACTTTTAGCTACCACTAGTTCTGCTAAATTTTACTACATTGAAAAGCTTAATTTCACAAAGTGGAGGGTTTCAGTTTTAAACACAGTCTCACAATTGCATCTTGATTAAGGCCAAACAACATTAAAATTATCCATAATGGATAATGTCAGATAAAACTTAATGCAACTAAGAATTAAATTCCTTTTAAAGGAAGAGTATAGTAAGATTTCTGCCCACTGTTTTTTTTTTTTTTTTTTTTTTTTTAGTTCTGTGTCAGAATCTTTTGGGAATTCTCTGAAAGTGAATACATCCCTCAACACAGAAAATGATAATTTCATGAGCAACAGATATTGCTATGATAATTGAGGAAGGGTTTTAACCATAAGTAAGAAGTCACTGATTAGACAAACTTCTATATTAGGGATTTTCCAAAAGCTGCAAAGAGCTGTTCAAGGTGCACCCCCCCCCAACCTACAAAATGTATTGCTTTCTGAACCAACATTTCTTCATTAAATGTCTGCCTCATATCCAGCTGCAAAAGATATAATAAGCCCTTTGGCCATACTCATATTACTTTAAACATGGATACAGTTGTCCTGCTAGAAGTACAGATATCTCAGACTTGCAACTGCCCCTGATATTCATTTGTTCTAACCACTCCATGTATATGCATGGCTCTGCTCTCCACCATCTTTGCTGGGGCTCACCTAAGCTTCATCTGAACTTTTCCAGGGATAGAGAGTGCACTGGTTAAGAAAATGGCATAGTCCAATGCTTCTGAAACTCCAGTCAGTATTCAGTCACCTGGCCATCTTGCTAAAAAGCAAATTCTGATTAAGTAGATCTGGGGCAGGCTCAGATTGTACACTTACAACAGGATCCCAGATAATGTTTATGTTACTGACTTATGGATATTAATAGTAATAAGTAACTAAATAATAACACCAATTCAAGTTCTACCTTTCAAGATAACGTTACATTAACTTCAACTTAGGGGAAGGAAGGATAAGAATTATTGTTCCTACTTAGCATATGGTTACCTGAAGGAGCAGATCTTTGAAAGGTACACCAGAGTTAGTGACAGACCAGGAAGAAGCCAGACGATGAAGTCTATGCTCTTCCTCCTCAGCATCACTTTGTCATACCACTGCCCCACTTAAACACCCACCTCCTCTCATCCTGATAAATACACTTGCTCTTCTGTTCACATGAAATGCCAATATCACAGTTGTTTCCCGGTGTGACATTTTTATCTGTTTCAATCTGTCCATGTCAATTCTATGTTTTACATCTACAGCCAATTTATTTCAAAAATTTGGACTGAAATAATTCTTGAACATTAATGAGCAGAAAAGGCACAGAAAGAATATTGTTAAAATGCAGATTTTGACTCAGTGGGTATGGACTAGGGTCTGAGATTATTATTAACAAGCTCCCAGACGATACATAGCAATGCTGCTGGTCGTGAGATTTCATGCTGTGTGGCAAGAGTTTAAAGCACTACTCATCAAACTAAGCATTTTTACACTTTTGATCCCTTTACTCATGTTGATCCTTATATCAGTAAAGCTTCTTATGTCAAAAACGACTCTAAGTGGCATCACAAATGAAAGAAATTTATAATCATTTACAACTCTTTAAAAATCTGGTGTAATGTATAACTTCAAGTTAGATTTGATCCAGCTGCAACAAAAATGTTGCCTGCAATACCATATTAAAGAGGTTGTCTGACTTCTGCTACTTGACATGTAGAAACCACATGTGTGTACACATGGAGTAGTATCAACATGCCATCATGTGAGGAAATCAAGTGGCCACTCAGGTGTTTTGTTCTTTTGGGCTAAGACAAAAATCTGACAAAATTCTTATCAGAATTGCAAGTAGATCCTCTTTGGTTAAGAGGAAGGCCCTGTGAAATTATTTCCGAGAACCACTTCTACTCTAAAGACCATGATTCAGTGAGTGATCTGATAGGCTTCCAAGAAATTTTATTCATTATTAGAATCATCAGTTAATTTACAGTTTTTAAAGAAGCTCATTAATGATTCTTCAAAGTCTCAGCCAATATTTCATAACCCTCCTCCATCACATGGAACTTGGCTTCCTTGTGCTGTGCTAGAGTGAAACTCTTGCTTCCTCTTCTACCTCTACTGTCACTCTTTCCTCATTTCAATTTGGTAAGTCATCCTTAATGGGTCATGTTAGACCATCATCATAGGACTGGAGCTCTTAATTAGTAACTTCAGAAAAGTTGATAAGAGGGAAGAAAAAAAATAAGAGTTTCTCTTTCTTTTAGATGTGGTATATTTCCTTTCATCTGGTGACTCCAGAACTGATTTTCATTCACCTTTGATGTGTAGCAAATTTGCCAAAAAGAGTTTCATAAAAAATGCCATGACATTTTGCATTCTGCATTGAATACATAAGTTTGCAAGATTATGTTGATGTGATGGTGACTCTGCTATTCATATCCTGGAGCTGAAATGGCAGAAGAAATATGCAAACATTTTTGCTAAATAAAAATGACAAGATACTTATTTAAAATTATAGGTTCTATTATTCTATTTTTCTTCTCTTGAAAGATAATAAACACTATTTTCTAGTTGTTTTATGGTAAGAATTTTTTGGAAGTTATTAGCAATACAGATATGACCATCTTTGGGTACATTTTGTTAGAGAGATTTTAAGGATGTAATGACTCGCCCATGATATTTTATGAGCTTTCATAAATGGGTCATTTGTCCAGATAAGAAATTTAGGTGTAGAAGGAACATGGAATTATATTTAGATCTTAATTACACAGGCAAGAATCACCAGCAAAGTCATTAGACATAATAATTCCTAAGTTTTCCAGAAGAATGGACAGATCATGGGAGATCCCATTTGTACTATTATCTATTTTTAAGGGGACTGAAATTTTGCCTATAAGAGTCTCAATAATTTGAATGATGCCATCTTTTGTGCTAAGATCCCAGAGCACTGACATTTCCTGAGGAGAAAACAGAATCTGGCCCAACTTTAGAAAATCAATCCAGTGTCAAGATAAATCAATAAAAATAGAAATCTTGCAGACAAGGGTTTCTTCACCCTAAAATGTGCTAATATTCTCTTCTGTTCAACCCTGTGTTTTGGTTATTACCTGTAACTAAATGACAAAAAATGGCATCGTCAAAAGGCAACACATAAAGTCCACTAAATATCTCTTATTAAATGAACTAGATATTCTTTCTTTCTCAATCCCCACCCCCTGCTTTGCTTTTTGTTTTGCTTTGTTTTGTCCAGTGGTTTATGGGGAGGCATAAACCATATAGCCAGGTGCTATGACTGCTGAAAAATTTACAAAATGGTTGTATTATGTACATATAATATTACCCATGCCCTTAAGAAACCTGCAACCTGTGGAAAAAAAGAAAATGAATTCTCAAGAAGTTTCTGTACGTCGCCTCATCTCATTTAAGACATATCTAGCACCTAGTAGATTCCCAATGAATACTTTATGAGATGAATGGATAGATGGAGGGGGAAAGAAAGAATTCTTTAATTTATAATGTCCCCATAGCAATGTTTACTCTCGGACATGATCATTTTGATGATAATTTACTCAAGTATTGATTTCCACACTGCAAATGAAATGTGCTCATCCTCTAGGAAGAGATGAACAGCTTTCCATCTGTACAACACTTGATTAATTTCCTGGTCCTGGTGTTGTGTTTGTTTATTTTCATTGACATTCTTTGCTCAGGAGACTCTGTCAGGTGAGATACACATTTCACAGGTTAAGTGAGGCCTGTGGCATTATTTCCACTTTTTTTTAAATTCAGAAACAAAATTAAATCCCCTCTAACTTGTTTATCCTCTGCTCTGCAGGTCCTCCTGTGTTTCATTAACACATACAAATTATAGGGTGTTATGAGGCTCTAACTGCTAGCAACAATTAATATTATTTACAATTCCTTATTTAACAACATTGTAGCTTTAGAGAAAATAAGGAGAAACTAATTACCACTGATTTAGCATTTAAACTTTTCAGGCTTTCTTCATTACTCAGAGGATAGCAAGGATTCAAAATGATGGAAAAGGAAAGGAAGAATGTTCTAGGAAATGGTGAGAACTTTTATGCAGCCACAGGTGCACCAAGAGGCACAAGGATACACTAAGCAATAGCTGGCAGTAGCCACTTCCAATGTCTACTTCCATGATTCAACACAGCACCCAGGATTCAACCTTCTGTACCCACAAATAAGGATTCTCCTGCAGAAGAGGGTTCAGCTTCTCTTAGTAGTGGTAGGAGTGGGGCTGGGGGTAAGGTGATTTGTTAGAAAATGAAGAATAAGCTCATAATAAAATACTAAGTCATATACTTTTCTGAACTCCATATAAAGTCTAAAAACTAAATTGTAGCCAAAGCATAAGATTAGCACAACTTTTAGATATAGTGTGACGTCCTAGTTAAGTAATTTGGGGACAATTTTAATTCCAACCTTAGTAGGCTAAATGTTATATGTAAGGATTTCTAAAGATTAATTCAAATCCAATCAATCATAATTTATCTATAGGACAAAGTACAGCTTTCAAGGACTGATTAGAAAATTTAATTACATCTTCATAGAAGGATACAGCCTTTGGAAATTTAACAGAAAGGGCAAAGGGATGAGAAACTGAATTTTTTAAATCTGATTTTTTTACATAATATACAAAATGAGTTCAGACAAATTCCTAGAGTAACCTGTTTCACAAAGTAAAAGCAGAATGCTAGATGTGAAGAACACTGGAATTCTCTGCCAAAACTTTAGACTTACAACAATCAGAAATTTCAAATCAATGAAATTTTTGCCAGAAAAAGCAACTCATCAATTTCTATCTTAGAATATTGCCTGGGTTGTAATTTAGTTTTTATAAATCTCTCTCTGCTCCCCCCCCCTCTGTGTGTGTGTGTGTGTGTGTGTGTGTGTGTGTGTGTGTGTGTGTGTATTTGCAACCTGGGAGCAATCAATTGACACAAATCACTCTAATCAGGTATCCACCTTTAAAGTTGGCTATGAAAATTGTCATTATTGAGCCACAGAGGTTTAGTTAATAGGTAAATGAGATATTAGAAATAAGTGGTAAAATGAGTGATATTCAAAATATATGGATACCTACAAAGATTGTATGTGCACCATTGCCTCATATGAGATATATATGAGAATTTAGAAACTTGGCAAGCTCAGCCACCTCAGACCTAGGGAGAAGCCCAGGTCCAGAGCTCTGCCAGTCCCACAATCACATATGGAATTGACAACTGCATAGCCTGATTTACATAGAAGTCTGGCTTCTCAAAATGAATTTACCTTCTGTGGCATTTATGAGCAAGAGTGCCTGAAAATAGAGGGGTACCACTAAGTTTACCAAACAGGATTGGATGACTACTATTGAGTGTAGCCGGTCAGCAGCTATTGCTGTTGTGTGTTAGAATTCAGTCTGAGAACTGCTTAAATAGTATTTGACCTGTCTATGAGGCATTCAGGAAGAGTTTTTTCACTTCTATTTTCATTCCTACTAGAGGATAAGATTGCCAAATTGACTTGATTATAGATGGTGTTCAAGTTGTGGGCAGAGACGTTAGTAACAAAGGAAGAATAGGTTGATGGAGTGACTAACTCAGGAGCGGGCATTAGACAACTTAGAGTCCCCGAATATACCCAAGGAAGTTTCCCATTATCAAGTGGAGACATGGTTTATTCTTCAGTCTAATTACAAAATATAATGTCAACTAAAAATCATTGTTGCCATACAGTCTATTTCCTTGTCAAGAAAGCTAAAGCTATAAAACAGTCTTGATGTAGGGGGACAGGTAGGTAAGGATTCCTGGGTAAAGACTGTTTTACTATACACATGTTTATCTGATACTTTTTCTATTACATTTGTTCACATCAATTTGGTAAGGATTTTCTCTTGGTTAAAAGTGTATTATTATTCCAAATCATGTTTATCTATTCTCAAAAAAATCTTACAGAGAAATTATGAGGAAAAAAATTTTAAGGTAGAAATGAAGGAACAGAAACAAGAAGAAATGATCCAGAGCAAGACAGAGAAGTATTAAATGAAGTTGGTAGCCAGATTAATATTCCTGGTTTGGAATATGCACCTGGGTGGGTTAGCTTAATTCAACTGATATTGGTTATCACTCTAATTTGTTGTATCAGGGATGCTATTCATAGTCTATCCATGATCTCTTGAAGCTAACTATTCCCAAATGCTCCTGTTCTTTCTCACAGGAAGCCCCTGTGATTCTCTGGCTCTGGATGAGTGACAAAGGGAATACTAACTGAGACAACTCCAAGGCATTCACCATGTAGTGTACTAGAGTGTCCCAGTGGGATTAAGCCCTTCTCTAGTAACTAGATTGATATGAACCTACATTGGCTTCCTCCCATTTTCATGATCAAGATCGCCTCTCCATTTTCCTGCCATTGCATCCTGTCATCCTCTTCAGAATCAACTACATGTACTCAGCTAGTCTTTGTGTCAGATTTGGGGGAAACGCAGCCTTGAACAAGGATATGTGACAAACTAGTACCCATATTAAGCAAACATTCTACACTATCTGTATTCTTCCAAAACATGAAAAAATAGCCCCTGCTCTTTATTGCTATTTCTGTATTCCATTGCCATGTTCTCCTCCTCCTATTTGGAAGAATTATAAACTGCAGCATTATCCTGGAACTTCATATAATCACTATTCAAGAGGAAAAATGAATTGCAAAATAAAACCTTCTCTGCAACTTAATATACAAGAAAATAAAGGCAAGCGAGTAAGAGAAGAGAAATCTTAGGCAAGCTTCATACTCAATCATTGTAATTTAACCATAAAAATGATAAGGGAGAGCTTTAGGATGTGTGCCATGCATCATTTGGTGCTGGATAGAGGTTATTTTATTATACAAAGCCTTACAGATTGTCCATGTGCACATAATTGATATATATCTAACCAGAACTGGCTTCCATGAAAGCTTTAAATTAATACAAATAATAATAATAATAAAATTGATTTTATCATAGTTTTAATTATCAGTTGTAGTCAAGGAAAGGTACAGAAGAAAAGAGATTCCATGTGTTAATATCATTCTTCTTGAATTAACAGAAAAGAATAGAAATTCCCCTATTTGATGATGTGGTGGCAATTAGTAACTGTGAAACCAAAGAGATTTCCCTGAAGCAGAGTAGATGAAATGATCCCATTTCCACAAAAAAAATCAATGTGCTTCTCCTTTTAAGAGATTCTATCCAGTTTTCCTTTATCAGACATTCTCAAAGATAAATAGATACATGACTCTTTAACAAATATTTACAAGTCTGGACCCCACAGAGCTCTCTCTTTTCTGTGATGTTTTGTGTATTTATACAGTAGCACATTTGGTGCCAGAAACATGCCATCTCTGCAGGGTATGGGCCAGAGGGTCATCTTTAAAGTGACTTCATTGATTTCAGTGGCTGAATGGAAGGAAGCACTTTCACTAGTGAGAACTTGGCTCGGATTCACTTCTTCTGGCATCATCATGTGATATGCCTCTTTATTGTTTGGTTTAAGGTCAAAAGCTAGGGGAGGGCTGGGCTCCATGGTGCATGCCTGTAATCCCAATGACTCAGGAGGCTGAGGCAGGAGGATCACGCATTCAAAACCAGTCTCAGAAACTTAGCAAGGTGCTAAGTAACTCAGTGAGACCCTTTCTCTAAATAAAATGTAAAAAAAATGGCGGGGGATGTGGTTCAGTGGGTAAGTGCCCCTGGGTTTAATCCCTAGTACCCCCCTCCAAAAAAAAAAAAAAGTAAGAGGAGAAGATGCTGCTTGCAAGGAATGGTGAATAAAAGAAGATATTATTTAAAAGCAGTGGAGTGTTATAGAAACATGTATTTTTATTTTATTCAGTCTAATACAAACCTTGGTTAGTGAATGAATATTACTAAGACTGGGAGCTATAATCAGATAAATGCTGTCAAATACTCTAAGGACTTCTACTCGGCACAGCCAGAACCTGTCATCCATTGATGCCCGGAGGTTAAGCCAGGGTTTATAAAGGACTCTGTAGAGGAGAGAAATTGTTTCTAAATCATATACTCGCTAAGAGGACCAATTATTCTACCTATGCACTGCAGTTGTGTTCCCCCACTCCCTTCCTAAAAAAAAAGTTTCTAGTTTCAAATCCATGGTATCTTTGAAATATTATGTAATGCCTACATATGTCCTGCTTTTCATTGTTTAGGAATTTTTTTAAAAAGTCAGCACATTGACCATATGGAGTCCTTGTTTTTAATAGAATATTTGGAAATAGTATTATCCTGAAACTGAATTTTGTGGTATAGGGAACATTAGGTTGGGAGATCTTTGGTCACTACTTAGATCTTTGTGTAACCCTCTGTGAGTCATTTCATGTATCTCTGGTCCTCCTTTGCCAAACAAAGAGGTCACACTAGGTAATCTGTGAACTTCTTCCTCAGTCTGAGGTTCCATATCCATCAGTAATCTGAGTGTTATTGAGCAAACACTATGCACTAGGCAGTTCCCAAAGAATTATATGTACAATTGCCCCTCAGTATCTGCAGGGGATTGGGGACAGGATTTGCCTAGAAAACCAAATTTCATGTATTCTCAAGTTCCTTATATAAAATGATGTGCCATGTGCATGTAATCTACACATGTCCCCCCATATGTTTTCAATTATCTGTAGATTACTGGTAATAATAGTTGTCATACCATATTATTTAGTGAATAATGATGAGAAAAAAATCTGTACATGTTCAGCACAGATGTACTTTTTCCCCCAATTATTTTTGATCCATGGTTGACTGAATCATGGATATAGAACCCCCAAATCCAGTGAGCTGGCTGTGTTACTTGTTTAAGTCTCAAAAGAAGCCAATAAAACAGGTCATATTATTATCATTGATCTTATTTTAGGAATGAACCAAAAACACAGAAAGGTGGCTACCTAGAGAGTGGCCGTCACAACTTGACCAGGCAGCTGCCCTTAGAACTTGTCCTCTTAACCACCAGAATTTGATACTTCTCTGGACAACTCTGTCCTTCTTAATGCTCTCTTAGGAATAAAAGTCCTGCAGGGTCATGGCTTACAGGATGTGTAATTCCAAACACAGACACTGAGACTAGGATTTTAGACGGGTGATTCCAGACAACACTGAATAAGAGCAAGCAAGGAAAGAAAGTGGAGCAAGAATGTGTATGCTAATGAATGGTTTACCACTGTGGGTGACTGTTGTGGGTGCTCTGAGGAAGGCACAGAACACAACTTTTCCATTGAGAGGTGATTTAGCAAGATTATTTATTTACCAACTCTTATCCCTCTTTGTCTAACTCTCTGAATTTCTGATCTGCCTGTACTTGAACCAAACACAACCTCTCAGCCACAGATGCCTCCAGGCAGGAGACACAAAAAGACTTCAGCAAACACAGCACCTGGCAGCAACATCCCGGGGAGGCTGAGGGGCAAGGGTAGGGTACTAAGAGGACCTGCAACACAAGGCCAGGTAATAAAGGCGCCAAGACTCAGACTCAGGCCATTTGGCTCCAATCCTTGGTCTGTGAACAGGCAAATCACCTATGTTGATTACTGCGTGGGTTCAGAAGCTACTTAGGGGAAAAACAGTCTTGCTCAATCTTCCTCTGAGGGTCTCTGTGCCAACAGTTTCTGATTCTGCCTGATACAAGGGAAGAATCCTGAGCCATTCTCATTTGGTTTAATTCAAGATTCGACATATCCCATGATTTATAAGAGGCCCAGGATACTTAATGAGCTTGATCTATTCCTTGAGCTAGCGACACCTCCTCGTGCTCAGCTGCTATCGATTAAAAATAAACACAGGCTTTGTTTATTCTGGACAATTTGTTTGTCTTCCTCAGAAATGTTCCATCAGCAGTCATACTCATTTTGAGTTCAATTGTCAAGCATGGCAAAGCTTGTAGAAATGCAAAGTGATACATGCTCAAATTGAGGGCCCTTAACAAATACTTTAAGCAAAACTTTTCATCCTCTTTTAATTAAAGAATAAAACCCAGTTTTACTTTATTACTCTGTAAGATAACATTTCACCAGTAAAAGACATTCCCCAAGGACTCTAATAAAAAGAACAAATATATTATTATAAGATGATTAATCCATATTAAAGATTCTCTTATTAAAGAAGGTCAGTGAGGCTCATTTGGTGGCATGCTTAGCACTGAGCCAGGAGATCAAGGGTTGTTACTATTTGACATTTATAGACCTGGCAGCAGAATATGATGAAGTATTTGAGTGAGCAAACTGGACATGACCTAACAGCCCAATAAAACAATGCTGGACACTTGCACTGAGCAGGGCAATCCTTCAGTCATCTTATCCTCATATTACACTGCAGGTGGTATGCATGTAAATGACAACTACATAAAACTACCTCACCAGTTCCTTTGAGGATAAAATGACCAAATTATTGAAATTGAGAAGAGGAAAGATGCACCAGCGTATAGACTTGTCAAGGACAAGACTTTCCTCCCAGAAGGCACATATTCTTTGGACAGCTACATCACCAGCTAGATTTCCTATGCACTCAGTCCTTGTATTCAGACTGAGACCTTACTGTGTGGGGGACAAAACTAAGAAAAGTGCTGAGCTTATTTTTGTTGAACAAAAGCAGGCAGGATACTTATCCTCAACTGGGTCAAAATCCGGCAGGAAAAGTCAAGTGAATGAAAAGAATCACACCAGTGTGAAAGTGCACCTGTAAGAGTTGCTGAGAAGGAGAATTCAAGATGACAAGAGAGCATACAGCTGGGGACTGATCTGACGGTGCAGGTCAGGATAGGATGATTTCTCTGAGGCAATGATACATGAGCTAAAATTTATAAGACCAGGAGAAACGTACTCAATAAGAACCAGAAGGAACAGCATTCCCAGGAAAGGGAATACAAGTACCAAGTCCCTATGTTGGGAAGGGGACTGGGACTGGGACTGGTATCCAGCTAGAGCTCCCACTCCAAGAGACACAAAGGAAAAGATGAGAACAGAAAGACTTAATTATGGATTTTGGCTTTTATCTCACACAGATCATCTGGGGGCATCTTCCTATTGCTCCCAGGGGCCACCCCTCACTGGTGTACTGGCTCTATTTGAGTCCCTTTTATATAAAATTAGATTCTTTAAAAAAATATCTATTTTCCAGTTGTGGTTGGACACAATACCTTTATTTTATTTATTTATTTTTATGTGGTGCTGAGGATCGAACTCAGGGCCTTGCATGTGCTAAGCAAGCACTCTACCACTGAGCCACAACCCCAGCCCCTGAAATTAGATTTTTTTTTATGGTGCAGACAAGACCCTATTTCCTTTAGTCTCCTCAGTCTTTTTTATTGAAATAAAATTTATGTGCCATAAAATCTATCATCTTGGTCATTTTAAAGTGGACAACTCAGTGGGTCTATTATATTCACATAGTCGTATGATCACCATCACTATCCAATTCCATGAACATTTTCTTGACTCCAAAAGAAAACTGAATGCCTGTTATCACTCACTCCACATTCCCTTCTCCTCCTTTAGTTCCTGAGAATCACTAATTTACTTTCTATCTCTATGGATTTGCCTATTCTGAAAATGTCACATAAATGCAGTGCTTCAGTATATAGCTTCTTTTAATTAGCACAATGTATTTGAAGTTCTCCCATATTATAACATGTATCAGTATATTATTCATTATTATAGCTAAATGATGACCCATTCTATAAATATATCATATGTATATCAATTGATGGACATTTGGATTGGTTCCACTTCAGTCTATTATAGATAATGTTGCTGTAAACTTCTGTGTACAAGATTTTGAATAGCAACTATTTTCAATTCCACTTAGAAATAGAATTGTTGCGTTACATGGCAACTCTGTTTAAGAAACTGTTCATAACGCCTATTTATCTGCCAGATCTGTACTTTCATCTTCATGATGGTTAATTTTACATGGCAACTTGGCTGTGCTCTGGTACCCAGGTATTTGTTTATGATTTTAGATACTTCAGTGAAGATATTTCTGGTAAGATTAATATTTAAAGTCAGGAGACCTTGAATGAAGCCAATTATTCTTCATAAGATAGATATACCTTATCCTGTTAGTTGAAGACCTCAAAGGGGGAAAAAAAAAAGACTTAACTCCCCTGAGGTACAGGAACTTCTGCTTCCAGTCTGAACTGAAACATCAACACTTCCTTAGGTGTCTAATCTTCCAGTCTGCCCTCCAGAGTTTGGATTTGCCAGCCTTTAAAATGGTGTGAGCCAGTTCCTTAAAGTTTCTCTCATTCATATTCTCTCTTTGTCTCTTTCTCTTCTTCCTACACACACACACACACACACACACACACACACACACACACACACACCCTAATGTTTCTATCTCTAGAACATTGACTAATATATTCCTGTTATTAGAGAACTATTGAGGACTAGATATGTTCCCCACCAAAATCCAATCCTCTCACCAGATCCTGGCCCCTTTGCCTATTCAAAACACATAAGCCATCCTTTCCTCTGCTTCCTATGTCATCTATTTTTGTCTGATATGTTTTGCTGATAGATTATCAGCACTACCAGGTATAACTCCTGTCTAAAAATATATTTTTTATATAGGCTCCCTGGTGAAATGGCTTATTCGGAATCTGGGACAAGAAATACAAGCCTGCAATATCTTGTCACAACGGGGAGTAAAAAAAAAAACTATCAAAATTATTATTGTTAGTATGTCAAAAAATACTCAACTCTCATGTATAACTAAAAAGAACAAATTAAAAAATTAGTATTGTTGCTAGGAGCTGTGGCACAGGCCTATAATCCCAGCAGCTCGGAAGTTTGAAGCAGGAGGATCACAAGTTGAAGACCAGGCACAGCAATTTAGCAAGGCCATAAGCAACTTAGTGACATCCTGTCTCAAAATAAAATATGAAATAAAAAGGGCTGGATATGTTGTTCAGTGGGTAAGTGCATCTGGGTTCAATACCTGGTACAAAAAAAAAGAGAAAAGAAAAAGAAAAAATTATTATCAGCCTATCTAAGACAAAGGAGACAATTTGAATAGTTTCTTACTGATGGGATAGATTCTTATTGCAGTGAAGGAGTATGAATAAGGAAAATAAATGTATTGGATAAGAACATACCAAATAAGTTTAAATTCATGTGTCTGTTTCTTTTTTTAATTTTTATTGATGTTTTTAAAAAATAAATGACAGCAGAATGCATTACAATTCGTATTACACATATGCAGTACACTTTTTCATATCTCTGGTTGTATATAAAGTATGTTGACACCAATTCATGACTTCATACATGTACTTTGGATAATGATATCCATCACATTCCACCATCCTTGCTAATCCCCTGCCCCCTCCCTTTCCCTCCCACCCCTTTTCCCTATCTAGAATTCATCTATTCCTCCCATGCCCCACCTCCCTACCCCACTATGAGTCAGTCTCCTTATATCAGAGAAAACATTTGGCACTTGTTTTTTGGGGATTGGCTAACTTCACTTAGCATTATCTTCTCCAACGCTATCCATTTACCTGCAAATACTATGATTTTATTCTCTTTTATTGCTGAGTAAAATTCCATTGTGTATATATGCCACATTTTTTTTTATCCATTCATCCACTGAAAGGCATCTAGGTTGGCTCCACAGTTTAGCTATTGTGAATTGTGCTGCTAGAAACATTGATGTGGCTGGGTCCCTGTAGTATGCTGTTTTTAAGTCCTTTGGGTATAGACCAAGGAGAGGGATAGCTGGGTCAAATGGTGGTTCCATTCCCGGATTTCCAAGGAATCTCCATACTGCACCATTTTGCAGTCCCACCAGCAATGTATGAGTATACCTTTTTCCCACATCCTTACCAACACTTATTGTTGTTTGTCTTCATAATAGCTGCCATTCTGACTGGAGTAAGATGATATCCTAGAGTTGTTTTGATTTGCATTTCTCTAATTGCTAGAGATGGTGAACATTTTTTCATATATTTGTTGATTGATTGTATATCCTCTTCTGAGAAGTGTCTGTTCAGATCCTTGGCCCATTTGTTAATTGGGTTATTTGTTTTTTGGTGCTTAGCTTACCCCTCCTACATCATGTGTCTGCTTCTTAATGACATGCAGACTGAAATTATTGGTTACTTTGGCAAATATTAAGGAATGTACTAATCATTTTGAAAACTGGTAAATAAACAGAAAATATTGAGTATTTTTCTGCCTTTCCTACTGAGCTGTAATTCTGAGTAAACTAACTGCTGATGAAAGGAAGATTGTTTTAAAAGTAGAATTATTATAATCAATAAATGGAGAAGTAATGATAGAATATCACCCGTTTACAACCCTTGAAATATGGTATATGTAGACTGTTTGTATGGTTCATGCACACATATGTATAAATATATTTGTACACATGTGTACACAAACATTTATGTGTATTTGTGTATGTGTGTCTGCATATGCAGTTTGTATTCTGCATCTAATTTATCCTAAACTTCAAGGTACAGGCAGTATAAGGGACAGAGAAACATGTTAAATAACACTAAGGATGTGTTCTTAATAAAATTTTAAATATGAGATATACTCTATACAACAATCCCATTTGTTCAACATATAAAATGCAAGAACAAAGAAGAGAGAAAGAATAAAAGAGATACAGAACTGAAGGGAAATGGAAGCCTGATAAATTAAAGCAGATTTAAGACAGAGCAATGATGACTTCTGGAGACAGTGCTGATTAAGGGGGGCTATGAGGAAATCTACGGCATTGGGTATTTTCTATATTTAGATATGAATAAGTCACTGGACTGTATATCTTAGATTGGTGTACTTAGGTCTTTTAAGATAATATGCTATTTATCTCTCAATAAAATCTTGAAAGAGAGACTTAGCAATCATATCAACAACATGCAACATATGGATATCATTTAGATTTTTATTAAACACACTGAAAACAAATGAGAGACTTGGAGAAATCTGTTATGACTGCATGTTTGTTCATATTAATGTGTCATGACTATGTTTCTTAGTAGATTTTCTCTCTTTTGGAAGCATATTCTGAACTATTTATGAATGGAATGATAGAATGAAAAATATTGCTGTTTGAGAGGTTGCACCGTAAAGATGGAAAATAAACTAGGAAGACAGCAAGACCTGGAATAGAGAGGAAGACTGGGGCTTAGGCCAAAGTCTTCTGTCAGCAAAGGTGCATATACAGAGGTTTGTAGATAACAGAGGAGCTGGTCCCATGGAATAAACTTCAAAGGAACAGAGTTTTACAAGCAGGGAGAATACAAACTCTGAAACAGATACTATACATCAATTTCACCACTTACATCAGAGTCTGGCACAGTAAAAATATATATTGGTACTCACACATTCAATTCTACTGTAAGTGTCACACTTGTCCTGCTCCCTGGTACAGTTTCTTACAAACTGGAAGTCTATTGTTTTATTAATTAAAATATTCTCTAAATTTGTCCTCTTGTTTTTAAGTAACATTAAAATAATTTTGCCAGTTATAGTCCTTTCAAGTATGGCACAGAATATGAAATAGAAAGACACTGAGAAAAGAGAAAAATAAAATAAACTAGTTAAATGTATATTGCACAAAATCAAAATCCTGTTAATACATTTTATCATGATGCTACACTTCGGAGAAATGAAAACTAATATTGTTCTAAAAGTGAATATATATTTCATTTGTATATACTCCATCTTTAATACTTCCAAGCACCATAAAAACAGACATGTGATATTGTGGTAAGAGCTGAATGTACCTTTAAGTCTCCAAATAGCTGTGCAAGATCTACAAATAGGCATCAAATCTGAGACCTCCTATATAAGTCCTGGAAATTGGTATTTAATGGGTGAAGATTTCTCGAATTCTCCCTATTGATCTATTGCTCTCTATATTGCTTTGTAGACATCCTTAGAGTAAATATGAATGGTTTCAATGAATATGCATTTAATTGTATTTCCCTTCTAACAGGTGAAGATATAATTCCACAAATTCATTGATGCTCTGGACTAGTTCTCATTCCTGTCTTCCATCCTTAAGGTGAGTATTCCATCCTAATGGTCTCCATCTCCAGCACCATCAGCTGAGTTACAAGTAAAAAAGGGGACAAGGAAGTAGGAGGTATTGTTCATAACAAGAAATAAAAATTTCTGAAAAACTCCCAAGAAACTTCTACATAGTTTTCTTTGTCCAGAATCATGACACACAATGATAACAAGCTGCAAAGAAATCTGGGAAATATTTATTTTTAATATCTGGCTACATTTCTGTCCCAAATAAATTTTGTATCTCTCTTATTTTTTTGGCACTTTTTTTATTTGTTCTTATGAATTACATGACAGTAGAATGTATTTAACATATTATACATATTATACATATATGGAGTATAACTTCTCATTCTTCTGGTGGTACATGATGTAGAATTACATTAGTCATCTAATCATAGATACACATAGGAAACTAAGGTCCAATTCATACTACTACTCTTTCCCATTCCCATTTTCCCCTCCATTCCCTTCATTTCTCTTTGTCTAATCCAAAGTACTTCTGTTTTCCTCCACATATTCCTCCCTTATTTTGAGTTAGCATCTGTATATCAGATAGAACATTTGGCCCCTGGTTTTGGGGGATTGATTTATTTCACTTAGTAGATATTCTCCAGTTCCATTTATTTATCGGCAAATGCCAAATTTCATTTCTCTTTATGGCTAAGTAGTATTCATCAGATATATAATATATCATATTTTCTTTATCCATTTATCTGTTGAAGGGCACCTAGGCTGGTTCCATAGTTTAGCTATTATGAATTGAACTTCTATAAACATTGATGTGGCTGTGTCAGTGTAGCATTCTGATTTTAAGGTCTTTGGGTATAAACTGAGGAATGGGATAACTAGGTCAAATGGTGGTTCCATTCCTAGATTTTTGAGGACTCTTCTTACTGCTTTCCATAGTGGTTACACCAATTTGCAATTCCACCAGCAATCTCTGAGTGTACCTTTTTCTTCCCTTTCCTCACCAACATTTTTTGTTACTTGTATTCTTGATAATTGTCATTCTGATTGGAGAGAGATGAACTCTCAGTATAGTTTTAATTTGCATTTCTCTAATTGCAAGAGATATTGAACATTTTTTCATATATTTGTTGACAAACTATTTCCTCCTCTATTAAATTCCTGTTCAGTTCCTTTGCCCATTTATTAATTGGGTTATTTATTTATTAATTTATGGTGTTAAGTTTTTGAGTTCTTTATATTGCCTGGAAATTAATGTTCTGAGGGGCAGGTGGCAAAGATCTTCTCGAATTCTGTAGGCTCTCTTTTCAAATTCTTGATTGTTTTCTTTGCTGAGAAGACTCTTTTCAGTTTAATTCCATCCCATTTGTTGATTCTTGATTTTACTTCTTGTATTTTAGGAGTCTTGTTATGGAAGTTGGTTCCTAAACCAACATGATGCAGATTTGGGCCTGCTTTTTCTTCTATTAGGCTCAGGATCTAATGTCTAAGTCTTTGATCTACTTGAGTTGAATTTTGTGCAGGGTGAAAGATAGGTGTTTAATTTCATTTTTCTACATGTGGATTTTCAGTTTTCCCAGAACCATTTGTTGGAGAGGCTATCTTTTCTCCAATGTATGTTTTTGGCATCTTTGTCTAGTATGAAAGAACTGTATTTATGTGGGTTTGTCTCAGTGTCTTCTGTTCTGTGCCATTGGTCCACATGTCTGTTTTGGTGCCAATACCATGCCATTTTTGTTACTATAGCTCTGTAGTATAATTTAAGGTCTGCTATTGTGATGCCTCCTGCTTCACTCTCCTTGCTAAGGATTGCTTTTGCTGCTCTGGGTCCCTTGTTTTTCTGAATGAATTTCGTGATTTGTTTTTCTATTTTTGTGAAGAATGTCATTGGGATTTTAATAGGAATTACATTAAATCTGTATAATATTTTTGGTAGTATGGCCATTTTGATAATGTTAATTCTGCCCATCAAAGAACATGGGAAATCTTTCCATTGTCTAAGGTCTCCTTCAATTTCTTTCTTCAGTGTTCTGTAGTTTTCATTGAAGAGGTCTTTCACCTCTTTATTTTTGGATTGATCCCCAAATATGATTTTTGGGGCTACTGTGAATTGGGGAAATTTTCCTAATATCTCTTTTAGTAGATTCATCATTGACATACAGGAATGCAATTGATTTATGTGTGTTAATTTTATCTCCTGCTACTTTGCTGAATTAATTTATGAGCTCTAGAAGTTTTCTGGTGGTGTTTTCTGGGTCTTCTAAATATGGAATCATGTTGTTGGCAAATAGAGATAGTTTGAGTTCTTCTATTAAAGAAGTAAAAGTGGATATTGCACAGAACACTAAGTGTCTGCCATAGTTGTATAATAAAATCTCTCTCACACACATGCATTGATAGGCCAATATATTAAAGACTGAAATATAGAAAGTATTAGAACATATATTTCTTTTTCTGCCTCTGTGTACAAGTATTACAAGCCTGTAACAAAGCCTATTAATATGACCTGCCTTAGGATCTGCTAGGTTTAAATATGGTTTGTCCCTCCAAAACTCATGTTGCAATTTAATTGGTATTGTGGTGGTATAGAGAGGTGGGGCCTTCAAAAGCTGACTAGGCTGTTAAGAGGGATTAATGCCTTTCTCACAGGACTGGGTTTGTTCCTGAGAGAATGGGGTGTTATAAAATGAGGCTGCCCTTGTGTGTTGTCTCTTCTGCACCTACCAACTTCCCCTTACAAATTCTGCCATGTTATGAAGCAGCATAAGATCCTTGCCCCAGATGTAGTCACCCAGTCTTGGACTCCCCAGCCTCCAGAACAAAGTAAACTTCTTTTCTTCACAAATCACCCAGTCTTGGGTATGCTGTTATAGCAACAGAAAACTGAGTAAGACAGCATTTTCCGTTTACTATTACTTTTGCATTTCCTTTGACATATTTAAATATCTCATACACACTGGGAATTTGTCTAAAATTTCAAGAACTAGGATACCTAATTAAAACAAAAAGTCTTACTCAATAACATCAAATTATGTCCTTGGGGGAATAAAAACAGTATTCATCAAAGGAGAAAGATAAATATGGCGTGTCAAGTTAGTTTTATTTTTGCATTTCTTTATTCTTTGCTCTTCCCCCATTTCCTAGATACATCTTCCCAGAAGAACTACACTGCACTCACTCTGCTGGGCTTCCTTCCCTGAGACTGCTCACATATTCACTCTTTTCAGTTTTGTAGCCTTTTGAAACAACCAAGAAAAATATTTGATGTTAAAGATATGAAAGGAAAAAAAATCATATTCAGGCAACCTTATATATCTTCCAGCATTTACAGATTGAAGAATTCCCAGAGCATTAATAGAGAAAATTTCTACAATTTTATTATTTAAAATATTTATATTTCTCAATTATGCGAGCAATGGGCAAATTTCATTTCACTGAGTGTAGTTCTAATTCCTGCCAGTCAGTCTGCTTACTATTTAGGCAGTTTTATAAGATGAGAAGGGTATACATGATCAAGTTCGCCTTTTAATTTCTCCTTGCTTTTCAGAACCTTCCACCAGACAGGTTTGGAGGATGGATAGCAACAGTGCCACCCACCCCACACCACTGACCATTGAAGAGGACCTCAGGAAATGTAATTGATCTCCCTTGACCCACAATATCTGTGTAGCTTAGACCACTGCTGGGAGCCTGAGTTACATTTCTCTTGTCAAAGGAGGTTACCAGGAGCAGGAAAATGCCTCAAAGAAGTGTGAGGTGATGAAAGGTACAGAGGGGAAATGCCGCTCAGGAAATGTCACAGCAGAACACAGTAAAATCTCAGAAAGAATAAATCATACTTAGGAAATGTAAGGCTCTTGGCATCCAGAAACTTCACAAAAACCTTGCTGACTTCAGAGTTGCAGGATGCCCTGCCTCAGCTGCTGATCCGCATCTTAACTATCCATCATGGAAACCATGCCCCCAAGGTCTCCATCTGTCTGCTGGGTCACTTCTATCTAGCTTTCAGTTCTACCTGGTGGCTCTTATAATTAAAACCTTCCTGGGGTTATCTACAATCAACTTCCAAGCCTGTGATTATTCTTGCTTGATATCCTATTAATGAGTATGCCCACTATACTCCTATTACTATTCTAATTCCAAGTGTTAAATTATTTAATTCTCATAACGATCCTATGAAATTGATACGATTATTATTATTCTCGTTTTTCAGATGCAGAAAACAGATATTGGATCATTTTCCTGACTCCATCTAGCTAGGAAAGAGTGGATCAGGATTGCACAGCTTTCTGGTTCCAGGCTTTGATCACTAAGCATTCATATCTTATGTCATTGGAATAAAAGGGTCTTGACCCTGAAGGACAGGTTACCATATTTCACTGATGAAGAAATTTCTATGAAAGTTCCTGTGAAAGATGGCTGTCCAGCTTTGGTTTTGTTTTCTTCCTCCTTAAAGACAAGATGCTCTCGAGATCTATTATCCAAGTTACCACTGGTGATAATTTCATGTGGCTGACTACATGTGCAAGAGGACAAATGGATACCAAGTTCTTTACTTAGAAGACTGCTGTGACTTCTCTTTCCTCTCTCATGGGGCAAAAACAATAGACCTGCAATTATGCTTTGCCATTCTCTTAGTCAGTGCTTTCTGGTAAAATCTGAAGACAAACCAGTAGTTTTAATACTGCACCGGTCCAGTCACTATCATGATTTGATCAAGCATGCTCATATAAACCGGGTGTAAAAACTTTTATTTTATTTAGAATGAAATAGAATAATCAAAACAACCTATGGGATGACATCTAAAATTAATGCAGAGAAGACCCAGAGCCAAAGAGTTGTATCCTTTCTCCACTCATCCACTAACTGCCCTCAGGAGCCTCCTGGTTCCTTCTTTTTAATCCTAATCCTCCACAAGACTAAGTGTTTTAGTCTCTGTTTCCATTGTTGTGATCAAAAAATGTGACAAAAACAATTTTCAAGAAGGAAAAGTTTATTTGGTGCACACAATTTCATGAGTCTCCGACCATAGACATCCGGACTCTGTTCCTCTGGGCCTATGGTAGGAGGACATGGTAGAGGGAAGCAGCTCATGGCATAACAATCAGAAAGCAGAGAGAGCCCCAATCATCAGAGACAAAATATATACCCCAAGGGCATGCCCCCAGGGATCTATCCCCTCCATCCAGATCCTACTTATAGTTACTACCCAGTTAATCCCTATCAGCAGATGAATCCAATGACCAGGTTATATCTCTCATGAAGTAATCATTTCAAATCTAACCTTTCTTGCATTGTTTTACACATGAGCTATTGTGGGACACCTCATATCTAAACCATAACACCAATTTCAACCCCCAAATTTGTTTTATTTTCTCATTGGATAGGATGTATACAATGAGGCATTGAGGATAGAACAGTGAGCCAGGTGGCCTTCACAATAAATACCTCATCCCCCAAACAGGATACGAGTCCTAAGAATAATTAAAGTAAGGGATAGGACCTCAAGGAGGGTCAAGCATCTATGAATCAGTGATTGCTTCCAAAGACAAGAGGCATCTGTGCTAAGCTCAAATTAAGGAGGAAGTATCCTGAGGTCCATTGTTTCCAGTGGTGCCCAGTTCCCCACCCAGGAGAAAAACAGGGGCAACCACCATGCTAGCAGAGCCCCAAAGCACACTGGCTAAAACAAAGAAAATCTACTTATATTTTATAGGTTGTTTAGGTTTGTTGCATAAATACAGGATTCTTTTAAGCATTAAGCAGAAGAGCTAAGTGAAGGAAAATTTTTTTTCCAACTTCCCAACTTCTTTGACAGTGGATTTTCTTGGAGGACAGTGAGTGTGACACTATCAGGGTTGCCCTGGTCATTGCTACCGGTGAGTCAGCATGAGTGGCTTCCAAAGCTGCTGGCTCATCATATCAAAAGGTGTGCAAAACAGTGGCCCCTCTAGCTGCAGAGAGAAGGGCTGCTCAGCACAGAGCAGGCATGCTGCTTAACTCCAGACCGGATTTTCTTTCTTCTCCTGGGAAAAGGCTTCTAATACTTCTTCAGCTTAAGTAGCACATTTATGCCACTGAAGGACGACCATTAAATATTCATTTCCCAGTGCAAGAAAAGCCAGTCATGACAAGGCCTAAATCTGAAATGGCATTATACAGTCAAGCAGAGTTTAGAAACAACCATTTGGGTCACTGATACTCTTTCTTCTTTTTAAAATGTTTATCCTGCCAGGAAGAAAAGAAGAGTTGTCCTTCAGATGGCTCATACCTAACCATGCTAAAAACTAGGTAACAGACATGAACAAGAGTAAATGACTTCTAACATAACATAAATTCCTGAGAAATAAGAAAAGAGTTAAAGAGGCATATTCAGGAAGTATTCAAAGAAACAGAAGATATGACACTATTCTGAGTTAGCTATTATCTCCACAAAGTGAGACTTCTGGAACTGTTTTTCTGTTTTTTTTTTTTCCTTTTCTTTTCTTTCTTTTTGGAAAAAATACCACAGGAGTACAAGTAATGGATCATGGAGTAAATCACTGATTTTAAGATGCTTATATCTTTTGTGACAATTTATTTACTTTTCATTTTTCTGAAGCCTAACAAAAAAATCACCAGGGTAAGACCAAGGTGAGGTTTAGCAGTGAAATCTTGGAACTGGGGTAAAGAAGAAGGAGGCTGACAAGACCCTACAATTTATTGTGGCAACAGTGTATACTGCCCCACCTAAACTCCATTCCCCCTCTTTTGGCCTAACAGAACTCTGTCTTTTTGGAGGCAGAAATGTGCCCACCCCCAAGAGAGATAACCCTTCCTATGATACTTGGGTGACCATGTGACACAGCTACAATTAATGAAGTATAAGTAGAAGACTGCCCCAGGTTCTAGGTGACATCTGCTTTTCCTCTTTAAAACAGAAATAAGTTTGGCTTGAACACAGTTGTGGTAACTGGAACTACATCAGCCATTCTTGTCCAATGAAGCCATGGCCAAGAATGGCAAGGCAGAGAGAGAGAAGATGTATTGATCCTTTTTGACACTGTTGAGCTACGATACCAACGCTGAATGACTTAACTCTGGAATTGTGAGAAAATTGTTATCTTTGCTACATGTGATCCTGTTCCTGACACAATAGCACAATTATTCATATCCTTATAAGCATATGACAGGAAAGATGAATAGTATCCTTGTCCTTTTCCACCACTTCAACAAATACCACCACCACCTTCTTCCATCACCCTCTCCCCTGACTCCCATCATAGAGAAAAGCTTGAGAGTCAAAAGAGTATTCAGGAAGAATAAGAAAATCTAGGTTCAAATTCTAGCTATACTATTTAATAAAAATGTATTCTTGAGCACTGATGTCTTCTGCACATCGTTTTTTTTCCCTAGAAAAGTCAAAAGAATGATATGAATTGACAGTATTGACTGAAGAACACAAAAAAGTAATGGCTGCCTTAAAATCCTAATAAATCAAAAATCAATAGGGGTAAGAAATCTCAGTCAATAAAACAGTTGATGGGGTAAGGGATAAATAGTAATTTGTTTATACTGTTCTTCCTGATTCAATTTCAAAGTCACTCAGTTTTTACTACCACATTCTGGATTTCCAAAATATTCACACTCCCTGTGGCTATGTGGAACCACTCAGAATTACCTGCCCCTCTGTATGGGCAACTAACCAGAGTTATCGTGTTTTGCATATTTCTTGTAGGAAATAGTTATAATTTTTCAGTACACAAGACTACTAAATTGAATAATTACATACAAAGAATCTGACTTGTAACTTATGTATTGGAGAGATAATTAACTTCTCTTTGTACATTTTTGTTAAAAGAAAATGACGCCACAGTGGAGTTCATGAAGCTAGCCCTGCTGTTCAATCCTCATTACATGTAAACCAATCCTCTTGAGAAGAAACTTAGAGGAAAAATTCCGGACATAATGTACACACAGTGACTGCAAATTTCCATTAGCCTTATGACAATTTAAAAATATCAGATTCTCAGATTTTGAGAATATGTAAACTGTACCTTTTCTTCCACTTTGAAGGTCCATCCTAATTTTAAAGAGCTATTATGAAATGCAAAATGCACCCCTAGAAAGTACAAGAAGCTAGTACAGCATCCTCAATGTACAAAAGATGTAAAAGATAGGCCATGTGATGTACATTGCTTTGCAATTATGACTGTCTTTAATTCAACGGTAAATATTGTCACAGTTACTGCTTTTAACTCTGCCATAGTCTCACTGGGATTTTCTACAGAAAGTAGCCTGTTTAGGCAAAGGCTCTCCGTGAGCCATCTGGGAAGTTATCTTTCTTTTTTTCTCTCTTTCAATGGTGGGTTTTGAGTGTGGGGTCTCACCCACTTCCGATAGGCAAGCACTGTACCACTGAGCCACATCCCCAACCCTGAGAAATTCTTTACATTCTTTATAAAACTGGCAGCTATCTTTTGCCTTTACTACTATGTTTTGTCAGGGTTTTCAACTACCCTTTGGGAAATTCAGAGAAAGCATAGTTAGTCCCTGGTGTTTACATGTGAAAATTTAATGAAGGAATGTATTGTTCTGCTGTACCATTCAATAGAGAACCTTGTGTGGGTTTGCTTCATGAAGACTCAATCACCCAGCGAATGAGGGGCAATGAGGTGTCCCCAGTAGGCCCACAATTAGTGATGAGGGAGAGCATAAAAGAGCAAAGTCGCATATGTCATAGGCTCACACAGACATAAGATCCGAACAGGAAGGAATCATTTTCCAATGAATCCGGGCTCCCTTTATTGCTATTCTGTAAGTGGCTAGGTGATACTACACACCAAAACAGATAAAATGAAAACATCATTAAGAGTAGCATTTTACGTCCATGTGTCTGCAGTTACTTTGTCAAATTCAAAATGCTCTCTGAGCCTCTGCTTCCTTGTTGTAAAACAAGACTACATTCAACAATATTTAATCTTCCTTACTATTATAAGATTTCATTTGGAGCTGAACTATTTTTAACTCACAGAGATCCTGCTTCCATGTAGTTATGGAATTAAGGCTGCACAGTGTTCAAGTACCATCTCACTCCAGAGTTGTGTGCCTTTTACCAAATTTTCTAGCCTCTCTTACCTATAGCTTCCTCATCTATAAAACAGGATATTAATAATGGTACCTAATTCACAGTGTTATTAGGGGCTTCCAAGTAAATCTTACCTAAAAAGCTGCACTAACTACAATACTGACTCGATCTGTGTTGATTATCTTTAATAAAGATTAATAATCACAGAAACAAATTTGTAGTCACTTGATCTGTGTAGATGGTATCAAGGACTTCCCTGGCTGAAAAGATCTCCTCTAGCCCTCTGCCAGGAATTTTACAAGCTGAGGTATATGTCTATGAATTTAAAATATCCCATTTTAATATATAAGTACTCCTGAAGGATGAACAAATTAAGCTACTGCCAGTGATTCACTCCTCGACGCACATTATTTTATCATGTCCTCTGTCTAGTTGAGGGCAATGCACTGTGCGCCAGCAAGCTGTGATGGAGGAAGGATGCAGGAGAATTTATGTAATGCCAAGAATGAATATATTATGGAATTTAAAATAAAACTTCAAAAAAATCCCTTTAGGACAAATAAATGACAAGAATAGAAAACCGAAAGATAAATAGGGTTGGGAGCTCACTGTTCCCAAATAATGGACCACACTCTATTGTGTTCAGCACATACTTCTGCTTGTGTTTGGAACCTATGTGCAAGTCTATGTTTGGTGGATGTGGGAGAGAGGGATGGAGTGTGGCAAGGGCAATAGTCAATGATGAATGAGCTCCTCTCCAGGATTATATTGTGAAATCAAAGCACATGGCAAAGAGATGTCTTTGATTTACCTCCTCTCCTTTTTGCAATGCCTATCTGAAGGTGGTAAGAAGTGGGAAGGGTAATTGGAATCCTTGATGCACTTGGGAGAACAGTCCCTATGTTGCAGAGTAACACCCTTAGTTGGGTATTAGTAAATTCTGTTCCACTCAATGCCTACCTCTCTAGAGAGACATGGGTCTGGCATCTATCTACAGATGGCTCTTTAACTAGTGGAGGACTTTGGAATAATATTAGGAGGAAAATCCAAACAGGACCAAAGGATAAAAGATCTCAACAGTGTGTGTATTGGGGGATGGGGGTTGGGGACAAATAAAGACCAAGAATGTAGTGGAAGGGATGGATTGTTCAAACATAATTAAAAAAAATTATGGGACTGGCAAGAGATAAAAGGGTAGGGGGACCAAAGATAACTTTGATATTTTGAGTCTAAAATATCAAAGAGAAGGAATCATTGTGAAACTTACCAGAAGTAGAAAAGTCTGAAGAGTCAGGTTAGAGAAAAGGTGGTAGAGCTAGATTCAGACAGGAAGAGTTCCCATCTGTTTCCTTCCACCAGCACAATCCTTCCAATCAATCTCATGCCATAACAGAAGGTGAGCACTGGGGACAGCAGTGTTGTCAATCTGCTGGCCAGAGACCAGGCCTCTCTTTTACTTCTTGTCAATGTCAGGGATCACAAAGATTAACACTTTGACACAGAACTGAAGGAAAGAGTTAAGGTGGACTTTGATATTGGAGTCATGTTTCTGAGAAGGAGAAAGACTGGTGGTGTGAGGGCAATGGTTCCCTCACTGGATGCTTTCAGTCATATTCGATGGCCTCTGATCTGCTCCTTCCCAACCCTTCTTATCAGCACTGTGAACTGAGGTGAGGGCACCTTAACCTTGAATACACATGGTTACTTTACAGGGCACACTGTGTTCTATGGAACAGCAGAAAATCATTTTTCTTACAACCTAATATTCAGGAAGAGAAAGAAAACAGAGAGAGAGAGAGAAAGAGAGAGAGAGAGAGAGAGAGAGAGAGAGAGAAAGAGAAAGAAGAAAAGAAAGAAAATTGAGAAGGAACAAGAAAACAGAAAGAAAAATTTAATAAAATAAGAGGGGCAGAATGGATGGAAGCAAGGAAAATAAAGAACAAAAAGAAGGAGTAGAGGGGAGGTTGAAGGAAAGCATCAATGCACAAGACAGAAGTTGAGAATTTTCAAAAACTTAGGTAAATCACTTTAATATCTCCAAATCCTCAGTTTTGCTGTTGATAAAGAGGCATAATGATGCATTATTATTCACCTAAGAGCTGGTATGAGGTAAAATGATACCAATTATGCAAAAATAGAAGTAATGGGAAAAAGTCTAACAATCTTGAAATGTGAATATTAAAAATATGAGATGATCAAGAGCCATCATAAAAATTAAAATAATAAATCACATTAAATATGATATTAGTGTCACATTATTGGCTTTTCCTCACACTAATAGGGAACATATTTAAACACTAAATGTTAATATCACCTATTAGAAAACCAATCATAATAAAAGTCAATGATGGTAGATAATTAGATATTAGTGAACCCAAGTCACATTGGAAAGCATAAGGATTTTTTTACAGAATAAAAAAAAGTTGTTTTCCTACAGTTCCTTTAACAATAAAAATCTCCTTTTGATGATAAGAATTTAATATCAGCTTTGATGTTTAGAACTAGACCTGTGTGTATTATCTGTATCTACCAAATGACAAATTAACGAAATAAATTATCAGGAGTAACTTTCTCTTCCCATTTCCATGTTTTCCCCACTTAAAAAAGAGTGAACAAAAGAACAAAACATCTTGAGCTTACATACTGAGATAATGATAAAAAAGCAAAATTTGAGGACTGACTTACATTAAATAATAATTTGCTAACCTATGGGCTTTGCCTTATTTTCGTCATTGCTATGGTTTGGATTTGTTGTCCCCCACAGGTCGATGTGTCAAAGGCTTGGTCCCAGTCCATGGTGCTCCTGGGAGGTGGTAAAACATTTAAGAAATGGAGCTTAGTGTGAAACCTTCTGGTCCCTGGGAACATGCCTCTGAAGACAATATTGGGACTCCAGTCTCTTCTTCTTCCTCTCATTCATGTCCCCACACTGAGGTAAATGGTTTTGACATTCACTGTTCCCATTATGTGCTGTCTTGCCATAGGTCCAAAATCAATGGGGCAACACATCTTTAATTGAATCCTCTAAAACTGGGATTCAAAGTATACCTTTTCTGTTTATAAGCTGATTATCTCACGTATTTCTTACAGTTACAGAAAACTGACTTAACATATTCATTGTTGGAAATTAATCTGGTAACTCAATTATTTTTTCTTACAAGTAAGTTTTATAAATAAAAGTGAATTCCTCCAGTGGTGGCCTAAATCAAATTTCTGGGGTGGTGAAGTCCTTTTTACTTTTAATAGAGAGAAATCCAGAAAATTATTTTTATTTTCCAAGAATAACTTAAAAAAATAAAGAAGAAACACAAAAGGATTCGGGTATTTGGAGGTTAATGGAAGACTTTGGAGGGTCCCCAGAAATGTCCCTAAAAACACTTCTAATTGTTGTGAAGTCATATGGTTGGCAAGAATGAATTCTTACAAACTTCCACAAGATTCAGAATTGTTTAGACATCTAGCTGTGGTTAGGAGATCTACCCTCCTTTGGCAATGCCAGTTCTACCATTAGAGACCTTATCTGTGTTCTGCACAGCTTCACACACATGTACAAGGACTTAAAAAATGCTAACTAAAAATATTAAATCAGCTGTGACATAACAAAAAATCATTAAATCCCAGAGTACTTTATATCAAGGACTATTCCTTTCTCATTTTTCATTGCCATTGAATATTTTGCTTTTTGAAAGATACCACATAGAAGCCAATGCAGTGATTTAGCAGATGTTTGTACTAAACCATCTAGGAAGAGTCCTAGATCCCACTTTAAAAAGAATGGAATGATCATAAGTAGTCTTTCAGCTGGTCCAGCTCAGTATTTGTTGGCTCCCTTTTATTTACTCACAGTAGAGTTCATCTGCCATTAACTTCTCCAGTTACCTCTAGCTATTTTCTCAGGTGCCTCACTCAGTTCTCACTTTATTTCTCTGTTTCAATGAAATGAGGTGGTGTTGAACCCCCAGGGATGTTTGGAACCACAGACATTGGTATTATCTCCATCTTCTAAATGAATGTACATCCTTAAATAGCATGGATTAGGAAGTGTGGTGACACACAGCTCTGGCTCCTGGGCTTCTGTTTCTTTGGTTCCTGAGTTAAATAAATCTACTTCATAAAAGGTTGAATTTACATGACCAATCAGAGTAATTACATTTCCAACTGTCAGCTTATACAAATGGTTCATTTCTAGGTGTATTTAAAACATTGTAATGCTGAAATTTATAAATAAATTATATCCCAACAGACTTTTTATAATGCTTGATGAAACTGAGAACACATTTTCCCAAAGAAATGGATTTCTAAATGATAGATAGGAATCAAGGGCAAGCCAGGATACTTGTTTAACTTACAGGGAATTTGTTGCTGTCTACTCTTACAACAGAATTCACTCTTTAAATAAATGTTTGCGGAAACCAACTAAGAGCTGTGTTCTTTTCCAGCTTCTGAGAACTACAAAATAGCAGTTCTCAAATCATTTAGATTCTAGTGTTGAGAGGGAAAAAAAGTAAATCAAGGAAACAACAAATAAGCAACATTATTTTAGATAGTAATAATGGCCAATAAAATGAAAGAACTGCAGAATGTAATGGGAGTGAATTTCAATGGGTGGGAGAGGGGGCTATATTTGATTGGCTGTTCTGAGAACATCTCACTGAGAAGGTAAGAGTTAAGCTGAGACATAAATGACAGAAGAATCTGACCATGAGATAATGCAGAGAACCATATGCTCAGCAGAAGGAATAGCTAGTGCAAAGGTCCTTTTGTGGGAATGTTTGATGAGTACAAAAATAAAGTGTGGCTATAATCACATGAGGTCAGAGGTGACAGGAGATGAGTATAGATAGTTAGTTCAGAGGTCAGATGCTGTGGACCTTTTTTAGCCATGATAATATATTTGAATTTTGTTTTAATTTCACAGTGCTCACCAGTCCCAGAGCTCCTACATGTATGGTCATGCATTGTATTTCAGTGACCAATGGACCACTTATATGTCAGTGATCCCAAAAGATTAAAATGAAGCTGAAAAAATCCAATCACCTGGTCATGCTGTAACCATTGCAATGCATTACCCATACATTTGTGATGATGCTGGTATAAACAAACTCTACCACCAATCATACACAAATATAGCACAGATAATTACGTACAGTACATAAACCACTATGTTACTGGTTTATATATTTACATATGTGCATATACACATACCATACAGCTAGTTCTACAATGGCTACAATACCACCTAGCTTCAAAATGAACCTGTGAAAAATGGCACAGTGACAGAAAATCCCAGTGACATTTCTCAGATCATGTCCCCATTGTTCAACAGGGTGACTATACTTTAAATCATCTCCACTACATGATTTCAGGGGAAATAATTGCATAATTGCCTCTTGAGTTTCTAGGACCATATATCACCTTCCTTTGACATGTATATTTTTTGCTCCCTGTGTTCCTACAACTAAGAGCAAGAGCAGAGGGAAATTTATTTCCTCATAGATTCATTCAATTCTCAAAAATCTTAAATAAATAAACAGGAATTCATGGTAAACAAGATTGGCAAAATTTCTTTCATGAGGTTAAGGGAGTTTGAGGGTGTTAAGGATTAGGACCAGTTGGGGTAAGGTAGGGATAGAAGAGGTTGAGAAGAGGGAAGGGAAAGAGGGCTGTAGACACAATGGCTTCACACCAGTGTAATTACAGCAGTGCTACTTCCAAGTCACTTCTTTATCCTTTCTCAGTCCTCAGGGTTGATTGAGGGAGCCATGGGCCAGCAGTGTGATCTAAATGTGCTGGGTATCAGCCTCCTGACTGAGTGAGAGAGAGGACCAAAGCTAGTCCTGGTCCCTGAGCTGCAGAGTGGAAGACAAGCTCAGGCAGCACCCCAGAGAGCCCGCCATGCCAGCGCAAGCCTAAGGCACAGCAAGCCAGGGCAGAGGAGAGCCAGGGCATGCTGACCTGTGGCAGACTAGACAGGGCTTGATCCAGACATGCACTCTACACAGCACTGTAACTCTGAAGCCCCAAGTGTCCATGATCGGTGACCTCAACTTCTTGGGAACTGGGATTGTAAGCAAGCTGCGAGAAAACAGAAGTGGGGCAAACCAGAACAGCAGTTCAGAGTCAAGGGATAACCAAAAGTGTTAGTGCTTTTCTAAAACCTGATCAGCATAAATTTAGGCCAATATCATTGACACAAGTGCAATATAAAGCACTAGACTAACACACTCAAGCAGCAGCCCCTGTCAAGTCCCTTCTTACCCTTATGAGAGCTGGTTCTTCTCACATGAATAAATCCTACTCTATTTTATTCACTCTTCATTGTCTGTGGATCTCATTCTTCAAATTCCCAAAACCCAGAAAGAAGAAATAGGTGGTAAAATTCTGGGATCTACTGCAAAACTGGAGTGCATAGCCTGCCATTAAGAGCTACAGCATGCCACTCGGTGGTAGTGGAGAAGAATCAGGCTTTGCTGGCTCTGCCCCATGGAGCTGATACTGAGGCAGCCCCTGCCTTGAAAAACTCCCAACACTGTAACAGGCTTACTCCATGGCAAAGGTCTGCCAGCAGAAGCAGAGAAATTTTGGTATCAGTACCAGTTTGCTCCTTCTTCTGTATATTTAAATTAAGGTCCATGGGATGAGATTAGAACATCAGCCTCATCCTAAGGGGAAAACAGAGTTTATCTTTGGATACTTTGGTTATGCTGGTAGTAAACAGACTAAAAGATTTGGAGCATAATTTGCAAACAGATACTTACTCAAGTTCTTTCAGTTACCCACATATAGTCCTGGCCACCCAAGGCTCTACCCTGAATGCTTAGGAACCACCCTGATCAAGCAAGTAATGGGACTTCTAAGATCAGGACCTGTTTCAGCATCTTAGTCCACAATCATTCTGACTGGTTGGTGCCTGAGCCATACATGTTAAATATTTTGAATAGCAAACAATTTTAATAGAAGGACAGACTCGTCTTTAACCAGGAAAGAGAAATTATACTAACAGTTCCCTGGGGAAAAGTTCATCTCCTACCATTTCCTACCTTGCTCTTGGCCATAAGACAGAACTTAAGAGATGATGATGATGGTGATGATGATGATAAAAATAATAAGTCCTTTTAGTTTCTCTTTTCCTCTTTTGTATCTGTTTTTATTTTCTTCTTGCAACTCCATTGTCCCTCCTTTATACAAATTGACAATCCATATGAAGCTGGGTAAAAGTGGGTGACTAAAGATCTAGTCCTGGAAACTGAAAAATATTCAAACATAATGTGGCTTTATAAAAATATTTTATCCTCTTAAATTTCCAGAGGGAAGCAGATTCATTTTGTTTAGCTGATCTTTTAAAATCTCCATTTTTTCTCTCTCTCGACATTTCACAAGGTACTGTCCGATACTCCTAAGTTCCTTCTCTCCTTCACTCCAATTTCATTGTCACATTAAAAAAGAACTTCTCCTGAGCCTAATCAGTGCTTGTCTCTTCTCTCTTTCCCCCTTCATCATAAGAACCATGCTTTTGCCTTTCTGTCAATCGCTGTCCAAATCAACATAAAAAACTATAAGCATTCCTTGCTTCTTTGTTTTATTCTGTTTTGTTTTGTTTTGTTTTGATTTTCCATCTTTTAGTACAATTTTTCACAACAAAGTACTAGGAATGTTTCAGCCAACAAAGAACTGAAAAGGAACAGTTATATTTTTTACTGTCATAAATATAAGATATAATTAATGTTATTGCTTCATCTGTCTTCCCCAGGGCCAAGGAGGGAACTGAGCACATTTTTAATTTGTCATCACCAACTGCAAAATTTTGAAAAACTCTGAAAACAAAAAAAAAAAGGTTTCTTTGTTTTTGTTTTTAAAATCTAGCTGGGTGGTAAAATCCAATCTAAACTGAAATGAAGTGATTTTATAGTCTTTATCCTAATTACTAAAAGCATGCATGTTTTCCTGTAAAAAAATAACATATTTGATTATGAGGTTTCTACAAAACTCCCAAAGGGGTGTTAACCGAAAAAAAAATCCTATATTACTTTTCTAAGGAAATTATCCTCTGAAATGTATCAGGCTCCAAGGGTTTCTGATGAGTGTCTATGAATCTGGAGCTAAATCATCTTCCTCTCTGTAAGTACTCCAGGACCTTGAACTTCATTCTTTGCTCTACTTCCTTCTCTTTATACATAGGCTTCATCCTAGATCTTCCCTGTACATTCTCTCCCACCCTCTTCTTTGGTAACAGCTATCCTTTGATTCATTGTTCATATGAAATTCTAATTTAACTATCCACCCTGTCTTTTGCTATTTGCTAAATCTAGTAAGCCGAGGTTGTTGAAAGAGTCTTCTGGATGCCACATCTCTATTCTCTCACCTGTCCCATCCCCAATTAACTTCTCAATTCACTAAAATATGACTTATCCCCATCCTCCCTCTCCTTTTGTTGAAGCCACTTGCCATACCTCAGTGGCTACCATTAGCAGGCATTTTTATCCCCACTGATTTCCCTAAAATGTGACACTGCTAACTGCTCCTTCCCTTCTGAATTGCACTCTCTCCATGGCCTCTGTGTCCTCATTCTCCAAAGCTTATTTTCATGCATAAATTTCCTTCTTACACACCCTTCCTCCTCAGCTTTCCCCTTAACTCTCATTGGTACTCAGGGACCCATCCTTAATTTTTTTTTTCACATTCCACATTGTTCTTGGATGACACTGGCCAGTGGTTTTAATAATCACAAGACTTCTAAATATCTGTCCTTAACAAGACTAGCTGCCCACGGGCATCTTCTCATACTTCCTTGTATAAATCGTCCTCGAATCAATTAATTCACTGAAATTGTATCAACTGCCTGGTGCTTAATAATTGGAGTTGCCAATTTAGCAATGATATGTACAGGACACGCAGTTATATTTGAATTTTAGGTAAATAATAGGTTTTCTTGATATAAATATACATGAACTATTACATGTGTCATGTCAATACTAAAAAGTCATGTGCTGAAAGTCAAATTTAACTGGACATCCTGTATGCAATTTCTCAAGCCTCCTACCATTACTGTGATAGGCATTATTCATTAACAGAGTAATAATATGATTCCTCTTCCAAGGCACTCACTGTATTTGAGGGAGACAGATCAGTATAAAGACATGAAATCCCTGTTCCAGGCTAAAGCATTCATAATTCCTTAAATCTTGTTTTTCCCCGCCCCGCCCCACCCCTACCCCAATCATCTGCACGCACTCTCTCCTATGAGAGGAAACTCCTTCTCTGTCTCTTCCACTGCAACTCCCATCTTCCTCGGCTTACTCCAATTCTTCAGATAATATTTCTTTCCAGAAGCTTTTTTTTTTCAATGGTGCCAGTTCGAGTTAGTTCAGAGCAACTCCTTCCCAGCAGCAGTTTAAAATGTCCCTGAGTACTTGACACATGACTTAGGGTTGATGACTCGTCACTTGCCCTTTGCCCTCAAGTCCTGAGCGAGGGGTCTCAACATGCTGTGCCTTTATTTACCAAGATCTAATGGTCTGAACAAAGGAAGAATGGACAAAATCTGTTCATGGAAGGAAACGGAGGAGAAGAGGAGAAAAGAGAAGAAATATGAAAAATGAGAAAGAAGAAGGAGAAAGGAAAAGGGGAAAAGTGGAATAAAGAAAGAGGGTTGGAAAAAGAAAGGCAGAAAAGGAAGAAAGAGAGGGGGAAAGGAGAATAAGAAGAAAAAGGAAAGGAGAAAGAAAGAAAGGAGAGAGAGGAAGAGCAACAGAGGCAGAAAAAAACAGGGAGGGAGGAAGAGGGGAGAGGAAGGAGGGAAAGGGGGAAAAGTGGAATATCTGATTGGTTTTATACAACCTTTCCAGAGACAGCAGAAAACCAAGTGACTTGCGGTTCATCTCCACGCCAGCATTAACTTCTCACCTCTCAACCATCATATTTCTTTCCTAATAACCTTTTTATGAGATATGACTGCATTCTAAGTCTTTCCTAAGCCTAACTGTATTATTTCTGCCAGTTTAGCTTTGTTTTCCTCACACTTACTGTGAATTTTTGATTAGTTAGGGAAACAGTCTCTACTCTAAAAACAGTTGGGCTGATTTGTTCTTATCTCACTGTGCTGAATCCTTTTTTATTTCTTCTCTTTTAATGGTTTTCTTATTTGGAAATGTAGCAGGAGGAAAGGATAAAAAAATTAATAAAAGGCTTGAAAATGAGGTTTTCTGTCAGGAATCACAAATGAGTCATCCAGGGATCACAGATTACAAGAACTTTAAAAGATTAGATGTTATGGAGGAATAAATTAAACACTTTCCAAAGTATTTTGTTCAGCTCTAATTCAATAGTAATTGATTTTTCCAATGATTTGGTCAATATGCCAGAGGCACCACTTTTATAGTCCAAGGGAAAAAAAAATGAATAAGGCATTAAGCCCACCTCTCGAAGGAACATAGTGTATTCTGTTACTAACATTCTCACCACTTCAGTCAATGAGTACAACACAATGGATTTCAAGGGGTCTGAAATTATAATGCAATTATTGGCTAAGCTATTACACAGCATCTGTGGAATTCTCATCAGCCCCGTACCTAGCAATTCAGAATCACTTACTTGCACTGGGGTCCTGAATTTCCCAGTTCTTTTAGTGACTTCCATTGAAATCATAATAAAATTTTCCAAGTGGTTTCTTAAAACTTTTACTGCTGGAAGTGGTTTGCCCTTGGCAAGTTACTTACCTTCTCTGAGTCTTATTTTCTTTAAAGTTAAGAAGCAGCACAAAATTATTTTTAAGGTCCCTCCCAACTTTAAAATTCTGAAAGCCACATGGAGCAGAGCATAAGAAGACAGGGCTAATGTGTCATACGCTTAGCTATTGTTTAAGATCTTACAGGTCAAATATAATATAGCTAAGGGCAAAGGTGGCGAAGTCTACAGCATTTGCCAATACTGGTGACATGGGATCTATTTTTGCTTGGGACATCACAGAAGAAGAACAGATGATTTATCACTTTATGGTCACTTTCCTGATCATATCCCGACATCTGTCATCTCTTTGCATAAGGCACTCACTTCTGGAATCTCAACATTTTACTAGTTGTCAGTGTGAGACTGAAACAGAGCAGCCTTTAAGACCCTCACGTATCAGTTTTCAATAACCACCAAAGATTCTGGCTCTTGTGACCCCATAACCTTTTGGAACAGACTGTCATTTATAGAGTAACCCATGTCTAAGAACTGTTATTTTATGCCCAATTAAGGAAAGTTTCTCTTGGTGTTTTCAGGAAAAGAGGCTCCTGAGGATACATGAAAGTTTACTTAAAAAAATCATTTAGGATTAAATAGATTCAAAGAGCAGTTGGCTGAATTCACCTTTGCTGTAAGACATAAATTTAAGTAAGAGTGGATTTCTCTTTAATGGAAAGAGACCAAGAATAACTGATGGGAAACAAATAAAGCCATAATAATTCAGAAAATATTAATGGACCTGTCCAGGGAGAAGTTAATAATTTATGTCAGTGTTTGTATCCATTCTCAAGAGGCTGTTAAGACGAGTCTCAGGGTACTCCTTAGACATGAATGTCAAGAACACATAGGAAAATAAACAGACAAGTATGTCCCCATGGTTTGCTCAAATAAATCCAGACCACACTGAATTATGCAATCATGTCATTCAGTATTCATACAGTTTAAATATGACTAAAGCTCAGGCTTTCTCAGGGACACCATTTTAAAATAATTTTATTTATTTCCTGCTAAAGACAAATGGATACATTGTATTTGCAGGAAAGTGCTTTCTATGGTTTGACTCCAAAGAATAGTTAACTTACTCTCAAATTCATTGGCTTTCATTCTTTACAAGGTCAAAGTTCTATATTCTTTGATTAAAAGTAACTTAAGAGAGATTTTCTGTCTTCAGTGTGTTTGCATGAACTTGAATCAGTCCTGGGTAGATATTATCTTCCCTGCCCTCCTTCCCTTCTTCAACCCTCCTTTTCCACCCTGTGTATACTTGAACATGATCTACCTCAGACATGACTGTTAAGATCCTATTGATCACAGAATCCACAGAATAATTTCTGTAGCTGTTGCATGGATATTTTCTTTGTTTCCCCTGTACTCTGATTTAGTAGTTTTATAATTTTCTCTGAGATATTATAATGCTTTCATGGCAACCTGTCAAGTAAGAGAGCCAAATTATGAAGGGAAGTCTTATTTTGCCTAATTAAAATCCAGAGTATATGCTAGCAAAGTTTTGGAACAGTTCCTTGCTTAGTTGCCAAGATGCAAGTAAGAATGAATGTTAGGTATATCTGGTTTATTTTACTGTTAGCATAACTTCTTCAAGAAGAGACATGCATGTGGGCCAAGAGGATTTTATTTCCTATTTTAATTGCAAAAATGCACTAATTAATTACAACTTGGACAATGCTATACAACCACACAATGTTCACAAGCATGGGCCCTACTACAGTGTTAACATAGGGTCTAGTATATACTAGGAACTCTATAAATACTTATCGGGAGAGTGACTGGGTAACTGAGGAACTCGTGCCTTCGGGTATGTGAAGGCTTGCAAGATATGGCCTTTGTCCTCAAAAGGCTGTCAATTTTCATAGGTTTCATGTACTTGATTAGAAATATTTTTCATTCAAAGCCATAGTTTATTTTCTTAAAATGAAAGAAGATAATCTTGGATCTGTCCTGGACATTTCCAGGAAAAAAAATTGCAGATAACCTTTTGTGCTGTCTAAAGATTATACTATATGGAAATGTTCATTAAGAACTCAGTTGAAGCCATGGTGCTGAGGCCAAGCCAACATGTCATTAAGAAGGTCAGATAGACCCCAAACCTCTATTCTAAATGTGACTGAATACATGAAATTTATAGAGTGTCATTAAATGTTCCCGTGCAGTTCTGAAAACTAAATGTTTTTGACAAAGTAGAAGTACAAACCATTTACCAGATTTCCCATTTCCCAGAAAAAAAAAATGGCTGAGTTGCTCCCTGAGTTAATTAATGGCCACTTTCTGAGATCAAAATTTAAGTAGAGAGGTATTAATAAAAGAAAATCCACTATAGGGAATGAACTTGGATTACAGAAAGCAACATATTATTATAACTCTTTTTATGATGAATAGATAAATGACTTAGAAAATGAAATGTTTCTGTCAACTTGAAAGTTATCAATTGTTTCCAAAAGCAAACACACATCATATTTTGTTTCTGGGAAGTGCACCATGACAACTGAAAACATAAGCTTTCCTGTAGATCAATGATGTGTGTCTGCATACAGAGTACTAAAAATAATAGGGACAAGGAAATCCAATTGTTTGATGCTTCTAAGAGCCAGCAAAATATGGTCAGCCTCATCCATTTTGTTCCTTAATGACATTAAATCCAAAAGGAACATCATGTTAAAATAAAGTCAAAACCTTTACTGGGAAGCAAAAGCTACGGTGAAAAATATCTGAGCTCCAAGGTTAGTTCAACCTGTATTTGAAATTCCACATCCTAGCTGAGGGAACATGGGCAAGCTTTAACCTGATCATGCAACTGGAAACACAGTATTTTCTCAGGACTCCTGTCAGTTAAAAATGCAGCCTCTGGTTTGGTAAAAAGTTCTCAATATCTGTTAGCCAACATCTGTTTACTTTGACCAAAATTACCAATTTCCTTATATGTGTTTGGGAATTTTTTAAAAAAATATTTGGGATGTCATTTACAAATGTGCATGGTTAAAATCTAGTTCTTTTAATGTGATTGGTATTCAAATTTCAGCTTATTAAAATGTATTTTGTAGCCAGGCATAGTGGCACATGCCTGTAATACCAGCGGCTCTGGAGGCTGAAGCAGGAGGACAAAGAGTTCAAAGCAATCCTCACAATATAGTGAGGTGCTAAGCAACTCAGTTGAGACCTTGTCTCTAAATAAAATACAAAATAGGGCTGGGGATGTGCCTCAGTGGTCGAGTGCCCTTGAATTCAATCCCTGGTACCCCCCACCCCCCAAAAAAATAAAAAAATAAAAAATATATATTTTGTGAATAAGAAGGTTTTTTTCCTATCACAATGAAAAGAAGTTCCTGGAGATTTCATATTCTTCATCTTAGAGATTTCATAGAGCTTAGATTTATTTTTGTTTTGTTCTTTAGGTTGTAGGTAAAAGACATGAACATAAGAAAATGTATGAACAGAAGAAAATAGGGGCCATTTGAAAACTCTAGCTCATCCAAGTTCTTCTCTGCTTTTAAATATTACATCTGTAGATTCATGTTCTTTCTTATTTTCCTTCAGTCTCAGAAAACTTCTTTTCAAATTCTTTAACAATTTCTCTGGTCTTGGCCAATTTTATATGTCTATCCTCACAAATCTAGTCCCCTATTCTAATTTCTAACTATACACTGTGTGTGTGTGTGGTGGGGGGGTGGGGGGTGGTGTAACAATTGCTTCTCCATTCACCTCATCAAAAATCATATGAATGTGGGCTGGGGTTGTGGCTCAGTGGTAGAGCACTCGCCTAGCATGTGCAAAGCCCTGGGTTCAATCCTTAGCACCACATAAAAATAAATAAATTAAAGATATTGTGTCCAACTACAACTAAAAAATAAATATTTTTTAAAAAATCATATGAATGTTCTCCCTACAATGAAAGTGGCTCCTTCTCCAAGCGCACATAACTTCCTTCTAATCGTTCCAAATTTTTCCTTTTTCTTCTTTTTACCAAAATAATATTGATATTTAAAGCATTTATGTATTCCTTTTATGAGCCTGATTCCTCACCTGCCAAAAGAAGAACTAGTGGGTTTTCATTCACTAGTTTCATTCATTCATAACACAAATATTCACCAAGTGCTTTTTCTGTTCCTGGTGCCTACTCTCTTATCACTTTTGATTTATAGGGAAATTAATATAGTTGTCTCCTGGAACATGTATGATTTATTGGATTTAGCAAAAGGCAGTCATATTTTTGTCTTCCAATATCTCCTTCAGTTTATTTGTTGGGATGGTAATCTTCCTTTGCTCCTTAGATATCCAGTTTCATGCAATGGCCAACATGTAAACTTGATTTAAAGTTGAGAAGCTTTCTTATCATTGCCTAGGTGGGAAACCTGCCAGGAGGGAGGGGATAGATGCCTTTTTTTCCTCCAATTTTGACTTCTTTCCCAACTTGCTAACTTGATCTGAGGAAATAGAGCAGCAAAGTCCTTATGTGACTAGAACTATCATGAACAAATAAACTTTCCTCTTCAGGGGATTCAAAGCTGTCCCCTTCTCCTTTGAGCATGTTAAAGGGTTCTGCAGATTCCCCTTTTCCAGTTAGGGAAATTTCATCTGAAATTCAACTCATGCCATTCATGTATTCCATTCCTTAGCTCTAGAAACCCAGAAATCATTTCTAGCTTCTTTATGTAGTTTACTCATCTGGACAGCCTCCTTAAGGAGGACCTAAGTTAACCCTGTGCCTTCTCTGCCTCACCTGAGGCTCTTCTCTGGTCCATGAGAAACATTGACTCAAACTTTTCACCAACATCACTGCATGTGCTGATGTGTCACCAAAGCCTTTCTTCTCATAGCAGCCAATCAAGACTGACTCTCACCTTTTATATTTTCAACTGAAAGAAGACACCAATTCCCAGTGCTCCTCCCGCAACCTAGGGGGAGAAACTATGCTCTTTCAGCTGCCTTAGGAAAGTGACCACCTCTCAAGTTTACTTAAACTAAAACAAGAAGTAATTTGCCTTCCTCTTGGACAGTGAGCTTATCATGATGCCATTTGATTAATACTTAACAGCTCAAAGAAAACAAAGTATGTATATATAAAAGTAAAAAAGCTTATACATTATATAATCCTCTTAATTATGAATTCATGTCCAAATAATTCTAAGAATATTTGAATTGATTTTTACCAAGCCTGTGTATTTGCAACCAATAAACGAGAATAATATTTCTTTAATTATTATGGTAGTCATAATGTAACAGTTACAGATAAGACACTGTCTTCATCATTAACATTTTCTCAATTTTTTAAGTTAAAATTAACAATAAAATAAATACCCAATTTATATTGCTTGACAATTTATTGGTGTAAATACTCCTGTTGTGGCTAATTTTAAGCACAAGGTAATGTCAGCAAAAACAGAGTTGGGAAATGAGTACACTGACAAAAATTTACCACTACATCTAAAGTATTTACATCATACAGCTAGAATAGGCATAAGAAACATGAAGAGCATAGATAATAACAAAACATAGTAACATAATTAGGAAGCAGTGAGTTTTACATGTTTACCTGTAATATAATTTATTAAGTATATGTTTAATTTAATTTTGAACAATGAAACTCCAGTGACTATCTTAAAATATTCTCCTTAGATCATCTCTCAATATGCAATTTTCTGATTCTTTAACTTCTTTCTTTGCATGAGGAATTTTTACAGTCCTCTACCTGATTCATAGGTCCTTCTTTGAAACTTCATTTCATCTTGTTCACCTTGTAAAGGAATGTTCCTCAACTAAAACTTTAATTCTAATATCCTTCTACAAAAATAGATGTATAAGACAACCTCAGAGAGCACCAAGTTCTCTATAGAAGGATTTTTTAAATGATATGATAAAGAATGACAGAGGGGAGTGATTATTTAGAATATGTTTTCAAAGAAGGGTTCACTGAAGACCTGTCATTCAAACTGAAGCTTGATTTACAATAAGGAGCCAATTTTGTGACATAAAAGAGGAGTTTTCAGAAGAGATGGAACAGAGAACCCAAAAGGGAATATTTAATCTGGTTTCCAGTGTCCCCTGAGCATGGTAAGTACTGGTGTAGAAGAAGAAATCAGACAAACTGGAGCAGAATACGCAGAGCTTTGTAGATACTGTGAATAGTTTGAATTTTGTTCTGTGTCATGGAAATACTTGGACAATTTTAAGCATGTAAATGACATAATCTTATTTACATTTTTAATGTTTTTAATGTGCTTAGAGAATGGGTTAGTGGAAGACAAAAATGGAAAGTTAAGTGATCAGGATTCTCTTGCACAGATTCAATCAGAAGATGGTAATGACAAACTAGAATGTTGACAATGGAAACAGAGAGAAGTGGACATATTAGATACATATTCCAGGCAAAACTGAGAGGATTTGTGGATGAATTGAATACAAAGCATGAGAGGAGAGGAGGAAATAAGATAATGCTCAGGTTTGAGTCTTAAGCAATTAAGAGGATGGTGTGTCTCTTGTTGAAATCTGGATACCTGTAATTGAAATAGGTTTCCTTGGAAAAGCAAGACTTTCTTTTTATATGTTCAGAGAATGCCAGAATATATCACTGAGCTAGGAATCAGAATTTTGAAAAATCTGTCAGATTTTTGGTAACTGTCTTTTAACTAGTTAATTCCTTTCTCTACTATTTTCTCATCTGTAAAACAGGAGTGGTCTCAAATGTCTTACCTAGCATTCAAATTCTGTAATTCCCTAATCTCTAGTTCCTGGTTAAAAATACATTTGTAATAGCAAGTTAAATAACACCAATAAAGGCTTTCTCACAATCCTGGTGCTAAGAATAGGTTACCAATGTGGGATAGGAGTGACTTCATTCAAATTAGTGGCATTCTTTAGACTTCTTACTGTTATCAATAGGGCTACAAAAAGTCTGTTTTGATTATTTCTTTGCTTTTATATTTCCAACTCTAAATACAACTCTAGGACACTTTTTTTTTTGTACCAGGGATTGAACCCAGGGGCACTTAACCACTGAACCACATCCCCGGCCCTTTTTTTTGTATTTTATTTAGAGACAGGGTCTCACTGAGTTGCTTAGTGCCTTGCTAAATTGGTGAGGCTGGCTTTGAACTCACAATCCTTCTGCCTCAGCTCCTGAGCCACTGGGATTACAGGCACGCTAACTATAGGATACTCTGCTTCTTCATTATCTTACCTGTTAAACAGTGATCTCTTATAGTCCTATTTGTCCTAAAATATCTCAGCTTTCTTTTTGATGATTTCTAGGAGTTTTATTCTCTATGTGATCTGATGGTGATGAACACAAATGCTGCCACCATTGTGCTGAGCTGCACAGATTTCCCTATCTGGACTGGCTGGACAGAATTTTAGATGGACTCTCTGGTCCCCACCTCCTGGTGTTTATTGCCCTTGTGAAATTTCATTCCTATGAGTGTGGTCAGAACTTGTCACATGTTTTAAACAAATACAGCAGAGATAATGGGATGTTCCTTCTTGCTATATAAATGATATGTTATATAGCAAAGGGCATGGGATGGGATTATTGCATATCATAGAGAAATCCATCCAGCTAACAGGCCTGATCTAGAGGTTTACTCTCATTTTGGGCCTTAAAGAAGGAGATGTGAGCTTCTGAAGTTTCACAGCTATAAGAAATTAAGTTCTGCCAACAACCTGAGTAAATTTGAAAGTGAACTCTTCCCCAGTTGGGTTTCCAGTTGAAAATCCTGGTCAACATCTTTACTATAGCCTTACAGGGGACCCAGTGAACCTGTATCTAGACCTCTGAGCCATAGAAACTGGAGAATAGTAAGTGTGTGTGTGTTTTTTTTTTTTTTTGGTAAGTTGTTATATGACAGTAGAAAATTAATATGAAGACTAAATAATATATTTACTCAACAGTTAAGTAGTCTACTGGCTGACAGGTTTCAACCATTAACCCTCTCCAGGAATTGCTTCAGCTAAAGAAAGCCACCACACCCAAAGCCATTCTTCTTTTAGGGGAAAAGCCTACCCGGTGACAAATTAATGTTGAATACACCTCAGGATATCCAACCAGCTCCAGGGCAAGTGAAGGTTCCCAACTTCTCCATCTGTCCTGGTCCTTCCTCTTTCACCACTTACATCCACACCTTTCCTAGACTCCCAGGGATCAAAAGAGCCATATAATTAATTAATCTTCTATATCTTCTATTCATTACTTCACCATGAAGTGGTAAGTCCTGAAGCAAATATCAATAATGACTACTAACAATATTGTCTGTCTCTTGTTTCTACTCACAAGGGTTTGAGGACAGTTAGATATGCCTGATCTGGTAAATATAAATCACTTGGTGTCAAAGAAGTTCCAGTTAAACCAGATAATATTTAAAATTCAAGGAGCATTGAGATAGCATTAAGAATGAAGATACCTTGATACATGCAGTAATTATCACTGGAAATAAAGAGGCTTTGGAAAAAGACTTGGATGTGAATGGTGAGTAGGTGTGTAGCCATGGGAAATTTTCTTACCCCTTTGAGATACAATTTTATAAACTTTAAAATGGGAATAATTGTAGCCTCACAGTGTTGCAAGGACTGAATAAAGTTTGCTAAAATATATATCTTAAGGAAAGGTCTAGCACTATACTCAATATGTAATAGTCATACAAAAAGAGCTAGCCCCTTTTTTCTTTCCTTGATAACATCTCTCTAAATCTTGGTCTTTTTCTGTAGTTGAATAAAAGAAATAATAAACAAAACACTCCAGAAAGCTAACTCTGAGCAACCTCTGGTTAATTCAAAGTTCAGAAAAAATCTGACCCAGGTGGCTTTATTTTAGTAATATTTTTAATAACCTCACAATGTACTGTTTGGCTCAGATTCTGATTCTGCAACTGGTAAACCTTGGCACACTCAGATTTTTCTCAAGGTTGTTCTCATTCCTGATTCATAATTAGCAGCTGCCTTACCAAATTACCTCACAATTACAGCACCTGAGTCTTTCTTGGAGCACTTTCAATTAAACCACTAGCTCATGTTGGCAAGGCTTAACTTTCTTCACCTTGTTGGTCCAAATCACCGGTGTATTATTTGGTGCCATATAGAAATGATAGTTCTAAGTCCCAAGTATACCTTGAGATTATCTATAATCCATATGACTTTATTTTGTCAGTAAGTGTTATGCTACTGAGTGGACCAACAGACTTAAAATAATGATAAATTAGGAAGCACTTGATGGATAGACTTTCTTAGACAATTTAGTGATATCAAGATGAATGATTTATATGGGCAGCTGAAATATTTACATGAATGTTAGAAGTAAAGACTGGCATATTTTTTCAAATGTATGAATACACAAGTGGAGGCAGAAATTTACATGCAAATTAGCCCATTTCCTGAAGAAATAAATCCATTTTTTTTATTTATGAATATCTTTTGCCAAACCAATTCACCTTCATTGATGTGCAATTGTCTAGTCTCTATTATACACTGATACGGGGAAAAGTCATATATTTTATATCACAATTAATCCATTCAAGGCAAATAGTATACATGTTTATAAATTGTTTCTTTACCACTAGCATAAAAAGTGATTCTAGCATCTTCTCTGAATTGAATTTCTGATAGCTACAAGTGCAATGCAGTATGAACATGTTTATGTTATGTGTGGGGGAGAATTAGTAGGTTTAGGAAATGAAATTTGAAGCATCTTACTTTTTCTTGCTAAGGAACAGGGGTATTCTGTTCCTTTTGGAATAAAATTTCCAAAGATGAATTATATAAATGGTCTGTACAATTTTGAAACATTTTGTATAGGAAAAATGCACAGGTGTAAGCAAAATTAATGCTACAGAAAACTATGATTGCTTCTTCAATTGAATCTTAAGTGGGAGGCAAATATGTAAAGACATAAATAGCATTAGTCTGACTGAAAGTGGGTTTAGTGTAGTTAGAAAGTATGGCAAAGGATTTAGGGACTACAAAAGACTATACACACACAACCCACATATAAGGATCTATATGATGACACCATATGAATATTCTTTCTGAAACACTTGCAAGCTTTTATGTATATTTGACTAAAATATGTAGGATTTGCAAGAGACTTCACTGTGTTCCAAAAAGCATCAAAGAATAAAGAGAATGGGAGAAAGCAACAGTGGCTCTGTATTTTCCAGAACTGAAAAATGTTATGGACTTTTATTTTGGGAAACAAAAAAGCAAGTGAACAGGATCCATAAAAGCAAATCCAGACATTTAAAAATGAATTTATAATAATATACATAAAAGAAAAATATGTTAAAAGCTACTAGGAAAAACAACACAAATATTTACAAGAGAAAATGTAAAAATACATGTAAATATACAATGTTCATGGATTGGGGAACTCAATTTCAAAATATAACAATGTTCATCAAATTAATATATTAACTCAAAACAACCTCAATAAAAATCTCAATAGGTACTTCTTGAAAGTGACAAATAAGCTTATAATTCATCTGAAAGAAAATATCAAGAATATTTACATGAGTTTGGAAGAAAATAAATAAGATATATGGGGCTTTACCTCCGAGATATTATTATAAAGTCAGTCTCATTAAAACAGTTTAAATGTGGAGCAGTCAGACCAATATATCAAAAAGAGGTCTTACAGAGGGGATACACTGACAGAAATGAGACCTGTCATAAAAGAAGCTGAATTAATGGCCTAAATGTGGAGAGTAAAATTTTATCCATTTTATAAGTATCTATGGGATTAGTAGATTTGTTTAATAAAATTATGGTAGGGAAGAATTTTTAAAACAAGCATAAATGGCAGAAACTAAAAAAAGTCAGTAAATTTTTTTCACAACAAAATTTAAAACATGATAAAGGTCTCTAAGGGCAAAGTTGAAAAACTAGGTCAAGTCTTGGGGGAAAAAATTGAAAACATGCATAAATGGCAAAAAATTATTGTATAAAGTTATCTCATATTACAAAATGAAAGACATTAATTCATAAGTAATAAAAAATACCAATGAGCAGAGAGGGCAATTCACAGAAAGAAACTCAATGGACAATAATTTGAGAAGAAACTCAAATTTACTAGAAATCAGGGAAGTGTGAGAGCAGGAATGAAATGCCATTTTATACTCATTCAAATAAAAAAATTAAAGTCTGAATATACCACTGTTGAATGCAGAATTATATGAACACTCATACAGCACTGGGGAAAAGGTGAAATAACAAGCTAAGCCTGTTCAATAATAATTTGACTTTTATGAATACAGTTGAAGATGTGCACATTTTATGAGATTCAGGTACACTTCTAGTTACATGCTTGACCTATTTCACCTTTTAAAGGTGTGTAAGAATGTTTCATGCCATGCTGTTTATCATAATGAGCATGATTGATGCAACTTTAATATTTTTCCATATAGATGAAATGAATTGATTAAATGCATCATTTTCATAATATAGAATTGCAGAATTGCATTGGCAATTAAAATGAATGAATCAGGTCTCTCTCTCTCTCTCTCTCTCTCTCTCTCTCTCTCTCTCTCTCTCTCTCCCTCTTTCTCTCATACAAGCACACACACATATATCAACAAGAAAATTTAAAAAATAAAATGTAATATGAGAAAACAAGTTGGTCAATGATATTTGTAGTAAAACATTTATGGAAATGCTCATAAACATAAAATCAACACATTATATCTTGGTATATGTAAAAAAGTACATAAACAGGAATTACACACACCAAATTAAATACAGTAGTTGAGTTTGGGGAGGGAACAAGGGAAATAGATTTAGGGGAGTTTTTTTTTTTAAAGATAGTTTGTTTTCTTTATTAACTAATCAATACTAATGCTTTGTGGCTTTAAAAATTCTTTGCATATTTCTGAAATCTGTAATAATAAAATAAGAACCAAAGAAAAATTTCATGTAAAACATCACTCCAGGTAAATTGCATGCACAAAATTATGAATTTCCTCATAATTTTAGTGGGTTACTAACATTCTGAAAACTATCCATCAGTCAGAGATAAGATCCCCTGGTAAAAAATTTCATAAACCTCACCTGCCAAGATCATCTATGAATTCCTTTTACTAGAGCACTGTTGGTGGTCTTTACCTAATGATTATCATTTTTTTAACGGAACTTGGTTTCAAAGAAATCAAAATGCAATACAACATTGCAAACAGAGAAAAGCTAACTTGTTCAGGGTAAATTGTTCTGGGTGAAGTATTTTCCCTCTTGCTCTGAATGTGATTACTGAACCCTTTGAAAGGACTCTAGGGCTACTAGATTTGGAAACCACTATTCTAATAGATTACACTGAAAGGCAAGCTAGGATGAAAAACTCAGCTAACAACCCAACTACCCTATGGTCCCAATATTAAAGAGCTGAACAATGAAATAGAATGTAGAAAACCAGAGGACTGGTTTGTGTTTGTATTGTTTCATT